>NC_090450.1:250687789-250990820 GCF_031143425.1 Pleurodeles waltl
CTGGTAGGGTAACATTCAAAGGTTGTGTACTAATAAAATCATATTGTGAAAGTTTTCTGTTGGTACATAATAGTTTTCATTTTGTTGCATACATGCTACATGTTTATAATTTAAAATAATGTTTATGATTGTTCATCTTCAGGAACGCTAATTGAAACGCTGCTACGGAATCAAATCATATGTACAGTCCATGCAACATTGTTCCCCGTCACCTAATGAAAGTCTCATACTGTGGTTATATGGTGAGGAGTATGACGAAAACAATTCTCACATTCTAGAGCTGTACAGTTTATAAGCCCCATCAAGTGTTAAGTCACTTAAGGAGGTCTTTTTTCCATCCAACGAGGCAGCATAAAAAATCAGAGGGTTGTTGGACAGCCAGGATCTAACCCTTTCTGGATCACTAGACAGAGAAAAGGACTGAAAAGTGATGTAATTCGGCACAGAAGAACTGATAAAGATCAAATACCAAAACCATCAGCTGAATCATAGTGAAGTCTGAACAACCAACTCTTTGATTTTTAATAAAATCTTTCACAAACCACAGTGACAAGGGTTCACTCATTGCAGGGTACTTTTTCCTTCTGTTTCCCTTTGGAGCCCAGTTGTTAAATTTGTCTGTCCCCACAATCCCAGCTAGCTCCCATCTTTTCCAATTTGCTGCTGAAATTGGATTTAATCTAATGCATGTTTCATCAAATTGGGTGGTGGGAGGGGGTGGGGCAAAACCATTCAAGAAGGTGTTGTCATCTTTAGGAAAGCTGTACTTGGAGTGTAGTAGATAACGTTCACTATCTCAAAAACAATAGTGTAGAATCCCTACATGATCATAGTTACCCCGCAACAACACCCCTCTATAGTTTTTAAAAGATCTCTCACCCACAGATTATCTTTTGCATGCTTAATAATCAAGTCCCCCTTTTTAGTATGACAGTACATCTGGATGGGTTTGACCTTCCTGAGGGAAACATTAAGTAGTATAAGAAACACAACAGATATATTAAGTCATGGTTGTGCCTGGAAAGATTAATGTGTGCATAATGTAACAAGAGGACACAGGAAGCTGATCACTACTCCAGCCTCACAAGGTCGTCTAAGATATAGATGTGTTTCTCCTCATATGTTAGTTGGCCTTCATCAGGGCCGAAAAGAGTCCTACTAATTTTATATGGATCCAGTTATGATTCACGATTTGTAATGATAATGAATCAGCATGCATGCACCTGCAGATACATAAATCTCTGCTAATCAGGTATGAATCCCAGGACCGTCTTCTTAATGCCCATAAGGGATGAGGGTGAGCCAACCTTGTAGTGAAAATTACTTCAATGATAATGGCTTCTTGTGCACATGTCACATAAGCCCTGCGAAATAGAAAAATGCCTCCATCCTTGCATGTATGATATTTAAGACCACTGGACAATGATAATGAAGACAGTGGGAGAACTAGAGAAGTAGTCACCTACTGTGTTGAACATTTTTAGCCTCACAAGAGAAACACCCAACAGTGTATTAAGAGTTGAGCTAGTGGACAGACATGTTATTCTGAGATTGTTGATAAATGCCTGTGAGCAATTGATTTTAACTAGGATTGTGTGAATGAATGGATTGAGGGTTGTAGGGTTTCTTCTTTTTCTCAATACATTTTTTGATTTTGTATGTTGGTCTTTGACAATGTACTTTTCGATAGTGTGTCTTAACAATAATCATTGATAAAAAACTGTAGATTTTCTGGATTCATGTTTGATACCGGAGTATGTATTTAAAACAAGACTGGCTCTAGGGCGGTGCAACTGGCAGAGCTGCACTTGGCGCTGATTTGGGGTGGGCACTGTGTTTAGAAATATAACTTATCCATTTAAAATCACCCACTGCAGAGTTCCTTGTATGTTGCCCAGTTTTCGGGCAACAATCAAAATGTAAAGAATACTCTGGTGATTAATGTTCTTTCTGAAGAGAGTTACGTTTTGTCTAGGTATTTCTGACTTATCCTGAAGGAGCACAGAGGGTTTATATGCCTTCTGTAAGGAACGTGTACCATTAAGATCTGAGTTTATAGGTAATAGGGGGAGAAGGCATCAAAAAAGATTTTTGCCCCAGACACAACCAGCGCTAAAGCTGGCCCTGATTTAAAAGATAATGAATTGTGAAAAACTAGAATCAATACATATATCGACTGTTAATAATTATAAATTTTTGCGTTAGGCTGCATAATTGTACGTAAGTTTAGAATTAACACAGGTTGAGAGGGAGTGTCATTTATTTTGGAGTCTGCTCCAGGATTCTCACCACCATTTTCAAATGTAGATAGGCTCACATTTTCTGGGGTAAGGGCCATAGCGCATTCAATCCCCACCACACAGTATAGCCTACCACCAACTTACTACAATGCAGTGGAAGGAATTATATTTAGTAGGGTAAATGTGCTAAAGGTGCAACAACAGCAAGTCCTCCTGAGCCTAAATAAACTGCCCTGAAATGGTGCTAGATAAGGTTTACTTGGCAGCATAGTCAGAACTCAGGGTGAGATCGAGCCATGAGGAGATACCAAAAGCTTAGCCAGGACTTTTATTCATAGGGGTCTCATGTTGTAGAAAGCAGATGATTAAGGCAGGGGTGACACATGGAACACTACACTCAGAACTATTCACATAGATTATACAACAAACATACACTTCTCTAACCATACATACGTCTGCCTGTAAACTAAATAATCGTTGCATGTGTGTGCTATGCAAACAGCTGACAACACAAAGGATTTCTCAGTGCTAGATGATATCTTCCAGTGATGAAGACTGCCATTGTATGTGGGTTTACCTTCTTCACAATTTGTGTACCATAATGTTAAGATACACACACCACCTGATTGTTGAAGTGTGGAAATGTCAGGAGTACGCTACTAGTGGAATTATGGTATCTGTCATGTGTCTGTCAATGTGGAATGTTACACTATTTATTCTTCCCACATTTACCTGACTACAATAATGCTGGCAAATACATATATGCTTTTCCTATGGCAGAGGAAAGCTTCGACACTGTACTCACCTGTAGCGAATGGGAACTTCAATTGAGGTATGACGGGCCGGGTGGCACCCATGGAAATCTACCAATCTCAGACAATTCTGAAAAGAAGGGAGTCGGGGGTGTACCTCACATAGATCCACACACATTTTCTTACACAGATTGCACTGCAAATGTCAAACTGGGGCTAAAAAGCACAGATTTTCCTCATATTTCTTTGATGAAAAATTTCAGATTCGGCTGGGAGCCACAAAATTCCTACCATCCAGAGTTTCCTCAAATTTCTCTACGAAAACCGTACCATACATTTGCAGGTTGACTTACTGCCTGAGATAAGAACAGACCAATCCAGTGATTATGCAAAGACCACATTGGTAGCGCACTGACTTCATATGGTCACAGTTTTAATCCATTCCCTAGATGGGTGATAGGCTGAACCGCACACTTGGTTTACTGCTTTTATCGGGACAAGTGTGGCAATACTGTGTGGGTAAGAATTTTGTGGCTCACAGCAGGTTTTGGAACTTGCCCTCACAGAAATGTGAGGCTAATCTATGATTTTAGCCAAGGTTTGATGTTTGCAGGAAACACATCGTAGGATCCATGTAAGTCACTACACTCTGGATTCCCTCGGGTATCAAGTTTTCAGAAATGTCTGAAGTTGGTAGGATTCCTTGATTGACGTCTGGGTCTGGACCCAAACACCATAGTTATCTACATCATGAGACTGGGTGAATTTGAAAGAAATCCTTAATGTTTACCTGTGTTTTGGGACCTTTTCTGTCACACGTGGTAGGCCCAGCCTCACTAGTGGGGTACCAGTTTTAACAGGAGAAATCTTGGGAATGCTGGTTGGTAGGAATTGTGTGGATCCCGGGAACTTCACCTCACAGAAGTGTGATGAAAATCTGTAATTTTAGCCAAAGATTTGAGTTTGCAGGGCATTCTGGGGTAAAAAAACAACTTAGTAAGGTTCATGCAAATCACACCATTCTGGAATCTCTTGGGTGTCTAGTTTTCACAACATTCTGGGATTGGTTGGATACTGTCAGTTCTAGCAAAGTTGGACTCAAATATCCACAGCTACCTACATCATCTGAACGGATGAAATTGAAAGGAAAAATCTTGTCCTTTCCTTGTTCCATTTTGGGGAGTTTCCTGTCATGTGTGATAAGCTCAGCCACACAGGCAGGGTACGGGTTTTATCAGGAAAATTATGGGAACACAGAGTAGTAGAACACTTGTTAGCATGCATCAATAACATTTCTCTCAATTTTTGGCTTCCTAATGTAAGCCAGAGTGCAAGAAATAACCCATTATGCAAAATGCTCTCTGAATCACATTATTATGGGTAACCCCAAATTCAGAATTGTACAAATAACCACAATTACTAAACTCATTAATTTAGCCACATTAAAAAATTTTAGAGGTTTCCTTGAAAAACATTTTTTATTCATTAGATTTCACCATAAAAAAATGATTTATGAATGGTACACCATAAAAACCATTATAGGCTGCGGCTCACTTGATGGCTCTGGGCATCACTTTTTTTGTGACAACGAACAAACACTCTATATTCTTGAAGCCAGGAAAGCCTGTCCGATGTAACAGTATATTACTTTTGTAAATATGTATCAGGTCACAACATTACGGAAGAAAATGCAGTGAGCTATTTCTGTTCCTATTTTTGGTTTACATTATTTTTTATTTCAACAACTAGTTTTGGGGGTTTTATACATGTTCCCACCACAAACTAAAAGTAGTTAGATACCACAAAAATAGGCAAATTCAAATACCACTTAGAATATTGAAAGCTGGGAAAAGGGTAATCTTATTGTAGGAAACCATTTGTACGTGCCATTTCTATGAAAAACATGCACATTTTTGCACAACACTTATTCCTGTAATACCAAAGAAAAATCAACATCTTCCTACATCTTGACGCTTTGTTTGGTTTTGTGAAGGAGAATCCACAAATTATGAGTCGCTTTAGGATTTCCAATACGTGGAATAAAATGGTTGCAAATTTGGCCTGGCATTTGTGAAACAAAAGTTTATGAAGGCCTGAACGTATACTGCCCTAAGCATAAAAAAGGGCTGAACAGTGAAGGGAAGGTCTCAGAACTTAATGGGATTAAAGTCTGAATGAGATATCCCCCCTTATCACAGAGAGGTGTCAGAAAGTGAATCCAACTTTATGCATCTAACCAAAAATTTCTTCTAGCCTTTACTCTTAGGGTTGATTAGTTCTGTCTAGTTCTTCACCTGATGGCTGCATTTTCATCCCTTTTCTGCAATGGACATGCCCTGCTAATCAAAGTGCACTGCATGAACATTCAGTGTTAGATGCTTGGCTTACACCTCCCCAATATATACCACTATCCACTCTCTGAGCTACAAAAAACTAAAGTAACACATGCTCACCTTTGAAGTCTGTAAATACAAAATATCCATAATCCCATGATCTGCACTGGCAGATTAGTCCCAGTTCTTTAAATAATTACATATTGATGGTTTGCACATTGTTCTAATGTTCAGCAAAAACACCTCAACAAAACGATTCTGCAATTTCTAATGAGCCCAATGTCTCATTGTCTGAATCACTGGAATATATCTTAGATAGCACGCTAGGACACAGCAAACTGGTGATACCAAAGTTGACAAATATGTTGCATTACTCGAGGAGAATTAAATTGGTGGCTCAATAACAAAACATCACATGTACTGGTTAATGGTTGTATTTTTAATTTCGTTCTGTCCATTTGGCAGAGGATGAACTGCATGGGTAAAAAAGTGATTTTCAATAAAAGACTTACCACACTCTAGACCTGTCATACACATTCAGTTTGTATGCCAACAAAGGTAACACTGATAGCTTTCCTATAGAAGCATGTGTGCTCATTTCAACAATGAAAGTAATCAAGACAAAGCAATTTAATGCAGAACTTTAGATAATAAATCAACTATCATCACAACCATGTTACTGTGTTACAATAGTGAATTATCTGAAAAAAGATCTAAGATTGTGCATAACATGCTTCTGTTGAAGTCGACAGTGTCATCACCGATCTGCTATGTGAAAGGAGAAAGCGACTAGCTTTTTTTTAAATCTTGTAGGCTTGGCGTCAACATCACTTTTTTCAATGGAAGGACTCTCTGTAGGTTATGGATTATATTAAATGTTAAATACAACAAATTCATTGAAAATAGTTCATGCTGCTAGTGACAGATGTCCTGAAATCAATAGTTTACTTTTTCTATCTACTTTGTCACAAGTTAAAACATTTATCATTTATATTCTTTACCATGATGAATTATAAAGAGGGAATTTAGAACTTGTGAGTGAACAGCCATAAATTTGCAGTTCACATGCTCCACCCATCTCATGGTCCCCTTACCTCATTTAGAGGTGGAGAAGGGGAAACCCTGGATTTCCACCAGCAAAGTGTCTGGACTCCACCAGTGAAAATCCTTAATGGGGGCAGCCTGTCAGCCATAGGGCCCGAAGACAAGATGGTGTCTTCGGAACTTCATGCGTGTCACTTCCTGTTTGCCAGTATATAAGCACAGTTGGTCTTCTGTTCCTTGCGTTGCAAACACTTCCGTTCTGGTGGTCCTCCTCGCTCCTATATACGGTGATTTTTTGGACTTCTCCTGTTTTTTCTTGTCTGCAGTTTTTGCTGTTTCTAGTTCATATTAAGCTTCTCTTTTTTCTTACCTCTTTTTCAGGAGTTCCTTGCTTCCAAGGTTTTTGCCAGGATTGGGTTTTTTACTCTGGGACTCCTTCTGGAGGTCACTGTCTGCCTGGTGTTACTCTATCAGCAGCACCGTGGCTTCTAGAAAGGGTCGCCCTTACCTTGGTCAGTCCAGAACCAGCAAGAGACCAGGTAGTGCCTCGAGATTGACAGACTATCGCGGTAAGAAGCATTCAGATCGTGACCCTCTCTGCTCTGACAAGGGCAGAGAGACTGTCACTAGATTTCGGGGCTGAGGATGACTGGTTCCTAATAGATGTGGACGGCTGCTATCTCCAACCTCCAGACCTACTCGCCCGCATTCACATCTCTTAAATTCTCAATATGTTGATAATCATGTTTACATGTTCTTGCATGTAACCTGCATCTTATCAACAGTAATGAGAAGAAACTTGCATTTATACTGAGACAAAGAACAAAAGACAAGAAGGGACCAGTGAAGGAGGATGTAGATATAAAAAATGATGGTGTAATAATATGAGCCCCATTAGAACTCGATCAACTGGGCAAGCTAGTAAAGGAAGCAGTACATTGTTGATGAATAGAGCCCAGGATTAAAAGAGGAGGTGTGTTTCCAGTACAGACAAGAAATTGCTGATGTAGAGGATTGCCTAAAGACAGTTAAGTGCTGGGAGACCTGTAAACATAGGCTCAGTAAGAAGGTACTGCAGATAAGTTATGAGCAGCACTAATAACCACCAAATGGATGTAACTGAGTGCTAGAAGGAGCAGGGCCAGCAATCAGCACAGCATCTCTGTCAAGTGCATGAAGGATCAACTGTGAAGCGATTAAGTTCAAGAGAGGTGTCAAATAACCATAAAAGTGCTAGGAGTGCACGGTGATCAAGGCTGTTTAGAAACACATTATGACAATTAAAAGGATAGTGTGGTGCTGAAGAGAAGCAAAAGCAGCATGAAAAAGCAAAAGTGTCATATAGATGTTATGGCCATTATACTTTCAAACAAAAATACAACACTGTGTGCAATTGTTATGGTGATGATAATATATA
This sequence comes from Pleurodeles waltl, assembly GCF_031143425.1. Lineage (NCBI taxonomy): Eukaryota > Metazoa > Chordata > Amphibia > Caudata > Salamandridae > Pleurodeles > Pleurodeles waltl. The sequence goes on from NC_090450.1 coordinate 250,695,576, forward strand.
CTGCGTACCTCCAACTGCTTCCATGATCGTCTTTAGAGGTCCTTGGGTATAAAGCAGTCCAATAAGAATGCCTGACAGATGCCCTACAAAGGAGGTCCTAGGAAGAACAGAGAACTTTATGTGAGAACCTTTATAGTTTCTGATTATATAAATCTCTAAGTACAATTCCCTAAGGCTTCGCCATCTTTCTATCAACATGCATGCACAGAGGGCTCTGCTATTGTTAACTGATTATCTAAGTGTTTCAATCATTACCCCATATCTATGCACCCGACACAATGTGTTCTGAGACTACTCGAGTGTGGTTTGCAGAGCTTCAAGCAAAACAATAATACTTATACTTATTCCACCAATAACAACAGCACCAACAATAACAATAACGAACAAATACCAATTATTCTGTGAAATCTAGATAGTTTCTCCTTAAACTATGTTTGACTTGAGCAGAATGTATATTTCTTGAAAAACGTTCAGTTCTCGATTTTTTTTCAATTGGCCTTGACTTACATTAGGCCATAATTTTTTTTTAGATCAGGTACAATTTTAAACAGCTATACAATATACTTATAGATGGCATAGGAATACTGGCATTTAGAGAAAGAGGGTTAGCAATAAAAAGGTGAGATATTTGATCTTTTTCTGATACTCTACCACCATTACTCCACATTACTCAAGTTTTCACCTCTGATTCATGATTTCAAAGAGCCAAATATTACACCAACTTTCATGCCTCTGTCTCTGCTCCCACACTAGCCTCTTCACCACACACCCAATCAAAAATATGTTCAAGCCCTCTGCATACTCAGGCAAATGAATGACGGAAAGATACCTCAAGAACTGATATAAAAAATTACCATCTGTGCACTAAAGACATTCACATGGAAGGGAGGGAAGAAATAGCACAGGGTGCAACAGTATTGTTATTGAAAACATATAAGTATTGAAAAATATATTGGCCAAAATCCAAAATCCAAACCATAAAAACTAACCAAAACAAAATGGCAACTGCTTTACATTCACAGATTTTAGGCTTAGATGCTTAAATAGATGAATGTAGATTTCAAACGGAGGAACTAGAATAATGTGTGTTGGACCTGGCCCTTTTTGCAGGGTCAACCCCAAACTGTTTGCCTCCTTCCTCCTAATTTTTCTGACCTGTTTTCGTTGACTTAAGGACTCTGGGCACTTTACCACTGCTAACCAGTGCTAAGGTGCATATGCTCTCTGTGTAAATTGTATTGTGTAATTGGCTTTCCATGACTGGCATGTTTGATTTACTAGTAAGTCCCTAGTAAAGTGCACTGGGTGCCCAGGGCCTGTAAATCAAATACTACTAGTGGACTTGCAGCACTTGTTGTGCCACCCACATAAGTAGTCCTGCAAACATGTTTCAGACCTGCCACTGCAGTGTATTTGTATGGAGCCTTGCACTACCAATTCGACCTGGCAAGTGTACCCACTTGCCAGCCCCAAATCCTTCCCTTTTTATACATGTAAGGAACCCCTACGGTAGGCCCTAGGTAGCCCCATGGGTAGGGTCCAGTGTATGTTAAACAGTGAAATACTGCTAAATTTGGTTTTCACTGTCGCAAGGCCTATCTCTCTCATAGGTTAACATGGGGGTTGGCTTTAAATAACTTTAAAGTGCAGATTACCTTTGGGAGCAGATCGAAATTTGAAGTTTGGTGTCTCTGACCTCACAATTTAAAAAAACATATTTTGGTAAAGTTGGTTTTTAAATTGTCAGTTTGAAAATGTCACTTTTAGAAAGTGGGCATTTTCTTGCTTAAACCATTCTGTGACTGTTTGTGGATTCCCTGTCTGGGTCAGTTTGACAGTTGGGATGTTTGTGAATCCCCTCTAGACAGTCAGACAAAAGGTGCTGGGGTATAGCCTGCATAGCCTGACGAGGCAGCTGTGCCAGATGGGAGGGAGGAGTGGTCACTTACACCTGAATGGGCTGGGCCTGCCCTCTCACAATGCAGTCTCCAACCCCCTGGTGTGTGTCTGGGGCCTGGCCTGGGCAAGGCAGGATTTTGTGAACAACAGAGACTTTCCTTTGAAGTTTGCCTACTTCAAAGGCAGAAAGGAATATAAGTAGTGGACCCAAAACCCCATACTTTATATTTTTTCAAGATCACTTTTGGATTCAAGAGGAACCTCTGCCAAGTAGAAGAGCTGAAGAGCTTAGGAGAACTGCTGCCCGTGCCTGTGATTGTGGTTTGTTGGGCTATTGCTGCTTCTGTCTGAAAGGGGACAAAGACTGGACTTTGTTGTGCATTCCTGCTGAAAAGGATCTCCAAGGGCTTGAAATAGGCTTGCCTCCTGTTTTGAAATCTCACGGCTATCAAAGACTTCCTCTGCCAGTATCTGGACTCTTTGCTGAGACTCCTGTCCTGCCAAGTGGTATCCTATCCAGTCCGTGGGCCATTAAAAGGTGAAGTTGGCAGAACAAGAGCTGAAATCCACACACACACACTGCTGTGAGGGAAATGTTTGACACACCATCTGCAATGCGGCTGATAAACGATGTGCCACCGGCTTCGCAGCTGAACTCGATACTCCACCTGCATCGCAGCTGGGAGATTGACGCATCACGGCTGGAGAAACGTCGTGCAACACCAACTTGAGGCTGCTGATAATGACGCAAACCCCATGGAGCGTGGTTTTCTAACACCGTCCAACCGGATTTCTCAAGCATCGTCCCTGGGCGTCAATGTTATCCTGACCCAGCGTGGATCCAAGGTGCCCCGTCTGGAAATCAAGGCATCGCTCTCTTGCAAGGGAGAAAAACGATACATCGCCGACCCGACTGGAGAAGAAATGATGCACGGCCTGACTTGCGAGTAAGGAATCGACACATCGCTGACCTTTCCATGCGACTCTATTTTTTATGCAAACCAGGTACGTTGTGTAACATCAACGTTTCCATTTTTTTCAATGGAGTAAGACTCTTATTCTTTTGAAAATTCATATCTTGACTTGTGCATTTTGGATTTTTGTTGTTTTAGTCTTGCTTGATTTGAATAAATATTACCTATTTTTCTAAACTGGTGTGGTGTCCATTTTGTAGTGTTTTCACTGTATTACTGTGTGTGTTGGTACAAATACTTTACACATTGCTTCTGAGTTAAGCCTGCCTGCTTGTGTCTAGCTACCAAGGGGGTGAGTGGGGGTTAACCAGGTGTGTTTCTCCTTTGCCCTGACTAGACTGAAGGTCCCTGCTTGGACCGAGTGCAAAATGACTGCCAACCAGAGACCCCATTTCTAAAAATGTGTCTGATTTGGAAGACCTACGGGTAAAATATGAAAACTGGATATACAGATCCAATATCAGGTTTTTGATTAATCCAGAACAAAAAGAGTGCAGTTTATCAAACCAATTTTTACTATATGCAGTCTTTACTTTACACTTGGCTTCATTGTTTATTACTGCATACCTTCAGTAGTTCTCAATTTTTGTAACGTTATCAGCCAATAGGTAAAGAGCTCTGTCACCGCTTGCGTCTACTTTGCTTTACGCCAGGATACGTATATAAAATACATACATTGTTGAACATTAAGGACAACATTAATGCAAATAAAAGGTGGCTACATTACATATTAACTACAGGTTGAACATATGGTACTCACACAAATAAAAAGAAACAATCAAAAGTCATGTTGTTATTTTCATAATGTGAAAAGAGTATGTCCGGTGTACATAAAGAAGGAACTAAAAATCCAACTTCCTTCAGGGTGTATGCCATTTAGTTAATCAAATATAGTTTTTTGGACTGCAAAGTACAATCTCTTATTTTGTGTAAAAAATATTTAAATTAGACAAATACATTTGTCACCATTTTCATTTCAAAAGAAGAACAGCAGACATATTGAAGGTATGTTTATCTAACAAATGTTTTAAATGTTATAATTATAAAACAAACTGCATTATCAAGTAATGCATTCGTATATACATACCCAAATACAAACCTACTAGTACAAGCACAGCATAAAATAAAAATAACCGCACATCCACCATTAAAACATAACACCACACACAGGTATGTACACACACAGATTGATTTACATGCCACATCATGTACTTTTAAAACACCCCGACCATTGTTTTTAATGAATAGGGGCTAGTGGGCACATAGATGGGCTAAAGGTGATGGATGGTGGAGGATACCGATACACATACTTTGCTGAAAGCACTTAGGAATACATAAATAGGTTGTTAGAGTTCGATAGGGGCATTCAAAGAGATAGCAGGGCTGGTGCAGGGGCCACACAAGGACCGCAGGGTAATTGAGGCACAGATTAGGGGTATTCTGTGACTGCAAAGGGGGCACAGGACATTGAATTGACTGCAGTGGATCTGTGGGCACATAGGCATGCAGGAAAAACAAATAGAAAAAAACAAATATATTTTGTAAAGGAAAGACTAGGGTACAATTGTCGATAGCACGGGTGGTGCGAGTGCCAAAGAGGGATTGTTGAGTTTATGGGAGCACTTATAAAGGCTACTGTATGAACTTTAAGGAGGCAGGGGCATCTAGTGGAGAATCATGGAATGTGAAGGGCACAAACACATAAAAGACAGTAAGTAACAACACAAATAGGTTGCAAGGTAGCTACAATCCATGTACTCGCCAATATGTAGCACGAGTAAAACAAAAGGCAAACAGAAACAATCCAGAACTTCTAAACATTCAAATACCTTAAGGCAAGGTGTCAAAGTTATGTACACATTTTGAACTGTACTACATTCAAATTCTAAGCTGTATTTCATTTTAGTGCCAGCTTATAGCAACAAATAGTACTACATGAGGTTTTTCACAAAACTGTACTTTGAAGTTTATCTTTTTCCCCAAGGATTACTCTATCATTACATTCACATGAAACATAATATGATATAATAAATGACAAGATCTGAGGAGGACGAGCATATATGGGAAACATCGCTAAATTGTAAATACTAATATTTAAAAAATGTGTGTTTATATCAATAACATGTTTTTTCAACAGAAATAAAGATAGTCATAACAAAGTTGGGTAAGCGACAGAATAAATATTTGACAATTAAAAATAACATGACAATTAATTAAAATGTTCAAGGTGTATATAAAAGACATTAATTTTAAATTATTTTTTTAAAACAAAAGAACTTACTTTAAAAGCTAAAGTTGCAAGGGAGTTAAGGCTTCTTAATATATCAATTGTGCCTTCACCATTCAAACAAGTTAAGAAATAACAAGTTAGAGTGCTACCTTCATCTTGGGACCCACCGTGCTACGTCAAACTTAACTTCCACCTCCAACATATATTCTTTGGAAGAAAAGCATATATCAACACACCGCTTTCAGATGTGCATTCACCCACCATATACTCACAACACGGCCTAGATAATACAGACTTCCATACACCATCAAACACAACCACACAACCAAGCTTATATGCACTGACAACCACCAGTATACTACCACACACTGTATCCAGGCACAGCAACATATGTCCTTAGACCCACCTACCATCCTGCACCCATACAGGAGCCATGGTTTGCCCACACATCTTCCTTTTTATATCTAACCATCCATAATTGTACATGCTCAAAACAACCACAATACATCAACACATTGATCATCATATGCTGGTTGTATGTCAGAATATCTTTACCAAAAATATTGCTTGGTAGAGGTATTGTGTTTTAAATTTCCTTTAGAAAAATGTCGCAAATGACGTATATTTTCTAATATTAACCTTAATGGGAGGCTATTTCTCACTTAAGACCATTATGACGCAAAGGTCTTGCTGACTGATATTTTGGTTATGGTACTCTGGCACCATACTCCTAACCCAACATCCTAACCAACATACACCTACACAACCAAGATTTAACAATGGAATACACAGTCACTACAAGGACTAAATCAAACAATTATACATTATTTTCCACACTTACAGACGTAAGGAATCATTTTCTTAAAAACATCACATATTAAACTTAGCTGCTTCACACATCGAGTGCAAATTCTTATCTCCTCACTCATCTATTAATAAGGAATTTTTGTATTTTTTTAGATCGATTGTGGTTCAACCTACCTTGCTGTGCCCTGGAATACTGATAAACCCTTTACATGTGGCGTAAACTTTTAGGAGGTCATTGTCACTGGAGAGAATTATATCTCAAGTCTTAAAAATTAAACTGATCGTTACAACTGATCTGCCCGTGAAATAGCAGCTTGTTCACCAATATCGGGCTGTTACACATTAAAAAAAAAAAAAACATTGTAAGGATTTCTATTTGTAGTATGAAAACCAGTCACTACATAATGCAACAATGAAATACATCAGTCTGGAAAGAACAGTAACTTTCTCTTCGCAGTACAGATAGTAGGATATTTGAAATAAAATTCCTAAAGTAAAATCTTTGTGGCTGTTGTTGAGCATTCTGCTAATAGCACGTCCAAAGTCCCGTAATGACGTGGTTTACCAACATGTTCCCCTTTTCTCTAACTTCAAATTTCCATGGCTGTTGTTGGGATACTGTCGGTAAGGCTGCTGCCATTTCCATCAAACTTTTTAAGCTTCTCTCCCACCCCCTTTGTTTCACAGTGGAGGGTGTTAGCGCATCTGACCTTAATAAGTAAACTTACAAAGGGACGCGAATAGGTCGATGAACCTTTTGATTCGCAATTAAGATGTTCTTACCATAGCTCTAGTACATAACCAATAACCAGTACACAATATCAATAATCAACAACAATCAATAACAGTAATAATCAATAGAGTCAATAATTGTCATGCACCATGACCTTTCAGTCATAATCTCACCTTTTAGTAAAAGTTAGAATATTTATTTCCCTATATTAACAATGCTAAGGTCATGTAGATTAATCTAAAAAATCAAATGAAAGACAAAAAGAACTAATACTGGCTGTCCAAAGCGGCGGAAGAAAAGTAATGTAATCAAAGCTTGAAATACGACCCATTCTAAGGCTGTAGTGCAAATTAATAACAAAGTCAACTGCGACAAAGTGATTACATACATTTGAGTTCAGCAGAGAAATTCATCATGCATTTTCCCCTATCAGCACAATTTCATTAGTAAGAATCCTTAACTAACACCAGATTAGCATCAGCATGTTGGGCTTCATGCAAAACAATTTAGTAACACCCTATTTGGAAAAATATTTAACTATGGCTCTATCAAAACAGTGCAGTTGGTAACTAGAAAGGAAAAGCAAATGGACATAATAATAAACAGTCTAATTCATAATACCTATCCTCAGTGTGGATCAGCAAGCAGAGTCAGTCTTCGTCCTCAGGACTTCAGTTGATCAGCAAGGCATCAGGATTTAGCATCAAAGTTCAGAAAAAGCAAAGTCTTTAAGCATTAAAGTTATGCACGTCTCTTAGTAGGACACACAAGAAAATATTGACCTTTCGGCCAGCAAGAAAATGGGCAAAGAATCTGTCTTCTCTCAGTGCAGTCTCAGTGCAGTCACGTTAAATCAAAACCAGCAATACTATTTTCCAAATCCCCATAGGTCAAATAATTGCATGTTCACACTTTGTCCATTAAAACTAAAACTCCAAATCCATGAATTCTCCTATTACTCCGTTCACATGTCATTGATTGGTTGCCCTGCAATGTCAGGTAACAATATTGTTACAGCTTCTACTCCAGTCAGTATCTCCATTGTTCTACTCCTGAGAAAGTCACTCTCACACACATTACACATAAAATGTTACATTTGTAAGAACAGCCTCTTCTAGCAGTCGTTCTCATGGGAAAACTCCCAGTTATGAGCACATTTAAACAATGCAAATGGAAAATCACAAAATCACAGCCTAACTCTCTAGGACAGCCATTTATTAACCGTTAAGAAATACAGCTTTGACATGAGGCCTGGCAAGTAGGCCAAGGCTTTCGCTAAGTTAAGGCCTACAATTAATAAAGCTAAAACATAATGCATAACCTTTGATATGACATATTACTACATTAGTCAAACTTATATTCAAGATTTCACAGTATTAGGTTATCAATAAGTACACTTCGTGAACATTGGGGGCCACTCATCGTAATCACATTTTCAAATGTGTGCATTATTTTTCTACGTTTTTAAATTTTCTACACAAAACCATCATTCAGAATACATGAACACTCGTTAATAATTTTTATTAAAACACCTGCAATAGCAAAGGGTCCCGAAAGACTACTAAGTGGAGACTCCTCTCAGTCTTGAGTTACCTGACTGGTTAGGAAGGGCTCTGGAATTTCTGTTGTTGCAGCGTCAGCCTTGATCTCTCTGGCCAGTTCTCACTGTGCATCTTTTGAACTTGAACTCATGCTGACCTTCCCCCTGCAGCCTGGCTTTTAAATATCTTCTTACAATTTTAAATACCTTTCACCACTCGTTTCCTTTCCTTTTTCATTCTTTATTAGTATGATGAGCAGGTCACCTCGTAAATGCATTAACTTTTTCCACATCTAACCATCTCTGTTTCTAACCCATAACAAAATTTCAAATCATATTCATCAAGGATTCTTTTCTAACATTCAGGTAAAGATGCCATAGCAGATTCTATATCCTATTTACTTTATTACCAATTGATCAAAGGACATTGTTTTATTGCATGCCATATATAGTTGCCGATACATTTATAAAATGTGATATCCAGGTGGAGATTCAACCCATTCAAGGTAGAATTCAGATGATACAAAGACAACCCATATCAAGCAGATAGGAAACAAATATCTATTACTAGCCAATATATACTGCCTACTTTCAAACGGCCAGTTGAGACCTACACGGACATTGGAGATGCTTCAGCTCTTTCTTAACCTCCTGAAAACAGAAAAGCAAAAAGTGGCATTTGATCAACTAGTTTGGAACCCATAAAGGTTTCATTCTAGAACCAGTACAGGTTCATATTTACATTGATCCACTCAGATTTTTTTATCGACAGATCAGGTGTAACCCTGCACAAGTTTTCTGATGATACTCAGATTTACCTGATGGTTTCATCATTTTAAAACATTTCTACTCTAAAGTCATGCATGTAGAAGATTCAAGACCGGATGACAGACAGCCTCTGAAACTGCACCTGAGAAAACTGAATACATCCTAATCAAATGAAATTATAACACAAATAAAGTCTTTGATGAATATTTCTTAAGCGACAAAGAATTCTACCACCTACTAACAAAGTGGATGAAATTATTGTGCACATTGATTGACTCACATCTACCCTGTCCCACTCCCCGCACAAGCACAGCACATGGCCACCAAACCCTGAACCTTTCTGTACATAAACCCATCCCCCTAATATACCTAGGTAAAAAATTGTTGTCCAGAGATTTTCATTTTTGATTCGTGTTTTTGGATCATTAGAGAAGTAATTTACCTTGGGTAGACATTGCTGATCCGGACTGAATTTTTCTGCATGACATTTTTAAAAATGGCGGAAGTGCTGCGGTGATGATGTATTATTTTAGGATCCATAAGACCTATATGCTTCATTTAGGTGTTGAGACATAGGTTTTTGGGGGTCAAGTGGCCGTATAGAGACAAAAAATAACTCCTCAGAACAACACTTCTGCGATTTTCCAAAATGGCGGCTATAATAGAGAAAGTAGAGACATATATAGAAATGAAACAAATAATGTTTTTTAATCCTTTTATACTTTTATGTATATACCGAACAATGTTTATGATCTGAATATGAAAAAAATGTTTAGCACTCCTATTGTAGACACATTTTCATAGTTAACTTTATTTATTTGTTTCAGCAGTCGCTAGTGGTGCATTTGCAGAATACAGAACATTTAAGAACAGCATATTGTCAGGGACATCTTTTTGTAACATAGATTTTGCAAGTACATGTAAATGTAAGTTCTGTGGGTAGAAGCTTTAGAAACTTGGTAGGTTTTAGCATCCCATCAATAGCTTTCTAACCAAATTCACAGGGATCTTTCTCTACATATGCAGTTTCCAAAACATTTCCACATCTTCTGATCAAGTAGAATGCTCTTTTGATGTGTCCATGCACGGAATATGACATTGGTGGAAGGTCACTTAGTGGGACTGATCTCTTGAACTCAATGTACCGAAGATCGTCAAATGTGTGTTAGTCAGAACTCATTTTCCATACATGCACAAGGTATTTTTCTATGTCTTTAAAGTCACATTTTTGTTCTGTCTCAGCAAATCCTTTTGGATACTTCAGCAGTTAAAGTTCCAAGCTTTGTTCCAATTTTTGCTCATACTGTCATCACCCATAAGAATATGTGCCTTGATAAGAACACTGGGCATCTCTGGGTCAAGTTTCTTGTACAGAATATGAAGCAGGATTAAGTGTCTTTTCTCGCCTATTCCATAACATATCCATAAATCTGACAATACTCGATTTATGAACATTGCAACAAATCTAAGTAGCACAATAATACCATCTGGGTCATTTGACAGTAAAATTACTTGATTAGAGCCATTTCGAACAGCCCAATCACTATGTGGCACAACACGGAGGTCAGCTTCCTCTAATTTGCTATTAAGTTCTTGAACCTTATGGCCCATACCTTTGAAATATATTTCTACAGGCACCAACTCCTCATTGACAATCATTCCACTTGCAATAATTGGAAATTCAGCATTCACTGAAGAATCAGCAATGTTTTGGCAAGTTAACATCTCTAAGTTCATCTTGTTCAATCTTGATGACCAGAATTTATCAAGCTGCTCAGGTATAGGTGTTAAATTTTTGAAAGGACAAGGTCAATTGTTCCACTTGTAGATATTTGTTTGATTCTCACATTGTTTGACAGATAGTTCAAGATTACTGTCAAAGACAATGTGCAGTTCTTGCCAGGTGCACATTGACTTTGATATCTATAGAACAGTCTGAACGACCTCTCCGAAGTTTTGCATTTTATGAAATCTTGTCCATTCGCAATTGTGACATATAGTCCACAACAACAGCAGTTTTCAATGAGGAACTCTTTTCGAATTGAGATTCTTCAGATGAAAGTTTTCTTCTGAGATCTTGTTTGAGTTTGTGCCTCACAGGGGTGGTTGCAGCAGCTCCATCAAACAATGCATTTGTGGGAACAAGATCATGTGACAGAATGTCCTTGAAAAATTCACCCCTTTCTTTTGCTACATCCATCTCTCTATGTGCTTGCGAAAGTTGTTTTTTTATAACCTGTTTTGTAGTGGCTGGTTGGACAAAACTCTTACTATGACAATTAAAGCGTGGAAGTTTAACTTCACGATGGTCCAACACATTTTGATTTTGCCATCTCTCTGAAAACATTGCAAACAGAAAGGACTTCATGGAAAACTAGCTGCCATTTAGCAACATATTCACTTTTATGTGTCTGACCAACAATTCCCTTGGAGGTTTTCTGTGATCTCTGGATCGTCTGTTCCAGGTTCATATCTGAGCCACAGCATTGAACCTTCTCTCTCTGTCTTTCAGCACAAAATGTCTTTGGATGAATTTTCTGTAGAGGTATGGATTTTCCACCTCTAGCTTCTTCATTCTTTTCAAATACAAGGACCCACATCTCAGGTAGTTTATCCAATCGAAGTTATGAAACACAGTAATCAGTGACTCCACAGTGTTCACATTCAGCTCTCAATCACCTTCCCAATCAGCATGTACCAAGTTTTTCACTGGATCTATAAAGTGTAAAACATTCCACCAGTACTTGCAAAGTTCTGATTTTTCTTCACATTCTTTGACAAACTTCACAAACTTGATTTTCAGGTTTTCTGATTTTGAATTAAGTTTATTGAACATTGCCTAGTTTTGCATGATGTCTTTGGAATTAAATGCATCCTGTGCCTTGTTCACTTCTGAGATATGATCAGCAAAACCTAGTTTGTCTTTGTTTCAGAAAGCATTCTAACTCAATGTTTCTATGGCCTCAGATATGACGAGAATACCTTTTAACAAACTAACATAATGAGTTCGGCTCAATACTGACTTGACAGTTTTGCTTCAAAAGATTTCAGCCTTAATAAGTGCATTGTCTATGCTACATCCAGTGAGATAACTTCCTGCACACAGAAACACAACTTTTGTCATATATCAAAAATGCCCATCAATGGATAAAGATAATCAAATTAAGGCAGAATAAAATTCAAATTGTACTGTATTACATACAAAACGTTGCCTTTCAACAAACAGGTTATCTGAGATCCACACTCTTATGATCTGGCAACAAACTGAGCTTTAGAAGCTAACACTTGAAACCCAGAAGTTCAGCAGACAGAGCACAGCCACACAGTCCTTTTCCGGAGCTGTAACACACATATGGATCTCACTCTCACTAGGCTATGCTATTTGTTTAGGCTTGCTCCATTATCAAACTGTTTCTTCTTCAGTCCAGTTTGATGTAAACTGAAGCGTTCCTTCTCTTGTTTCATGTACAGCAGACTGTTACCTTAGGATTGACTGCACTATATAAGAATGCATAAATAAACAGGCCCCACAAATATGACTGATATAATTTGGCCTGCTTCCACGGATCAAGTACTGTTAAATTGGATCCCCTACCAAGATCTTCTACAATTTCATAAACCCTTAAATACCCACTTTATCAAGCAAAAACGTTCTGCTTTGCCCAGTCCTTTTTCTGTGACTCTCATGGTACAAAGCTCCAAAACACGTCCAGGTACAGGTGTGTTTTAAAAAATAAAACACATATACATAACATTTCAGACAGCAGTGGATGCAAGGCTCTCTCTGTATAAGATTAACAGCAAGCTTTATGGGGCTGGTAAAAGAAGTAAAGGATTTTCTCTAAAAATTAATCCAAAGCTTGAGGATTTGATGTTTTCTGATTCTGAACGTTGTGCTCTCTTTCATAATGCAGATGGCTGACATTAAACGTTTTGCATCATTTGATATTGTGAAATATACATAAAAATGTTCAACAGAAGGTCTTCCCTTAAAACAGAAAATACCAGGACTGCTCAGGTGATCAGACAGGGCTATTTCCATGCTGTTACAGCAATCCAACTATCCTTCACCCCTTAGGAGCTCACTCCTTCCTTTTCCGCATCTATTGTGTGTTGAGTACCTTCCCTTCTAACTGTGGTGTCTCACCAGCATAAAATAGAACACAATCTATAAAGGGTTATCCTAAGAAAACAAGCTCCTGGAATGCATCTTGTGCATACTGACTAGTGTAGAACTCTAGCATCTTGTCGTCAGGGCTTATTAGGATGCATTCTCCATCACTGTTTTCCATGCATATCATCGTTTGTTTCAGGTGGGTCCATTGCAGGTTTACCAATTAGGAGTGCCCTTCAAGGACACAAAGATGTCTTTGTGTATTAAAAATAACATCAGAAACCAACAGTCAATACTGTTGCAAATGCACACACAACCTCTAAGTTCTTAGATGTGAGTGAAGAAACTGCAGAGGGGATTCAGGATAAAAAATGAAAAAAGTAAATTGTGAAAAAAATGCTGAAGAAATACAAAAAAATAATGTTAGTATCGCAGGATGCATATGCGTTGTTAAACATTTATAAAGATTTGTAAGGTGTCCCTTGTATGCACATTTAAAACAAGCATTTGGCATGCTTTTGGGTTACCCCAATTTAGCACAAAGGAAAACTGAGACAAATGGACATGAAGTGGCTGGCAAAGATCACACAAATTAACTCAGTGGAAAACCTGGGATCAAACTTGTCTTTTTGCACGAGGTATTGTCAGTTTAGCTGGCCTGTAACTCCTCTTTATGTTAGTTAATCATTTAAGTTACAAACTTACATGTTTGGTCATTTGTTTTGAGGTAAAAATTGGGGGAAATGGTTAAAAAAACAAAGTAGAGGCCTTTGGGCTTCTAGTCATTTGAACCAACTTCATCTTCCTGGCTGATCCTTTAGAATTTAACTCCTGAAGTTGTTCACAATTAATCCAAAAATGGTTAAGAGCTAACAATTAACTGATCTGTTACATAGCACAATCTCTTATAACACATGCTGATATTACACAATTGCTCGTGTTTTAACTCTAAGGGATGAAAAGCTGAGTTGGCCATGCTACCATTAAAACTGGTGACTTGAAGATGGCACAGTGTTAACCCAATCTGCGGAAACTGGGATTCTGTGTCTAGGTTGACCTGGAAATACCATGCCACCCATGTGGTTATTTCCTGTTCCATGGAGATGAACTTATAATTGCATATTGCTGGTGGGGTGTTACAGCATGTTATTGTTTTATGGGTGAGGGGTTTCCACCCCATCAGTGCCATGCAACCCGAAACCATCCCCTAAATGGTTTCCATCCCAATGGTACAATTTCTGTGGCGTACTAGTGCAATTAGGAAAGGGCTAGTTTTGTTCAAAAGAATGCATTTAGTGCTAAAATGAAGACGTGCGATTCAACAGATTAGGATGTATAATCTCTTAACAGTAAGAATGTGCATGAAACTCTCCCACTGCATTAAATGCCTGTACAAGCAACACACAAGTGGGGGAGACACTTCCGTAATGAGACATTTGTTCCCACTCAGGGGGGTAAAAAGGAGAATATATAGCTTAATACAAGGAACGGAAAAAAAAGGTCACAGTGCCATATATCCAGTGCGAAATGAAATGGGATGGATGGAATGATTGTTGGGTGGAGTTTGCAGTATAGCCGTATGAATTTAGAGACAATAAACAATGTTAATGACAGCAAAACTGCAAACTATTAAAATTACAGCCAACTGGCTCTGCTGCTAAAGCCCCCGAAAATGTAGGTTAAGTTGAGCTGGGCATACGCAGTTTAGCATATGTGCTGCAATCGCGCAGCAAACCTTCATATCTACTTGATGGTCAGGGTCGGAAGAGCTAGCACCAGCAGCCTGGAAGGAAAAAGGATGCACAACAAGCTACAGAGGTTGGCATCCCTGGAAAAACTTGACGCTGCACATATCAATGTCTGCCAGCACAAGGAGGGTTCCATGCCTGGAAGAGAGGTTGAAGTCGGCCTGTTTGAGTGAAGAAAACAAAGGGAAAGAGGCACTGATTTGGGCCACGCAAGTGAATATAGTGAATATAAAAACTAATAATAACACCAACATTCAAAGGGCTGTAAACAACTAATACCTCCTAATATCCACAAATGTTAAGGTGGATATGGGCAGGAAAGGCACAACTATTCAAACTCCTTACAGTACCTCGAGTTCTGCAAATAAAAAACTATGAGCACAGAGCACAAGCTACGGCAAGCAGCCTCATATTAGACCTGGTAAACTGATGAGCTAAAACAGAAGTTTAAAAAAAACAAAAAAAGGGAAACGCAGACAAGATAATAAAAAAGTCAAAGTGGGCAGGACCCTGAATAAGTAAGACTACTTCCTCAGGTAGATCCTTTTATAAGTAGTGGCTGGTGAACAATTTGTAATCAGTGCGATATAAGAAGTAGAGATAAGTAAAGAGACTACAACAATGTGTCAGGGTAGTATGTGAAAACTGAACTTTACAATTTTTTGCACCTCTTGTCCCACAATCTAAAGACAAGAAAGAGAGTCAGGTTAGGGCCATAGATAAATACGAGATAGGAAAAACAGACGACATCACAAACGAAACCTCAAGTAGATGGGTGGTAGATATCAAATATCTCCAAAAAGACCTACAGGACATAGACACAAGTCCAATCCTAAAAGGTGATGGTGACAGTCACAGTTGCACTGAGGTTATGTCTGAATTTCGATGTTACTCCATATCGTCCATCTTCTACTACGATGAGGTTAAGAAGCCAGCCCTCGAAGACAGGGGGAAAGGGAAATTGAGAAAAACACACATCCTGAATAGTACCCTCTCCTGGACTTGGTATGGACTTGTCCCAGGCATTCGAGTCCTGAAGAGTAAACATTCAGCTTCCCTAAATAGTCTTCTGATCGGAACATACTGCAAGATTGTATCTGATACTCCATTTAGAATTAAGCAGCACCCTGCCACTACGTGTGCTTGTGTATACAAATGGTTTGCCTGCATCTCTTCAGTGGTGTAATGATATATGCATGCTGAAACTAAGTAATCCTTTCAGTAGAATCAGTCATGAAACAATACCACCTTTGAAGAAATGCACAAGTCCGTCTTCAAAATGAGTGAAATATGAGCAGAAACAAATGCCTATCAGGAAGCAAGGTTCTTCAGCATAAGTGGATTGATATACTAAAACGTAAAGACAACCATCAGATTCTACTTCACATTTCTTCTAATTTTGAATGAGACATTCACTATGTGGATGCCATCTAGCTTTGGGAAAGTTACACCAGAGATTCACTATTTCTGATCCATCTCACAAGTACAGAACGTTACTTAAAACTGCATTCAGTATTAACAATGTGAAACCAATATTCAAGAATAAAAATTTCTAACTGAGTAAATATATGAAGCCATAAATTTACCTAATGCCTATATCAATCTACTTTGATTGACCACAACAAAGACCCTTTACTAATCTGACCACAAGTAACGCCTACCGCGTTGATGTTCCTGTAGAGGCCCAGAATTAGAAGTTGTAAATAACATGAGCATAAAAGATTCTGGTCGAGCACAGTCAATCACAGATACAATAACAGTAGGATTGTTACACAGGGAATACACCAGCAAACAAAATACTGGAAAACAGGTTTCTAAATTTAGCAACTGAGATTAAAAATATGTTTTACACTTTTAAATCATATCAGAGAGGGATCCAAGAACTTTTCTCAGCATGAGAACAGAAATTAGACACTATGACCATCAGAATGAAACTGTTGTAAACAGCAATGCAGAGAATTAAGCAGTATGTGGAAAGGAACATAACATACACAAACACAAAGGCATAAGAAAGATTATTGTAGAAAATTTCGAACGAACTGAGAACCATACCCAGATAATAATTTGAGGCCTTTAAAAGTAATAAAATGTGTTGAAGGAAACAATTTAAAATGTTTTGTGATAAGTTTCTTAACAGATTAAATATACAAAAACAATATAACTATAGACCTCTCAAAAAAGATACACAGATTTCTTCAAGACACATTCTAATTGAACTCTAGAAGACAAAAACATAGGAAAAATCATGATAATCTTTCAGATTTATACTGTTAAGGAGCAAATATTAGAAACTGTATTGAAAGATAAATCATTACAAGCCAAACCTATATCTTTCGTAATAAGCTCAGCTATGTTGTGCAACAGAGGAGAGACACTGAGAACTAGGAAAAAGAATAGAAGAGCTTCAACACTTAGGAGTTAAAGTACAGATGAAGTTCCTCTCAATGCTAAGTGTAATGTGGCAAAACACAATACACAATATACGCACTGTAGCAGAGAGCTATCACCTGATAAATAACATTAACGTAAAACATAATTTAAAAAAAGAGTTAACTTTAAAATTTAAAAGAGATGCTCAATTTTTTTCAACAAAGGAAGCTCTGATGACACACAGTTAGTTAGTGCTAAAAATGATAGTGGGGGTTTTCCCAAGGAGAAAATGCCCTGAATGGGGAGCATATGGAAAAATGCACACCTGTCCTCATTTCATGAGGAAAAGATTCAATCACAACAATATATATAATCAAAATTAAAGAATGGGTCAGACATTCTATGAGTAATGAGAAACAAATAAACATGATGATGTACCTGCAAGACTGCAAAGTTTAAATAATGATTTTACAAGAAACATATTTAAACTGAAGGAAATACAAGGCTTTGTTCAATTGTAAAAGATGGATAAAATAGATGATGTGTACAGATCATCTTTGATACTCAAAGAAGGTAGCAATTTCATACAAACAAGGACCTGGGGCAGAAATGTTACAATCCAAGACAGATTATATAAATAGGTTGGTCTTTGCTAAAGTTAAGTTTAAACCCAAAAATATTTGTTTGTGTACCATACTAAAGACCAAGCACCAACAACTTTACATCCCTAATCTGCCTCATTACAAATGTTCGAGTTTTCTTATAGACATTATTAACGGGGGGAGTAGGTCAATACCCTATTGAACAACAATGATCTAGATAGATAACATCCTGCCTACTCTTAATATGCACAAAATGAACAGCTATTTATTGAGTTTAAATCAAGTTTAGGTCTTCGTTATGCATGGAGAGTGTCTGCAAAATTAAGAGGCCTTGTATCACTCCAAAAAGTGGACACTACTCGAGATTAGATAGATTTCTATGAGATAGATCGCTTATGAGCTGTGTTGTAGATGTGGAGCACCTACCAACTCACAGTTCAGACAATGAAGCAGTGTATTTAAAACTAAATTTCAATTAAATGCCCAAGAGGACCTATGGACTGTAAACTGTTACTAGAACACAATCTAATAGAGAAGATTAAATGTAGGATTTTTTGTAACGTAATATAGGGTTAACACTGTTCCCTTGCTTCCCAAGGCATTAACTGGGATACCGCAGAGTTTTTATAACAAGGTTGATAAAAAATGTTTCTAGAGAAAACTTGAATAAAAGCAAATGAGAAGCATCAACAGTTACAGATAAAAATCAAAGATATCAAAAGCATAACCTCCCCACAGACATACACAATACTTTTATTGTAAGAGGCATTTAGATTAAGGGTAGAAGCAAGATTATGAAAAAAATTGGAAGTTAGCAACGTGCAACATTTTGAGCATGAGGAAAAAGTACAGCTTTATTAGCCTGGAAAGCCAGAGCTGACAACAAATGAACTAATACTTGACATCAACACAGGTTGTTACACAAATATTAGTGAAATAGAAACTTATTTTTTCAAGTTTTTTGAAGACTTATATGAGGAAAATATGTCACCAGAACCCGAAGACAGATAAAAATGAGTAAAGGAAAGGAATCTACCTAAAGTTGCAGTGGCACAAATAACAACCCAATTCCAGAGGCCTAGATTAATTGGACACCTGGGAACCTCAACAAAGGGAAAGTTGCTGGAGCAGATGGTTCCACAGAAGAGGTACATAAAAAGATCCAAGTTGCAATAATTCCAATTTGGATAATACTATTCAATTCATTTTATTAATAGGAAAACATGACAATGTCATTGAAAGAGTCAACCATCTCAATATAGTACTGAAATTCAGCACAAATCTGAGGAAGTGGCAATATTTTAGGCCCATTTGAATTTTTAAATATCTTCTCTGGAATATATGTTAAAAGATTAAATAGGCTGGTATCATATTTGGTGCACAAAGATCAAAAAGGGTTTACTCTAGGACTACCATTGCAAGAATGAACCCACGTTAGTCAGCACAATTGACCTTGCAGAGATCAAGAAAAGATCTGTGGCAGTAATAATTCTTGATGAAGCCAAAACCTTTGACATGGTTAATTCGGTAAAGCGCTGGCAAACATGGGAATTAGGGTTGGCTTTTTTACAAGACAATGAGGACAATGTATGTCACTCACAGCCAGAATATTGGTAAATGGTAACTTAAAGTCAAGCCTAACAATCACCGCAGGTACCATACAAACATGTACTATTTCTCAATTTAAATAAAGGGGGACTAGCATTTCCTGACTCTTAGTTATACTGATGAGCATTTCAATTAAAAACATGTAGAATATTAATCTCCCATGCAGACAACACAATAACCAGTTTAATATTGTAGGAAATGTTAGTGGATGTATGAGAGACAATTTCCTATATAAAACAGCGGTACAAAAATATTTTGAAAACGTTAGGCTAAAATTATTACAAGAAATCCCTAGGCTATGGTTTGAGGTTAACAGTCTCCTAAAATGATAGTACTGTATCAAATTAGCCCAGATCTTGGGCTCCCTCCCCAGATACTGCAGTGTTTTAAAAATATTAACTGAGTAATAAGAGAGGGAGGAATAGTAAACTACAAAACAAAATCACAAAAAAGGCAGAAATAGCATAATGATACTAGGGATTACATGAAGCAGCATACGCAGATTCAAGTGAACCTTACAGAAATATGGGAAAGAGACTTGCTGATGAGGGAGCTTGTCAACTTAAGAGCGGTATCTTTATAATGTAAAATCTGCTTAATTCAGCAAAAATTGTGTTTTTACTATACACAGTATTTACTGAATTCGACAAAAGTTAGCCCGATGTCCAAAGGTGAACAACTACAAATGAAATTCTTATTTTTTTTATTTGTTGATTTATTATTTTGCTTGCAACATACATAAATAACATAGTCAATGCAACATCCACCCTCCACCTCCACATCTTGACCAGAATCCACCCCATCTACATTTTCTTTCTATTCAGATTCATTGAATATTCCCCTACTGTGCAATATCTTTGTTCAACTTCGATAATTCCTGATGGGAAAAAGCCAATGCTTGCATCTGTCCACCAGTCATTAAGTTCTTCCATTTCTTCCCTATTCACTTCCCACCGTCCCCATCTTTTTTCAAAGTTGTTCATACACCCACGTCCTTTATGAATTTCTTTTTCCCAGCAAGTTACATAATTCTATCTCTATTTTCCAGTCTCTGTGGGCAGGGGTTGTCGAATTCCATCTCTGTGCAGTGTCTCGTTTTGCAGCTATACATCCCAGGTTATCAAATGTTTATGGTAACATGTGTAGTACATGGCCTCCCACACCTCAAGCAATGCCAACTTCAGTATCAGTTCCAATGTGACCTCTGTTGCATCTTCCAAAGATTTCCCCACCTCCTCCCAGTATGTGTGAATGCGCAAGCAACTCCATAGTGTGTGTAGGAAAGTCTCTTCCATGCTACAGCCTCTGAGACTATGGCCCTCATTCTGACCTTGGCGGTCTTTTCGCGAGACCGCCGAGTTACCGCCGCGGTGAAGACTGCCGACCGCGGCAGTATGCCGCTGTGCGCATTCCGACCGCTGGGAGCGTTCCGCCGGGAAACCGCCAGCAGCCACACTGGCGGCCGGCGGAAAAGTGGAGACTGGTCAACCTCCACCGCCACGCCAGCAGAACACCGCCCACAGAATTACGACCCACATATCTGTGTGGCGGTCTTCTGTTGGCGGTGTTCTGTTGGCGGTCACCTCCCCATGGCTCCCGTCGCCTCCCGGAGGACCAACACACAAGGTAAGTTGACCGTCCGTGAGGGGAGGGGGAGGGGGGGTGTTGTGTGATGTGGGCGTGCATGGGGGTGTGCGTGTGAGTGTGTAGAGGGGGTGTGTGAGTGCGTGTATGCGGGCGGGGGGTGCTGCTGTGTCTATGGGTAATGTGTGCTGTTCGGCAGGTGCGCATGTCTGCATGTATGTGTGTGGGTATGTGTCCCCGTTGTGTATGTGTGTGTAGGGGGTGTGTATATGTGCATGTTGGGGGGGTGTGCATGTCGGGGTGCATGTATGTGCATGTCGGGGTGGGGGTGGGGAGGGGGTTCGTACCACCTCTGGGGGGTGGCAGGGGGGTGGAGGGTGTGGGGGGAGGACTCGGGTGGGTAGTGGGGGGTGGGGGAGACCCCTATCAGTGCCAGGGAAGGAATTCCCTGGCCCCGATAGTGCTTACCGCCATGGTTCGCATGGCGGTTCCCGACCGCCAGAAACCGCGGCGGTAGGCAGGGTCATGATACCGTTGGCGGTCTTGGGACGACCGCCGGGCCGGAGTGCGCAAACTCCAGCCCGGCGGTCATGACCGCCGTGGCGGTCGGAGTGGGGAAGCGGCGGTCGATCGCGGCGGTGACCGCCGCGGTCAGAATGCCATTTTTCTGACCGCCGGTCTGTTCGCGGTCCGACCGCCGCCTCTCCGCCGACCGCCAAGGTCAGAATGAGGGCCAATGTGTATTAACCGCTCTGCCTATCTTGCAAAGTAAGACACAGCATAATATACTCCATGTAAAATCTTGTGTTGAATCAGCCTAAAACTTGGCTTAATAGCAACCCATGCGGGAACCGCATTGCATTCTTCCAGTCCTCCTCATCTAGTACCCCCAAATCTTTTTCACATTTGGCAAGCAGGGACAAAAGGGAAGTTTGCATGTCCCTCATAATGGTGCCGTATGTCACAAAGATGAGTTTCTTGCCCACCCTCCCATCTAGGAGTCTAATCTCTAGCAGGTACTCCTACTACGTATTGGTGTCTGGTGTTATACACGCCCTAAGTGCATGACATAGCCTAGTGTATTGTAGCCACTGTGTTACTGGCATCTGATAAGTTACCCCATTTACATTTCACATGTCTGCAAGACTGGACAGCCCTATTGCGTTCCATCCCGAGAATTCCTGCAATGTCGACACTGGCCCAACTAGACATAAAGTTGGTGGTAGTCTGCCCCTGTATAGTGCATGCAGGTAGCTTTTCTCCCCTATTGTTATTCTGTCTTGCTTGAACGCCGGAACGTCCCACTCTACGTCCGCCCAGTCATTCACTACACTGACTTGTGCAGCCTCAGAGTACTTTTTAACATTTAGCAGGGCAACACCACCTTCATATTTTGATCTTTGCAGTATCATCAAAGTAATCCTTCCTTCCCCTGCCCAGAGCAGAGTCTGAGCTAAAGATTCCATTCTAGTAAAGAAACTCTCTAGGATCTTATAGGGGCTATTTTGGAGTATATACGGAAACCACGGAAGCCCCATCATCTGAAACCTCGCCGCTCTACCTAATAATGAGAGTGGGAGTGCCTGCCAGTGTTTTACATCATGTTCTAATCTTTCAAGCTGGGGTTCAAGGTTGGTCTTATAAAAAGCTTCAGGATCTCAAGCAATCCAAAGCCCTAGGTACTTGAATTGTGACATATCAACCCTCAATGGGAAGGCAAGCGCGCCAGACCATGTCTGTCTTGCCATCGAGATCAACAGCGCCTTGCTCCAATTTAAAGCAAAGCCGGAATGCTCCTCAAATATCTTGAAGATCTCTTCCAATCTGCTAAGGGAGTGGGATACATTAGTCAAGTATAGCAAAATCTTGTCAACATATAGCAAGATCTATTCCTGTCCAATCCACAGACCTGCGTGTCCATGTGCACTCTGGCCGCTAGGCTTATATGGCCAAGACAAATAGCATGGGCTACAGTGGGCAACCCTGCCTCATACCTCTTTGGATAATCAGTATAACTGTTGCAACTCACATATCCTACGACAACTGACCATCCTTAAATGCCCATATGTATGCCACATGGAGTGGAGCCATCATCCTCCGTCTCAATTCTTAAACAGCTACATTGGGAGTTCATTCGGTCCTAGAGCTTTCCCTGATTGCATTTGACTCATTGTGGAGGCTACCTCCTCCACTGTGATATCTAACTCCAAATCAGTCGCTTTCTGTCCAGCCAACCATCTGATGGGGCAGTTGTGTATAAAATCTAGCACCTCCTGGTCAGGAACGTGTAACTGGGACCCGTAGAAGGCCTTAAAGGATCTGGCAAATGCCTCTGCGATTCCCTTCCTATCTCTTACCAAGTCTCCCAGGTCTACCATCACTTCCCTGATAGTCATAATCTTTCATTCCCTACTCTCGAGCCACACCAGTAGTTTACCTGTCTTGTTCCCCCATTCGTAGATAAGTTTCTGTTTTGCCAGGAAAGATGTCCTCACCTCATGTTTTTCTATTGCCTGGTACTCTGCCCTTTTATGGTCCATGGCCTCTTTCCCTCTAGGGATTGGGTTCTGTGTGTAGTCCCTTTCCAATTGAATCAGTACTCCCTCTAGGGTGGCTGGTCTTGCTTGCCTTTCTCGTCTGTCACCTATCTTACCAGTAAGAATAACGCCTCCTTTTGTGGATTTGTATGCCTCCCACAATACCACTGGACTTTCTACCAAGTGTTTATTTTCCTCAAAGTATTGTCTGGCTGATTTATCTAAGTGCTTGATTTCTTGTTTGTTGGGAAGGTGCCATGTTTCCATCTTCCACTGCACCCAGGTTTCAGTGCCTTGATATTCAAAATAGCCACTATCAGGGAGTGATCACTGATACCCCTAGCCTGGTATTCTACTGAACTAAATATGAAGGGAGGGTCTCCCACGGTAAATAAATAGTCTATCCTTGAATGCATTTTGTGTGCCCCCCCCAGTGGAAGGAGTACCCTCTGTCCACGGGGTGTAAAGATCTCCATACGTCACAGAGCTGCAGGGCCTGGGTGAATCCTGGCAACTTCCCTATTGTAGATTCCCCCTCGATCTTTTCAATCGTTCTGTCCTTTTTTTAAAGATTTTACTTAATTAGAAAGGCAGTATACAATGCATCAACAATCAACAGTGGACAAGAAAAAAAACACGAGAAAACAATATCAAACTCATATGTGCAGCATCAAAACCATATGAACACAATGTTGTCAAAATTGAAAGCAAGGTCTAAGAGCTTATCCCCAATGCCTCAAGATCTCTCCATCAAACACAAACACAGATCGGGCGCTACCTCGAAGACAGATAGGCGTAGTCTGACCCAGATCACTAAGTTGAGTAAAGTGACAATACATACAAAAACAGCAGCCAAATTGAGCCATAAGCACTCCCCAGCAGGATCGAGTCTTAAGGATGAAGGCTAACTATGTTGACCAACACAATACCCCCAGATTCCTATATCCTTAGACTAGAGCCAGAGAGATAACCAGTAGTCCACCCCCTACTTCACCTCAATGGCACCTGAGCAGGCCCCACCCTACTCCATTTTTTCTAGCCAGCTGATAATAGGCAGCCACATCCCCCATCTCCTTTTTCGTGCTGTCCCGCCCTTACATGAATATAAACTAATTTCCAGATTATACACTGCTGAGAGTCTAGATCTCCATTCTGCAAACGTTGGGGGTTCCATTCTAAGGCAGTGAGATGCTATACATATTTGTGCCACTGCCATTGCTATGAATATAATATAAGCCTCTTTCCTAGAAAACTCCCCACCAACCCCGGCTTCAACAAACCCCAGCAATATCATCACCAGGGTAATCTGTACTTGTTCTCCTATGATCTAACTAAAAAACATGGCAATATCTCCCAGAAATGAAGCCAGAGAAGGACATGAACAAAAATATGCACCCTTTCCGCCTGACTACCCCCACAGTGATGACAAGTGCTACTAGATCTCCTGCCCGATTTATAAAGCTTCAGTGGGGTATAATATAGATCAAATATGGTTTTAAAATGTTGGCTCTCTAATCCTGCCGTCAACAAAGTTTTCTTCATATTTTCAAGCAACTGCTGATCTAATAATCCACCTATGCCAAATCTTGCTTCCCACTTGGCATTAACAGATTCTAGGTTGTCAGGCAATTCTTGCAGTAACAAGGCATATACTGTCTCAATTCTAGCCCCCTTATCTATAGCCTCTACTAGAGGAAAACAACCCATCGGAGATTGTTTCTTGCATGACTTGATGATAAAATCCCTGATCTGGGGATACTTACAAAAGTCGATCCTAGTCAGCCCATATCTTTCTTGAATCTTGCTAAAAGAGCACAGTTGACCTTCTTTAAACAAATCCCCGAGCACTGTAATCCAGTGCTGTGCCCACCTTCTGCTGACTGTGTCATGATAAATAACAGGTAATGCCGGTGATTTCCATAAAGGTGTATAATAATTTAATTTAGCTACCTAGAGAACCCTTGTGATTTGCCACCACACCTTATATTCACCCCTTGCCATCTTGAATTTAGTCTTTTTGTAATAGCTGAGCTCAATATTCCTCACAAGCCATCCCTTGGCCTCAGATTCTAAGGCTAGCTCATAGATTGAGGGGGCTTCTGCCATAGTTAACCTGGCTGTCCTACCCATGATCAATATATTCATATGCTGTAACATACAGATCCCAGTAGTAAATAGTGAGGTTGGTGACTGCCCAATCCTCTCGCTCCCTGGGAAGTATCATATACTCATGCCACCCTCCTTGCCTTCTTAAATCCCCAAAGAAAACTGAAGCACAACCTTTCAAATTTCCCCAACCAAAGCTTGTTAACTTCCGGGGGAATGGCCCGTAAAAGGTAAAGTCATTTCAGCAGAAATGTCATTTTGAGTACCTTGCACCTCCCCACCAAAGTGTCCAGCAACAGGGCCATATTTAATGCGACCAGATTTTCTAAATCTGCTGTCCTCTGTACCCCTAAACAAGTGTCCCCCTCAACCCAATGGGGGTCTCTACACCCAAGCCCTTTAGTACAGGCCACTTTTGTCTTAGCAACATTCGGTTTATAGCTGAGAGCACACTAGACATTTTAGCTTCCTTTTCTATCTAGTTCAAAGCTTAAGAAGGGTCTGTGGTGACCACTATGATATCATCCACATAGGCTAAGACTTTGTACTCTGTTAGACCTGCCACAACTGGACAAATCTGAAGATTCCCCTCTAAAAGTGCAATAAAGGTGTAAATATCAAGACAAATAACAAAAGCAAGCAAAGACAGCCATGCGTGTCCCTCTGGTGATCAAACTTTTTTCAGACTCAAGTCCCATAATCCGCAATCTCGCAGTAAGGGTTCTGTACAGCACTTTCACAGCATTGATATACCCTGGTTCAAACCCCTGCCTGTCCAAGACTGCCCATAAATACCTCCAGTTAACCTGATCTAATGCCTTCTCTGCAATCTGCTTCTTCCAAAAAAAAAGAAAAAATCTTTAAGAAGTAGACTTCTCTTTTCCGGCCTACATACAATGAGTGGTTAAAAACAATAAGATACATTCATAACTGGATAAAGAATGTACAACATTTTGGGAGGTTTGAGCTGTGTTTGTAATAATGAGGATGAACAGCTTTCTCCTGTCCATCGATTGCACCACAAATCATCTCTTGGATGACATGCAGGTGGTTCTATATGAGCTGCCCATGACAATTATAATTTGGAAGCAAATGATAGACCTTAGTATCTGTGGAGATACAGAAGCATTTTAAGTGTAGGTATAGGTAACATTTCAAGCTGATATAATGACTACAAAAAATGTAAATGTCTATTATGCCTTTTCACTAATCCACCAGAAGTAACAAACTGTTAACTGCATTGCATTAGATGGTTTTTTATATAGGTATTTCCATAACCCTTACAAGGCCTAAAGTCCTTTTCAGATTGTTGAGCAAGTAGCTACTACAGGTGTTTCATTTACTTAGTGCTTCCTAGCCCCGGAGTACTACTGGAGCACTCTGACTTCTGTCAAGTTGTTGGACACCTTTGGGTGCATGTTTGCAAGGATTTTAGATGCAGCTGGACCTAAATGGAAAAGGATGAGTGCAGTGAAGTGCATGTACTATAGATAAGGTATAAGTCTAAGAGAAATAAAACAATAATGAATCTGAAACAGTATCCAAGACGACAGGAATTAACTGAAAGACACTACACATGATCATGAATTACAAACCATATACTAAACATGTAGTTCTTGTGTATAGCAAGATAGATCTGAAAGCTTCCAATTTGCAGTATGGTTGGGTGAATGTGCTTTGGCACCAAGATCTGCCATTTGCAGTTACCACAGACAACAAACATGGTGGGAGACCAAGTGGATCGAACTTTCTAAATGGCTTTGAAATTAGTAAATTACAAAACTGGTGATTTAAAAATCCCTAAGAAACTTTCATAGCACACACTTTATTTGAAAGGTAAATCTAGGGAATAGCTGTTTTAATACACAAGGTCCTGCATAAATAAGAGCTGATACATTTACTGCAAAGTGACAAGATTTTCACATATTTGTGAAATTATGTCTAGTGATTTTGAAGCCTGGCCTAACGTTTGGATACCACGAAGTTAGCAGTTGCTGCCAAAGAACATAAATGAGCATCTGTGATCTGTTGGATTGTAGTAATCAATATATAAACACATTGTAAAGTGGCAAATATCAGTTCCCCTGCTATTGATGGCTTGAATATTATGTAATTAATCATTTTATATGTAGTGCCTTCACATATCGCCTCTATGGTTTTGTATATTTATTTGAAAAGTCCACTGTGCCCAAGTTATTTGCTTCTAGACACTAGGGAAACACAGCATTATAAAACAAGTTTCAGACTTGAGTCAGAGAGATTAAATAAAGCATAATAAAATATAGTTGTTACCGACAAAAGTAGCATTTTACAGATTGCTTAAGAGCCACAAGCGTGTGAAGTACATTAGAGTAAACTGTGGTTCATCAGAGAGAGGTCATTAGAACAAACATTTATCCCGAGAGCCACAAAAGTGATGTGGTTGGAAAATGTGTGCATGATGGACTATCTATTTTCACTTCAGAGATTAAGACTAAGGAATGTCTAGACATGTCTCCATGTTTGGAATGCCTAGGGTGCTTTGATTTTTTTTCTCTGCTGTTTGGTTTGGTTAGATGGGCTACAGAGCAAGAACAATGTACCTTTGCTGGCAACTCTGATGATGACTTGATTTAAATTTTGTCAGGGAAGGATGAAGAGCACATAACCATCAATAGACCTTGGTTGGTCTAATTGCTTCACGTAGGTCGTCGAAGGGGGATGGTTGTGGCGGGCTTGGGGGTAGGGGATGGGCAGTGCTGGTTTGGGGGAGCGAGATGGCGTGGAAATTGGAGCTTAGGAATTTGTTACAGCAGGCAGAATTGCAGGTATATAGCTGAAAGCTTTTCTTTCTATGATATGATGGGCTATTACAGCGAAACTATAAGTGTTTATAAATGCAGTTATATCTGGAGCACAGGATGCCATCTAACAAATTATGTATTACCTAAGTGATAAAGATAAAAGGGTGAGAGTGGTATTAGGGCTTAGGTCAATGAGGCTGGATATTATTTGTATTCAGAGACCTGTGTTGCATGGGAAAAGAGAAATCTGCTATGGGACCTTAGTTACCTACTCCTTAGGTGTATAACTCAAGGTATGACTTCCGGGGGGGGGAGGGGGGGGGGGGGGTCGGGGGGTAGCAATATCAGCTAGTAAGAATAGTTGTTTGGTTTTACATACGTCTTCAGATAAGCTCAGGGGACGGGTCATCCTGAAGTGCCAGGTGGGGAGCAGAACATACTCCCTATGCTAATTTATGGGTCTAATCTGGATGAGTCTGCTCTAATGGACTATTTAGACGTGGAGCATTCATATTGGCCAGCGCCCCTCATTTTGTGTTGTGATATCAATATTCATATACATATTCAATGAGGGTTTGGGGTGACATCATCTATATATTGGTAGTTAGCCACTCGTATATAGAGCAGTCCACTAGCTGATAGAAGATCATAGGCTGATAGACGTCTGAAATAGAGTAATAATGCCAGACCCCGGGTACATGTTCTTCTCCTCCTCTCATAAGAATACCAAAGAGTGCTATTATACCATAACCCACTGGTCTTAAAGATCCCTGTTGAGGGCTTATTTAACCCAAGGCGGGTTTGGACATTTGATAGAAGGCTTCCTCTTGACGTAGACTATGTTGACCACATGCGTAAATGGTTATCAGAGTTCTTTGCAATAAACAGTAGTTCTGCTAAACACAATGCAGTTTGGGACTCATTAAAGGCATGGGTTAGAGGACAATCTATGAGTTATAGTATTCATGGGCAGAAGCTGAGGCGTAGTCAGATGCAGGGATTTTATGAGGAACTTTCAATTCTGGAAATACAACAAATTAAGCTGATTATGGGGAGGGAGTACGACCAGGACATACAAAAGACGGTTGCTGTGCTTAAAACTCAGATCAACCACTATTATAGTAAGGAAGTATTTGCCAAGTTTCGATGTTACAGAACAGAATGTTATGAATATGGGGACAATACTGGGAGAATTCTAGCACTCTGAATTAGGCAAAAGGAGACAGAAAGGGAGCTAGAGTCTATAGTGGATAGACAGGGGCATAAGAGATCATCAGGATCTTTAAGGAGTTTTATGAAGAGCTATATACAGAATATATATCCGCTACATCAGATAGCCATACAAAATTTATATGCACAATAGCGGAGGGCGCACTAAAGGAGGAAGATCAGGCCTCGCTTGAATTGCTGATTACCACTGAGGATGTAGCTGAAGCAGCTTCCTGAATTAGAAATAGACATGACCTCAACTTTTTGGGGGATAGAGTGTGAGGGGTGGGCTCCTTTCTCCTGAAAATATACTAATATCATTGTCTTCAGTAAAAGAGAAATCCTCTGAGAACTAGGGTCTTATCAATCAATGTCATTATTAAATAGTGAAGCCAAAATCTATGCAAAAATATTGGGAATGTGCTTAGGGGAGGTAGATCAGTTAGGACAGGTAATCACACTATCTGATATAGCCGAGGCCATGAAAACACCTATGGGCCTAATCTTACTGGATGCAGAAAAGGCCTTAGATCTGGGTCTCTTGGAACTACTTGTGGGAGGTTGTAAAGTGGAAGGGAACTGGTCATGGTTTTATTAAGGCCATTACGGCATTATACCAGGCTCCCGGCGCTAGATTACAGATAGAGGGCAAAGATTCAGATAGGATTTTAATAACCTGGGGTACAAGACAGGATTGCCCATGCTCACCACTTCTTTTTTCCCTTTTTATAGACCCTTTTATTGTCCGGGTAGAGATGAACCCTATAATTAAGTCGATATTGGCAAATAATGTCAACTATAAAGTTCTGGCCTATGCGGATGACATTGCCATAGTAACTCCAGACCCTGCAAATGCTTTGACAGAAATTGAGGGTGAAGCCAAAAGCTTCAGAGCACAAGTGATGTAACATCTAAATGAGGGGAAAACCCAGATAGTCTGCACCAGGGGAATTTATCTGAGGGATTCACTGCATGGTGGATGATGCAACCTATTTCGGGGTTACAAGGACATCCAAGCTGGATCAGGTGTCTGACTTTAATTTAAAGCTACTACTACTTAAGACAAGGTCAGATTTAAATAGAATTAATAATTTATATTGCTCTTTGGTGGGGAGATGCAATGTACTGAAAATGGTAATACTGCAAAAAAGTGTATACATGTTTAGGACAATCCCTCTTGAGGTTAACAAGTACTTGTTCTCTAGGTTTGAGAGTGTTTGATCTAGCTTTTTGTGGCAGTTCAAAAAGGTAAGGAGGGCCTCTAAATACATGATGCTTCCTAGGAGTATGGGTGGATGGGCAGCCCCCAGTTTAACGCTTTATTATTGGTCTTGCATGTTGCAGCACATGGGGGTATTGATCACCAGAAGGACCCATAATAAAGGATATGCTGAAACATCAAACATAAATGAACTAACTCTTGGCTCTGAGGCTAAGGGGTGCTTCCTCAAAAATATAGAGGACAGCTATTACAAAAAGATCAGGTTTAAAACAGTGAAGGGGGCATATAAGATAGGAGGCAAGTGAAGAGGAGAATAGGTGTCATGAAATTCAATCAATGCACTTCAATATGTGGGTGCCCAATCCTTCCCTCTATATTCCATGATAATGTTGGTAAAAGATGGAAGCAGAGCAGGATTTTAAGACTGGGAGATCTCGTCTATTCATGCAGCGAACTTCAGGAAAAATATGGCCTAACAAAGGAGGACTTTTCAAATATCTACAGATTAGAGATTTCATGGGTAAAATGGAGAATAACCAAGTCTCGAAAATACCAATTATAGATGCTATAGATGGTGGATTGGACAAATTTATAATATATTAATGCAAGCTATGCCAGATAACTTAGATGTTCAGAATGCCAAATGGGAAAGAAGGCTGAGGGTAGAGCGCTCGAACCTTCGGAAATTATTAGAGGTTGGGGAGGAGATCTTGCTAACAGCCGGACTTAAGAATCAATATTTTAAATCTGTATTGGATTTATATGATTACACCTGCTAAACTATGTAAGTGGGGCAGGAAGCCTAAAGCCAAGAGTCAGTGATGTGGAGAAGATCATGCTGACATTTTATATATGTTTTGTACATGCCCAGGGCTAAATGTGTTTCTTGAAGGAATAGGGGCTTTCATTAGCATGGTATTAAGCGCTCGGACAATAGATCACTCTGCAGTTGATGCTGTTTGGGGTTGACGAAGGAATCGGGTGTCTGAAAGGGCATCTATATTTTATATTTGTGGCTATGGCAGTAGCCCACTAGTGCACAGCATCAGCTTGGCTGAGTACAGATTCGCCGACCTTTCTAAAATGGAGGACCCAGCCTTTATCAATGTACAATATGGAGAAGAGTTTGTATGAGAGTAAAGGACGGACGTCGTGGAAAAGCGGACCTTTGATATGGCCCCCGCTGTCTAACTGGATTGAGAGCACAGGACAAGGATATAACATGCTGGTATAAGGGCTGAAATATAGTGTCTCTTTTTCTCAGCCAGTAATCTAAGTAACAAATAAGTATGCACTTCATCGTATGTAAAATTTGAAACATCATGTTAAATACTCCAGCTGCTAAAGTCATGTGACTTGTACCTGGATAGGTAATCGGGATTTTTAATTGAGTTTATGCACTTTTCTACACACTTTATTACTATGCAAAATTTGAAACATCGTGCTAACTAAACTTGCAGCTAAGGCCAAATGAATTCTAACTGAAGAGGTGATCTGGATTTTAATTGAACCCATGCATTTATTATTAATTATTTTGATACAACTGACTAATTTTATCTGCTGCTCATATCATATAAATTGTTGGTTTGCACAATTGAACTTATTGTGTTTTTTTACCTATCTTTAAGGATGTTTTTTTCTATTTTGTGCTCTACAGTGGTCTGCTGTATATGCCTATTATGGCACTATTCGTAGATGTAGCACTTTATTTTAAGAACTGATGTACTTTGTAAAAATTGAGATATTATTCCTGCTGGCATTTGTATATATGCTGTAAGATCCTTTAAAATCAATCAAAAAAAGTAAAGTGTGTTTTGAGGCGCAGTTTAGGAAGGAAATTACACTTCAGATATGTGAGGAAAGGCTGCTGCAGAGGAAGGGTACCATCGCTGTAAAGCTCTAGTTCACCGCAGCTCCTGTTTAGGGATCTTGAAATAAATGGAAAGCTTCCATGCAGTCACGTCAAAAGGCCTGTTTTTTGTCTCCGACTAGAGTCGAACAATGCTGGCTCAGGGTCTGCCACCGGCAATTAAACTGCTTGTTCTTCTCTATCTTTACTAATTGTTTGTTTACTCTTGCACACCCAACAGGTAATATTTTTGTGACTGAATTAATGTTGTCATTGTTATGAGAACACCTACCAAGTCCGGTCTGTGCTGTTTGAAGTTCTACCTGGTGTAATAAACACGGAGTAAAAATGGGCCAGGAATTTCCACATATGGGGTTACCGGATGTGTTAAAATTGCACCCAATAATCAGGGGTGTGAGAACACTGGGCACTTCAGAGTCACCTGGAGCCGAATCCCTACTGAGGCTAACTACTCTGGATTATACATAAAGAGGACCATGAAGTATTATGGGAGGCACCAATTTATATTGCCTGGTCTCTAGCTAAAACAGTAAGTGGCATATGTATGAAAACATTTTTGCAGAATCGGGTCGTTTCTGACTGCGAAAATGCTTTTACATATGTACAGAGCACAAATTGTGATTCAGTCACATGTTACCAAATCACAATTTGGGTTAAGCAATTCGGTATTTGTAAGTGGTGTGTTTAGGCATTCGTTCCTAATGTCAAATCGCAGTGGTATGTTTGGATGTTTTGCAACCAAATTTTATGACAAGACCGGAGGCTCCTATTATGCTTTCTTTTCCTGCTTTATTTTAATAGCAGCCAAGAGGAAAACACCAATCCCAGAGGTTTGCGCAACAAACAACCAATGGGAGATAAGACTAATAACATTAACCAATCAGTATACTGTATCACGTAACATATACCAATCCTGACTGCAGGCAGCCCTCTTTTCTTGCTGCTCGCAGTCAAGATAAGTATATCTTTCCTTGCTCCATACTTTTCGATAATTTATTGTAATTTTATTGTATTTACATGTGGTTTTACTACTTTGCGTGTAACTATTACTTTTGTTAACGTTGTGACCTTGAATGCACGCGCATTTCTATCTCTTCGGCTACATTTAGCCTTTATCTCTCACGTGCGGAGAGAATTCCCCATTTACACCTCAATCAGCTTGCGTCGCCGTGAACGTTCTATTTTGAACGCCGGCTGACACGAGCTTCAAACGCTCATTCTTGGCATTCTGGAGCGCATTCCTTCTGAAGCGCTCGCCTTATTTCGGCCGCCTGCAGCGTTTTTCAACACGTTTTCAACACGTTTCCTCTGAGCTCTTCCCTGCACCTCGACGACTGCTCTATTTACCTTCCAGTGAAGCGGGCCTCAGATTACAGCTTTTTATCACCTTTCTTCCTGGTGAGTCACACGCCTCTTAGTTTCAAAGCCTGCCCTTCTTAGTTAACCCCTTACTTACCAGTTCTTTGCCTCTTCTTTCTAGCAAAATTGATTTTTCAGATTTCTTCACAGAAAATGATGATTCTGAAGAGAATTTTTCCTTTAATCTAAATAACTTTATTCAATCTTCAGTTAAAAAAGCAGTTTCTGCTTCTATTGGAAAGATTTCTAAACAAATCCAATCTACAGTATCATCCTGTTTATCCCAATCACAAGTGGCCCATTCTGCGGGGGAAAGCAGAAAGCGCAAAGCCTCGGAGGCTTCTTCTAATTAGGGTAACGCCTCGTCTGCGCTAATGGATGGTGAGTCAAGCTCACACAGGATGGAGGACGAAGTTCCTCAAAGGCCTCCTACGATGGAGGGGAACAAAGTTATGGGTACTAAAAGTAAAAATAAATCAAAAAATGTGTCTAAGACCCATAAAATTGTGATTGCGGATATTAAAGACACTGATGATGATACCAATTTTTCCTCCTCTGACAATGAGGACGATAACTCCTCTAATTTTTGGATTGGTCCTCCCCCTAAAAAATCGAAACCAATATCAACTAACCAAACCCACGCCCCCCTTTTAGATTCTGAGGGCAATCCCATGTTTGACCCTGGCTTAATCCACCATCCCAATTCTACCGAATGGTTACCTTCTGACCATGTTGCAAACTATATTCTAGCAAAATTACGCCTTCCTCTAGATAAACAGGTACGATCAAAACTACGTTCTGAATGTCCCAGACCCTCACTCCCAGTACACATTACCGCTACCCCTTCTATAGATCCGTCCCTCCTAACCTTCTTCTCCAAATTTGGTAAAGATCCCCGTAAAGGGGTGGACAGAGCCTGAGCTCTGTGCCAAGATAAAGTCCTTGATTTGGTCGGTCCCTTATCCCGCATTTTTGACCTCGCAGAATCCGCTAGAACCAATGACGAGTCAATTGATCCGGAAGAACTGTCACTCTGGATTCAGAGAGCATTCTGTTTACTGGGTAATGCAAACTCAGCCATGACTCACGAACGTCGTAAAGGACTTCTGCTCAAGCTAGATCCTAAGCTTGCAAATCTGGCAGCTAAGGATCCAGGAGCTAAAGCTGATGGCTTCCTCTTTGGAGATAACTTCATTAAAGAACTAAGCAATTACGTCACCACCTTTGCTTCTATTGACAAAGCCCAGCAGTCACTTTAAAAAGTTTTTAACTCACAGGTTTTTGCCAGGGCCGGTAGAGGAAGAAGCCGCTCCACCGGCCGGTCCTTCAGAAATCAAGGCTTCAGAGGCTCCTATAGTTAGCAACAGCAACAAGACTTTCGCCCACAATTCTACTCCCAGCGTTTCAGAGGATTCAGAGGGAGGAATCAACGCAGGTCCTATAACAACTCAGGTAAGACAACCTTCTGGCCATCCCTCTATAGGGGGTCGTCTAAAGTTTTTTCTCCACAAATGGATGGAGATTACTTCAGACCCTTGGGTTCTCAACACAGTCAAAGGCTATTTAATAGAATTTTACGAAACTCCCTTTCAACCCTCCCCTCTTCTTCCCCTCAAATTTTCAGAAGAAATGTCAAATCTCATTTCTACAGAAATACAAGATCTTCTTCAAAAACATGCTATTCAACCAGCGCGTCCCCTTCCCTCAGGATTCATAAGCCCACTGTTTTTAGTGATAAGAAAAAACAAGAAAATCAGACCAGTCATCAACCTCGGACAATTCAATCAATTTGTTGTCTATCGACACTTGAAGATGGAAACGATTCTCCATCTAAGAGATTTGCTCCTTCTCAACGACTGGATGGTCCGTCTAGATCTTCAAGACGCGTACCTAACAGTCCCTATTCATCACTCTCACAGAAAGTTTCTTCAATTTCAATGGAATCATCACACCTATCAGTTTACCTGCCTACCCTTCGGTCTTTCATCAGCCCCCTGGTGCTTCACCAAGCTAATGAAACCTATTGTAGCCCTTCTTCGATCTCAAGGCTTCAGAATGATAATCTATCTAGACCATATTCTTCTAATGCATCAAGACATTCCTACTGTTCGATCCCAGCTCTCTTACGCAATCTCTCTTCTTTCGGACCTAGGCTTTCTAGTCAACAAAGAGAAATCGATGTTTACCCTGTCGCAGACAATGGAATTCCTAGGATTCCTAATCAATTCCTCTCGAGGTCTCCTTCAACTCCCGACCTCAAAAATAAAAAGTATCAAATCAGAGATAACCCTATCTTTACAGCAGACTTCACTCTCAATCATGGCCTCTTGCAAGGATTGTAGGTCTTCTTTCTTCATCGATTCAGGCAATTTTTCCAGGCCCTCTTCACTATCGGGCTCTTCAGAGATTGAAAATTCGTCATCTACGCAAAGGTCTTACTTATTCAGATTTCATCCCCCTCGACCTCGAATCCCGTACATAACTCCAATGGTGGCTCGATCACCTCGAAGCCTGGAATGGCAGGACCATCTTTGCCTCAGTCCCAGATCTTGTCTTAGAATCCGACGCAAGCCTAACAGGCTGGGGTGCAAGGTGTGGGCAGATATCGACTGGAGGCACATGGTCTCGACAGGAGTCTTCATTGCACATCAACTATTTAGAGATGCTTGCAGGCTCCTTTGCAATAAAAACTTTCACCAAGAACAGAGGGGGTGATTCTAACCCTGGCGGTCGGTGATAAAGTGGCGGCCAACCCGCCAACAGGCTGGCGGTCCAAAAAATGGAATTCGGACCCTGGCGGGAACCGCCAACACAGCCCGCCAACTTAACACTCCGACCGCCGCGGCGGTACAGACAAACAGCGCGGCGGTCACCGCCAACAGGCAGGCGGCAGACAATGTACCGCCCACACTATCATAACTCACCAATCCGCCACCTTTTCCGGGGCGGGAGCACCGCCGATAAAAACACGGCGGAAACAGACTACGAACGGGAAAACGCTCACCAAAACACACTCCACGAGTACGGAGGACAGCATGGAACCCGAATTAAACATCCTACCTGCTCTCGTCTACCTTCTCATCTACCACGAGTACGAAGTCCGGCGCAGACGACAACGGTGAGTACTGCACCTACGACACACGGAAGGGGGAGGACGAAAGGTTACGGGCACACACATATGCGACCCCCCCCAATCATGTACTCACCAATGCAGAGCACCAAGTCACAGTGACACCACCCAAACACCCCTGAAAAATGCTAGGACATAATCATATTTGGAATAAATATTTATGTACCAAAAAGCTCCAGAAAATTAGCGTACAACCATGAAAGATATCCACAACAAAACAAATGACATACACATCAGTGTATAACTGAAGTACCAAGTCCTGCACATCCTACGAATTCAGCATGTCCGTGGGCCAAAGTCTTGAGAAACAAGGGCAAAGCCCACACAGGAGACCTGAGTCCTTTGGAGAGAACACTGCAGGGGCATCAGATGTAAAAACTACAGGCACCTCAGGGGGAAGGGAAGGGGGGGGCACCACAGCCACATGAGTCCACGACGCCAGATCCACGAGGAGCCACCATGCCCACGGGACCATCCTGGGGAGTGCAAAGCCACAGTCTCTCAAGTCTCTGCAGTGGGTGGATTGCCCACTGGACCATCCTGGGGAGTCCAAAGCCACAGTCTCTCAATGTCTCTACAGTGGGTGGGCTGCCCACTGGGCCATCCTGGGGAGTGCAAAGCCACAGTCTCTCAAGTCTCTGCAGTGGGTGGATTGCCCACTGGACCATCCTGGGGAGTGCAAAGCCACAGTCCATCAGGTGGATGACAGTCTCCACTGGTCAAGGAGGAGGCATGGTGGGCACAATGAACCATCAACGGTGCTTGAGACGGCGGTGCCCTGTTCAGCGGTGCTTGAGACGGCGGGGCCCAGCGGAGTGGTGCTTGAGAGGAAGGGCCCTGCGGAGCGGTGCTTGAGAGGAAGGGCCCAGCGGAGCGGTGCTTGAGACCGCGGGGCCCAGCGGAGCGGTGCTTGAGAGGAAGGGCCCAGCGGAGCGGTGCTTGAGAGGAAGGGCCCAGCGGAGCGGTGCTTGAGACGGCGGGGCCCAGCGGAGCGGTGCTTGACAGGAAGGGCCCAGCGGAGCGGTGCTTGAGACGGTGGGGCCCAGCGGAGCGGTGCTTGAGACGGCGGGGCCCAGCGGAGCGGTGCTTGACAGGAAGGGCCCAGCGGAGCGGTGCTTGAAATGAAGGGCCCAGCGGAGCGGTGCTTGAGACGGCGGGGCCCAGCGGAGCGGTGCTTGACAGGAAGGGCCCAGCGGAGCGGTGCTTGAGACGGCGGGGCCCAGCGGAGCGGTGCTTGACAGGAAGGGCCCAGCGGAGCGGTGCTTGAGAGGAAGGGCCCAGCGGAGCGGTGCTTGAGACGGCGGGGCCCAGCGGAGCGGTGCTTGACAGGAAGGGCCCAGCGGAGCGGTGCTTGAGACGGCGGGGCCCAGCGGAGCGGTGCTTGAGACGGCGGGGCCCAGCGGAGCGGTGCTTGACAGGAAGGGCCCAGCGGAGCGGTGCTTGAAATGAAGGGCCCAGCGGAGCGGTGCTTGAGACGGCGGGGCCCAGCGGAGCGGTGCTTGACAGGAAGGGCCCAGCGGAGCGGTGCTTGAGACGGCGGGGCCCAGCGGAGCGGTGCTTGACAGGAAGGGCCCAGCGGAGCGGTACTTGAGACGGCGGGGCCCAGCGGAGCGGTGCTTGAGAGGAAGGGCCCAGCGGAGCGGTGCTTGAGACGGCGGGGCCCAGCGGAGCGGTGCTTGACAGGAAGGGCCCAGCGGAGCGGTGCTTGAAATGAAGGGCCCAGCGGAGCGGTGCTTGAGACGGCGGGGCCCAGCGGAGCGGTGCTTGACAGGAAGGGCCCAGCGGAGCGGTGCTTGAGACGGCGGGGCCCAGCGGAGCGGTGCTTGACAGGAAGGGCCCAGCGGAGCGGTGCTTGAAATGAAGGGCCCAGCGGAGCGGTGCTTGAGACGGCGGGGCCCAGCGGAGCGGTGCTTGACAGGAAGGGCCCAGCGGAGCGGTGCTTGAGACGGCAGGGCCCAGCGGAGCGGTGCTTGACAGGAAGGGCCCAGCGGAGCGGTGCTTGAGACGGCGGGGCCCAGCGGAGCGGTGCTTGACAGGAAGGGCCCAGCGGAGCGGTGCTTGAAATGAAGGGCCCAGCGGAGCGGTGCTTGAGACGGCGGGGCCCTGTTCAGCGGTACTCTTCTGCACCGCGGGTCCTGTTCAGCGGTGCCTATCTCCACGGCGGGGCCCTGTTCAGCGGTGCTCTTCTGCACCGCGGGCCCTGTTCAGCGGTGCCTATCTCCACGGCGGGGCCCTGTTCAGCGGTGCTCTTCTGCACCGCGGGCCCTGTTCAGCGGTGCCCATCCAGCAGGTCAAGGGAGCCAGACCTGGCCTGGACTCCCTGTTCAGTCGCCCTCGGACCGTGACGTTTCTGGACCCTTCGGGGACGGACTCCTGGCCTCCTTAGTGTCCTCCTTCCCAGCTGGGATGTGGCATGTGGGGTCCACCTCCTCCGCGCTCCTGCTGCCCTTCCGCTCCTTTGATGGGGCTCTCGGGCCCTTGCCTCCCCCAGATGGTGTGGGTGGTGAAGTGGCCGCACATTGCTCCTTGGGGGCAGCCCTGTCGGTCCTCGCACGGCGGTCCTTGGTTTTGCGGGTCCTCTTGCCGGGGGGGGGGGGGATGGACGTGTCCTTGCTGCTGATCGATGTGTCACTGCTGCCAAAGGGTGGGCTCCAGAACCCAGGCACAACAGTGACACCCGAAGCTGGGCTGGTGGTGGCTGCGGTGCTCTTGGGACTCTTTGAAGATGGATGGGGGAGGTCATCGGGGGGAAAGAGGTTAAGGTTAGCCAGGAAAAGTTTTTCAGGGCCAAGGTAAAGGGTAGGAGAAGTGGAGATGGAAGTGGAGGTAGAGGAGGTGGTTGTAGGAGAGTCAGGTGTGCTGTCATTGGGTGAAGGTGCTGGTGCTGTAGGCTGTCGTGAGGTGGATGGCTGTTGGGTGGGTGGCTGCCTGCGTTTGTGTGTCTTGGAAGAGGGGGTGACAGACACAGTGGGAGAGGACACAGGGGACGTGTACATGGCAGTGGGGGTGGTGACTGCACGAGTGTGGACTGTACTGGAGGGTGAGGTGGTGATGGATGCACTGGCTGATGTTGGGGTGCATGCAGGTGTGAGTGTAGACGTCACAGGGAGGGAGGAGGGAGACGAGGAGGAGGGGGACACAGGGGTGGCAGTGGCTGTTGGCATGTCTGCATCTGGGTGTTGCTCGGGTGAGTGTTTGCGGGATCTGTGGTGCTTGTGTTTGGATGAGCTGCTCTTGGGTGTTGAGGTGTGTGCAGGCTGGTCTGATGGTGTGGATGGGATAGGCTGAGGAACAGGAGACAGAGACAGGCTGGAGGCAGTCAGAAGAGGGAGGCTGGAAACAGGGACAATGGCTGCCGTCAGTGCTGAGGCCAGAGCAGTGAACGCTCGTTGATGGGCAGCCTGACCCGAATGAATGCCCTCCAGGTACGCATTGCTCTGTTGCACCTCCCTTTGCACACCCTGGATGGCATTCAGAAGGGTCGTCTGCCCAACAATGAGCGTCCTTACCAGGTCAATGAGCTCCGCACTGAGGGCAGCAGGGGCAACAGGGGCAGGGGCTGAGATGCCTGGGGCGAAGGAGACGCGCGCCTTCCTGGGCGAAGCGGCACGGAGCGAAGACTGAGGGGCTGCTGGGAGGGCGGGGCTGGTGCGCTGGGTGGCGGCTGTACCTGTAGAGGCGGGGGGCACGGATGTTGCCGCCACCCCTAGGGAGCTCCCATCCGAGGACGTGTCGCTTTCGCTGCTCTCACCAGCGGTCCCCGTCGTGGTGCTCCCCTCGCCCTCCGGATCACTGGTGCCCTCGGTGTCTATTCCTGGGCCCACCGGGGCCTTGTGTCCTGCAGCTCCCTCGTGCTCCGATGCCATATCTCCTCCGCCTGATGATGCTAATGCACACATGCACAAGAAGATGAAGAGAAAGGGTGGGGGGAGAAAAAAGAAGACCAGGTTGAGTGCATGCAATGTCAACACCGTTGGCGGAGAGGACAGACACAGGAGCCTAATGCACTAAGCCGCGCATTCGGGGTACACTACTCAGTACTACTGACTAGGACAACAGGCCAAGAGACGTCAAACGCGCACATGGGAGATGCTGGACCTTCAATGGCTGTACTTGTCACCCTACAGAGGTGGGGGCCGGGGGCACAGGGCCATGCCTAAGGGAGAGGACTACACTACAGAAAGCGCCCTGGCCTAATGTCACCCACAGCCCTCCTCCCCCACCCAGACGCCTCCACTGCGCAGAAAGATAGGAGAATGTGCTGATACTCACCCCCTTGTGTCTGCTGTGATGTCTTAAAGCGCCCATCCAATTCAGGGTAGGCCACCGCCAGGATCCGGGACATCAGGGGGGTCATGGTGCGACTGGCACCCCTCCTAGGTTGGGAGGCCATCCCCAGCAGTGTTTCTGCGGTCTTCCTTGTTCCGCGGCGGATGTCCTCCCACCTCTTGCGGCAGTGGGTGCCCCGTCTGTTGTGGACCCCCAAGGTCCGGACTTCCTTGGCGATGGCACGCCAAATCTCGATCTTCTGATGGGCGCTGACCTATTAGACATGTACAGGGTGGAAAGGAGGAAATCATCAATGGCCTGCATGTTAGATGTAATTGCCCCCCCCCCACCCACTTTGCCATATGGCACATGCTCTCATCTGTCGGGCGTTGCACTCCTCATTCGCCCCCCACCCCACCAACTTACATCCACCCCAATCCACACAGGCATAGCCCATTCCATTAGCACCCGGGGTACTCACTTGTTGGTCTGGAGGACCGTAGAGTAGCGCATACTGGGGGAGGACCCCATCCACGAGCTTGTCCAATTCTTCAGACATGAAGGCAGGGGCCCTTTCCCCAGTCACAGCAGCCATTGTATCTTCCAGACCGAGGTCACAGCAGCACTTGCAGTATAGGTCCTCTCCTGTGGATGATCAGGTCTCGAGTGATTAAGCAGATAGAAAATGGCGGTCAC
Organism: Pleurodeles waltl; assembly: GCF_031143425.1. Taxonomy (NCBI): domain Eukaryota; kingdom Metazoa; phylum Chordata; class Amphibia; order Caudata; family Salamandridae; genus Pleurodeles; species Pleurodeles waltl. Next base: position 250,737,734 of record NC_090450.1, read on the forward strand.
GTCCGCGGCGGTGCGTACCGCGGCGGTGCGTACCGCGACCGCCGGCGCACTTCGTTATTGGCTCCTGAAACCCATAGGCTTCAATGTTAACCAATGCGGCTTTGCGCCGCGGTCTTCGACCGCCTACCGCCACGGTGTGCCCCGCCAGCGCAGTGACCTCACATCCCATTGTCCCACTTCACAGGTCAGGCAGCCGCCATTTCAAGGGCCCACATGGCTTAATTTTGACTGCGACACACAGGCCTAGGCCTTGCATTGCCACACATACACGCCTTTCAACCCATTGCCATTCTTTAACTGTGTAAGCTGTCTGTCCGTACCTGTGGTTTGGCTGACTCTGTGCTCCATGTTGTCCTTCCTAGGCACCGTCCGCTGGGACTTGGGATGAGAAGGAGGAATCCTCGCGTGTACCGACCGCTGGTGGACCTGTCGACAATGGAAGAACGCCATATAATCCTTCGATACCGACTTGACCGTGCCACTATCCATGAACTGTGTGCCCAGCTGGAGCCAGCCCTGATGTCCCCCATCCGCCAACCCACAGGGATTCCCCCTCTGGTGCAGGTTTTGTCAGTCCTCCATTTTTTGGCCAGTGGGTCATTCCAGACCACAGTGGCCATGTCATCTGGAATGTCTCAGCCTATGTTTTCAAAGATTTTGAGCAGAGTGTTGTCTGCCCTGATGAAACTCATGCGGAGCTACATCATTCTCCCCGAGGAGGGTGACTTGCCCACAGTGAAGGGTGATTTCTATGCCCTTGGACATATCCCCAACATCATTGGTGCCATTGATGGGACCCATGTGGCTTTGGTACCCCCAAAAGACGATGAGCAGGTGTACCGAAACAGAAAGAATTATCATTCGATGAATGTCCAGGTGGTCTGTTTGGCTGACCAGTACATCTCCCATGTGAATGCCAAGTTCCCAGGGTCAGTGCATGACGCGTATGTGATGCGAAATAGCAGCATCCCCTATGTGATGGAGCAGCTACAGAGACAACGTGTGTGGCTAATAGGTGACTCTGGTTACCCCAACCTGCCGTGGCTACTGACCCCAGTAAGGAATCCCCGGACAAGGGCAGAGGAACGCTACAATGAGGCCCATGGGCGTACAAGGAGGGTGATTGAGCGAACCTTTGGCCTCCTGAAGGCCAGGTTTAGGTGCCTGCATATGACTGGTGGATCCCTAATGTACTCACCAAAGAAGGTGTGTCATATCATCGTGGCGTGCTGTATGCTTCACAACCTGGCTTTGCGACGCCAGGTGCCTTTCCTGCAGGAGGATGGTCCAGATGGTGGTGTTGTAGAAGCCGTGGAGCCTGTGGAGAGTGAAGAGGAGGAAGACTCTGAGGACGACACAGACAATAGGGACAGAGTGATACAACAGTATTTCCAGTAACACCCAGGTAAGAATCACCCACGCCATTTCACAATTGCTTCTAGCCTCCTGCATCTGTACTTTCTGTAGTTCCCCACAGATGTTTTTTATTAATTTATGCCTTTCCCTTCCCTTCTCAGTGCTGTCTGACTCAGTACCTGACTTCTGCTTGGTTCGCCCATGAAATACAGCGTATTGACATTGGTATGTTGTCATGACTAATTGACAGAACAGAAATTGAACAGTAATATGTTATCCCTTTGTTAATAATACAGCATGACTCAAAACAGGTTTGTGTGCAAAATGTGATTTATTTACAGTGCTAGATACCGGTACATGTGATTCTAAGGGTGATGGGTGGGGGTGGAGGAATATCCATGGCAGAGTCCAGTTCTCAGTCTCACAGGTGCATTGTTCTTTTGCCTGTGGAAGGATGGAGCATAGGCAGTTCATGGTTGGACAGGGTGGCAATGTGGGACAGTGGGAAGACTTGAGGGGGTATGTCCTGCTGGCGGGGGTCTTGACATCCTACTCTGTCTCTTTCTTTGGTCTCAGGCTCCTCTTACGGGGTGGTTGTTCTTCAGCAGGAGGTGGGGTTCTGGGGGGCTGTCGAGGTGTTGGGACCTCCTGTCCACTAGCGCCGGCGGAGGTGGTAGGCTGTTCCTGGTCCGGCCTAGTGACAGGGGCCCTGTGTGGTGCACCATGGTCCCGCAACGCGTCCTCTATCCTGTGGAGGGCCAGGACGATGGTCCCCATTGCGGTCCTGATGATTCTCAGCTCCTCCCTGAACCCCATGTAGCGTTCCTCCTGCTGTGCCTGGATCTCAGTGAACCTGGCCAGTACCGTCGCCATCGTTTCTTGGGAGTGGTGGTAGGCCCCCATGAGGGTGGTGAGGGCCTCTTGGAGAGTGGGTTCCCTGGGCCTCTCCTCCCCCCCCTGTCGCACAGCAGCCTTCCGAGCTGCCCGGTTTCCCCCGGCCTCTGTCCCCTGGCCGGTGTGCCCGCTCCCACTGCCCCCAGGTCCCTGTTGTTGTTGGGGTGTCGGGTTAGCCTGGGTGCCCTGTAGTGGCAGACACACCGCTGATTGAGCTGTCCTAGAGACAGAGGCATGGGCCCGCTGGGTGGGAGCTGTGCTGGTGTCGGCAGAGGGGGTCGGGTCTGGTGTGGCCTGTGTCTGGGTGAGGGGAACCGACTGCCCAGAGGTCCCCGATGGTCCGGGCTGGTCATCAGGTTCACTGTCGACAGAGCTGCTATCCTCAGTGTGGGCCTGTTCCGGTGGTGGGATGGACACTTCTGGACCCTCCTGGCTGGTGTGTTGTCGTTCGGGTCCTGCATGGGGTAAGAGAGTTTGGTTATTGTTTCTGTGTGTGCAATAGCATGCGTGTTGTGGGTGCCCTTGTCCCCCAGTGCAGGCATTCCCTGGAGGGAGGTGTTGTGAGGGTATTTAGTGGGGGGGAGGGGTTAGTGCAGTGGTCATGCTTAGGTGATGGGTGCCCATGGTTTGTGTTGGCATGCAGGAGTTGGTGTTGGGATGGGTGGGTTGTCCTGGTGAGACATTGTCAGGAAGGATGTGTGCTGGGGGGTTGGGGGTGAGGGTGGGGGTGTGGGTTGGCATGCTGGTGAGGTGTGGGGGATATAGTAGTTGAGATGGGACTTACCAGAGTCCATTCCTCCGGCTACTCCTGCGAGGCCCTGAGGATGCAGGATGGTCAAGACCTCTTGCTCCCACGATGTAAATTCGGGAGGGGTGGGTGGGGGTCCACCGCCAGTCTTCTGGACCGCGATGTTGTGCCTGGAGACCATCGACCGGACCTTCCCCCGTAGGTCGTTCCATCTTTTGCGGATGTCCTCCCTATTCCTGGGATGCTGTCCCACCGCGTTGACCCTGTCCACGATCCGCTGCCATAGCTCCGCCTTCCTGGCTATACTGGTGTGCTGCACCTGCGAGCCGAAGAGCTGGGGTTCCACTCTTAGGATTTCCTCCACCATGACCCGGAGTTCTTGGTCCGAAAATCGTGGATGCCTTTGGGGTGCCATGGGGTGGTGTGGGTGAGGTGTGGGGTGGTGTATGTGATGAGGAGTGTGTTGGTGAGTGGTGCTTTGTGCTACTATGTGGTGTGTGTGATGGTGTAGTGTGCCTCAGTGTGTCTTGCTTTGGATTGTCTGCTGTGTCTCTTTCTCCTTCTCTCAGTAATTGGGGTCGCAGGGGTTTGTGGGTGATGTGGGTGTGTGTTTTATAGTTGGTTGATTGTGTGGGAGTGGTGTGTGTATGTGTATCAGGTGTGTGTTTTTCAAATTGTCCAATGTGGCTGTGTTTTGGTGATGTGTGTGTATTCTGACCGCGGCGGTGTGTAGCGCCAATGGAATACCGCGTTTGAATGACCGCCGTGTGGATTCGTGGGTCGTAATGGCATGGGCGTATTTCTGTTGGCGTGACGGTGGAGGTTTGGTCATCTCCAGTTTATCGCTGCCCGCCGATGTGGCGGGCTGCAGTGGAGGACGGATTTTTGGAGGTTTGGCCGTTGTGGGTCAGAATGACCGTGGCGGTTGACCGTGGCCGCGGCGGTGTTATGGCGGTCTTCTGACCGGCGGTAAGGGCATTTTACCGCCGAGGTCAGAATCACCCCCAGAGTCTCTTGTTCCGTACTTCTTCGTATGGACAACCTCACAGCAGTAAAATATATCAGTCACCTCGGCGGTACCAAATCCAAACCGCTAGCAGAACTAGCAAAGAGCTTTTGGGAATTCTGCCTTCACCGAAAAATTTCAGTTCAAGCAGAATACTTGCCAGGTTCTCTCAACTCAGTTGCAGACTGGTTTTCTCGTCATCTTTCCAATTACAGCGCCTGGAAGCTTCACTCTTCAGTCTTCAATTCTATTCATCGAAAATGGGGTCCTTTCTATACAGACCTATTCGCATCCCGTCTGAACACACAGCTTCCTCGGTTCTTCAGCTGGAGACCAGACCCTCACGCTTTAGCGACCGATGCGTTTCTTCAACAGTGGCATCACACAATACATTATGCATTCCCTCCTTTCATCATGATAAACAGAGTCCTCACCCATCTCCGGCGTCAAGAAGCCACAGTCGTTTTAGTAGTCCCGTTGTGGCAAGCTCAAGTGTGGTATCCCACTCGCCTAGAATTAGCTGTCGACTTCCCTGTCCTTCTGCCCTCCTTTCCCTACCTCCTTCTCAATCCTCAAGGTCTCCCCACGACCTCATTCTCTACAAACCCTTCTCCTATCGGCCTGGAAAGTCTCAGGTCTTCCTCATCTTATCCAGGAATTTCACTCGAGGCTTCAACCTACATCAACAATTCCTGGGCTCCAGGCACTTCCAAGGCTTACAAATCAGCTTGGTCCATCTGGTCTAGCTGGTGTTTGGGAAAAGCATGTGATCCCTTTTCAGCAGATCTAACTTGGATAGCTAATTTTCTTGCCTCTCAAGCTAGCGCCAGCAAATCTTACAGACCCATCAATCTTTATAGATCAGCGATATCTCTACATCACCCGATTATAAACGTGAAACCCGTAGGAGAACATCCTATCATTTGTCGTCTTTTAAAAGGAGTAAGATTCTCTAATCCCCCAATTCCCAAATACTCCACGTTATGGGATGTGAACCTAGTCCTACAAATGTTTGTCTCTTGGCAGGACAATGACTCTTTATCTTTCAAAATGCTTTCGGCCAAACTAACAATGTTACTTTGTCTTGTCTCTATCAAACGTCTATCAGATGTCAAAACCCTAGATATCTCGGCTCGTCACTTCACTCCTACTGGTGTTCTATTCCATGTGTCTCTTCGTACCAAAACCAACATTACTTCTGTGTTCTATCCCTTTTTTCCAAACCATCCAAAACTTTGTGTGGGAAACTGTTTAAAGGTTTATGAACAGAAAACGGACGATTTTAAAACATCTTCTGCTTCCTAACTCTTAATTTCCTTTAGGAAACCCTATAAACCTGTATCTTCCCCTACCTTGGCTCGTTGGGTCAAATGGGTGATGTCCCTAGCGGGCATTGATACTTCAAAGTTTGGCGCCCATTCTGCTAGAGGTGCCATGGCGTCAAAAGCCTTTTGGGCGGTTCACGATTGGAAGATATTCTAAGATCGGCAGATTGGTCAAATGATTCTACTTTTCGCACATTTTATTGTAAACCTGTTAGTTCAGCAACTTCTATTGTAGTTAACATGCTTTAAACAAGCATAATAGGAGCCTCCGGTCTTGTCATAAAATTTAGATTTTCCAAGTATTTTATGATGGAAAGTCTTAATTTTATTAAAGACACGGAGGTGAGTATTATCCCACCGCTTCTTCTACTAACGTTGTTCTCTCCCACCCTTTCTAGTTAATACCAACGCTCCAGCATCCTCTTCAACCTAATCCATTGGATGCCGATTCTCCCCGAAGGACTAATTCACCGAAACCTCCATTGAACTCGGATACCTGCATCCATCATCCTGTCAACCCATCCTATTCACCTAACTTGGACAGAATTCAAGACTTTTTTGCTCTAATCCTGGCAATATGTTTAATTTGTTGTATAGTGCCTTTATTCAAATCTGTTTCTTGACTGTTTCTCAACTGAAAAGAGGGCTGCCTGCAGTCAGGATTGGTATATGTTACGTGATACAGTATACTGATTGGTTAATGTTATTAGTCTTATCTCCCATTGGTTGCTTGTTGCGCAAACCTATGGGATTGGTGTTTTCCTCTTGGCTGCTATTAAAATTAAGCAGGAAAAGAAAGCATAATACTCGCCTGCGTGTCTTTAATAAAATTAAGACCTTCCATCATAAAATACTTGGAAAATCTACATTACTGTTGCAAAGCATTCATTTTTTCTCTGACACCTCAAGGATGGTGGTAACCATCTACAAATGCAGGATGGGCAAATCCCTGTGTTCCAGGGGGGAATGCCTCCCCCTGTTATGAAGGAGGTGTGCGAGGGGATGAGGCTGTGTCTCAGCCCACAGCTGGTGCTTTGTGCTGTTGCAGTTTTTCCTGGTACACCAAGTAAACCTGGGCCTGGATTTCCCGGAGACAGCGTTATGGGGTTTGTTAAAATTGCACCCAGAAATCACAGATGAAGTAACACTGGGCACTCCAGTTTCAAATGGAGCGGAGCGGCATCCCCCTGAGGATATCGCTCTGGATTATACTCATTGAGGGCTTGTACGGCCAGGTTAATTTCTCAGAAAAGCAAAGCCAGGTTCCTACTAGGCCTGGGAAAACCTTATTTCCTAGGTGAACTCTTGGAAAATTAACATATTTTATGTTGTATTAATTTTTTAAAATATTTTTCCATTATGCAGAAGCACTATTTTTTGTAATTTATGGTCACAGCAGAGGTTTCAGCACAAAATGTTTCAATGGAAAAGTAACACGATGAGCTTGTAACAGTTTCAGTGGGAGGGAGTATATGTTAGCACAGTCCTCGCAGTGCATCATGGGATTTAAAATTTGCCAAAGTATTTATGCGCATATTTCTTATGTTTTCACCTTTCAGTATAACCACTACCACTGGTCAGTTTACTACATGTGGTTTATGCTTCCTGGCGTTTTATGAGTTCAAAGTGTTTGTCTTTCTTTGAAATTATTTCCCTCTACAATCTGTCTATTGACTCACGGGAATCATAAACTGTTATTAAATTATTAGTACACATTTGATCAAGTCCTTGTAATACAGCACTTACTGTAATCAACTGAATTACTTTGGAAACGCATGTACCTAGATATACATTTATTGTTATGGAAATATTTTAGTAGTACATACATCTGTAGAATAATACAAACATATACAACTACCAATTAAATATTATTAACTATAATGATACAATTAATCACAGATGAATCATACAGATCGTAGAAAATAATATTTATTTTTGGCTATTTAACCCCTCGGGTGCCCTGGAATTGACGGTTACGTCCTGGGAGGCACCGCTCGGGTCCCAGGACGTAACCGTTACATCCAGATAGGGGCCCTCGGTGGAAGCGCTAGCGTTCTCCCCTGGGCCTCGCACCCCCGTCTCCTGGGCAGGGAAGGAAGTGGAATCGCTTCCCCTTCCATCCCCACCCCAAACTGACCCTCTGTGGCGTCTGATGATATCAGTGCGAGATCACGTGCTGACCACATCAGAGGCCTACCCCTCCGCGCTGGACGATGCAATCAGGCAGCAGAAATGCCACTAGACACCAGGGGGTTTGTTATTTTTTTTAATTATTGAATAAGGGTTGCTCCCCTTGGGGCAAAATTAATGTTAGGCCATTTCTGTCCCCCTTGGGGGCAGAAACCGCTAGACACCAGAGATAATTTTTTTTTGTTTCTTTTATTTTTTTTAATGAGGGAAGCGACCCCTTTGGCAAGGATCGCTCTCCTGGGAACAAATTGTCTTTAGGCCACTTCTGCCCCCCTTCGGGGCAGATCGGCCTGTTTATATTAGGCCAATCTGCCCCCAAGGAGGGCAGAAACCACTAGACACCAGGGATTTTTTTTGTCAGTTTCACATGAGGGGAGTGACCCCTTAGGTAACGGTCGCTCCCTTGGTGGGGAGGAGGAAATTTGTTTTAGGCCATTTCTGCCCCACTTGGTGGCAGATCGGCCTATTGTTATTAGGCCAATCTGGCCCCAGGAGGGGCAGAAACCCCTAGACACCAGGGATTTTTTTTTGTTGCTTATTTTATTTTTTTATATGTGGGAAGCGACCCCTTAGGCAAGGGCCACTCTCCTGGGGGGGCAAATTGTCTTTAGGCCACTTCTGCCCCCATTCGGGGCAGATCAGTCTACTTTTATTATGCCCATCTACCCCAAGGGGGGCAGAAACTACTAGACACCAGGGATTTTTTTTTGCGTCAATTTCATGCAAGGGGAGCGACCCCTTAGGCAAGAGTCATTCCCCTGGAGGGCAAATTTATTTTAAGACATTTCTGCCCCCCCCCCCCCCGGGGACACATCGCCCTATTTTTATTAAGCTGATCTGCCCCTAAGGGGGGCAGAAACTACTAGGCCCAGGGGATATTTTTTTCCCGCCAATTTCATGCAAGGGTCATTCCCTTGGGGGGCAAATTTATTTTAGGCCATTTCTGCTCCCCTTGGGGGCAGATCGGCCCATTTCTATTAGGCCGATCTGCCCCCATGGGGGCAGAAAACACTTAAGCACCAGGGATTGGTATGTTTGAGTTTTGTTTAGGGGGGCAGCCCCTTGGGAAAGGGTTGCTCCCCATGGGGCCACATTACTGTTTGCCATATCTGCCCCACTTGGAGGCAGATCGGCCTATTTTTGGAAGGCCCATCTGCCCCCAAGGGGGCAGAAAGCCCACCAGAGACTTGGGAAGATTTTTTTTCAAATTAAGAGGGTGGTGGTATGGCCATAACCCCACCCCAAATAAATGGGGCCAAAGTTGTTCTGCCCACCAGTGGGCAGATGGGGCAATTACCCGATCCACTCCCGGGGGGGGTGGGGGGGGAGAAAGTCTACTAGATGGCAGGGAATTTAAAAAAAAATAGTGGGGTGGTGGCTACCAAGCAGTATGGGCATAGTTATGCCCCCACCCCCAACTGAAGGGGGTAAGAGTCTTTCAGCTCTCCCCTGCACACTAAAACATCTTAGCCCACGGCAAGCAAGAGGACATTCGAATAAGTGGGTTTGGTTTTAGATTTGGGCCATGAGAGCTTAGCTAACTCTCAAAATCGTCCCACTTGGAATGGTGAGGGCTGCACTTTTTGGACTTTAGGACGCTGCCTTGTAGAAAAATCCACAAGACCTAAACACATCTGAAAACTAAACATCTGGGTGAGCCCAGGGTGGTGTGCTTCACATGCACCCGCACCATTTTCCTACCCACAGTGCCCTGCAAATCTCCAAACCTGCTGGAAATCACACATTTTTTCCACATTTTTGTGATGGAACCTTCCGGAATCTGCAGGAACCCACAAGATTCCTACCACCCAGCATTGTCTCATCTATATCATTTTTACCGGGCAACTGAGGTGAACGTTGGGTGGTAGGAAATTTGTCCCGGTGTGGTGTTCCCACACAGAAATGTGGGAAAAATGTGATTTATTTGAGCTAAATTTGAGGTTTGATGAGGATTCTGGGTAAGAAAACACTGGGGGATCCACGCAAGTCACACCTCCCTGGACTCCCTTGAGTGTCAAGTTTTCAGAAATGTCTGGGTTTGGTAGGGTTCCCTGTATAGCTGCTGAGCCCAGGACCAAAAACGCAGGTGCCCCCATTCCCCCATTCTCCCCCCCACCCCCGCAAAAACAGGTAGTTTTGTATTTGATAATTTTGAGGTGTCCAGTGTTTTGAATCATTTCCTTCACGGGCAACAGGCCTACCCACACAAGTGAGGTACCATTTTTATCGGGAGACTTGGGGAAATGGTGGGTGGAAGAAAATGTGTGGCTCCTCTCAGATTCCAGAACTTTCTGTCATCAAAATGTGAGGAAAAAGTGTTTTTTGGCCAAATTTTGAGGTTTGCAAAGGATTCTGGGTAACAGAACCTGGTACGAGCCCCACAAGTCACCCCATCTTGCATTCCACTAGGTGTGTAGTTTTGAAAAATGCACAGGTTTGGTAGGTTTCCCTAGGTGCCGGCTGAGCTAGAGATCAAAATCCACAGCTAGGCACTTTCCAAAAAACACATCAGCTTTCAATGTAAAAATGTGTCCATGTTGCGTTTCCTGTCGCGGATGTTAGGCCTACCTACTCAAATGAGGTACCATTTTTATAGGGAGACTTGGGGGAACACATAATAGCAGAACAACTGTTATTGCTCCTTGTCTTTCTGTATATTTTTTACTTCCGAATGTGAGACAGTGTGTAAAAAAGACATCTATTTGGGAAATGCTGTGTAATTCACATGCTAGTATGGGAACCCCAGAATTCAGAGATGTGCAAATAACCACTGCTTCTCAACACCTTATCTTGTGCACATTTTGGAAATACAAAGGATTTCTTGATACCTATTTTTATATTTCACCAAATGAATTGCTGTATACCCGGTATAGAATGAAAACCCATTGCAAGGTGCAGCTCATTTATTGGCTCTGGGTAGCTAGGGTTTTTGATAAACCTACATGCCCTATATATCCCCGCAACCAGAAAAATCCAGCAGACGTATATTGCTTTTACAAATCTGACATCGCAGGAAAAAGTTACAGAGTGAAACGTGGAGAAAACTATCTGTTTTTTTCAGCTCAATTTCAATATTTTTTTTATTTCAGCTGTTATTTTCTGTAGGAAAAGCTTGTAGGATCTACAATCCCTTGCTTAATTCAGAATTCTGTCTACTTTTAACAAATGTTTAGCTCTCTGGGATCCAGCATTGGTTTCATACCCATTTCTGTAACTAACTGGAAAGAGGCTAAAAGCACAAAAAATATAAAAAATGGGGTATGTCCCAGTAAAATCCCAAAATTGTGTTGAAAATGTGGTTTTCTGATTTAGGTCTGCCTCTTCCTGAAAGCTGGGAAGGTGGTGATTTTAGCATCGCAAACCCTTTGTTGATGCCATTTTCAGGGAAAAAAAATCACAAGACGTCTTCTTCAGCCCTTTTTTCCCATTTTCTTGAAAAAAAACAAAATTTTCGCTGTATGTTGGCTAATTTCTTGGTCTCCTTCAGGGAAACCCACAAACTCTGGGTACCTCTAGAATCCATAGGATACTGGGAAAAAAAGGATGCACATTTGGCGTGGGTAGCTTATGTGGACAAAAAGTTCTGAGGGCCTAAGCGCGAACTGCCCCAAATAGCCAAAAAAGGCCTTGCACCTGAGGGAGAAAAGGCCTGGCAGTGAAGGGGTTAAATTGTGTTTAGATTACATCTGAAAATTTAGATTAAAATGGTTACATACGTGTGTCAGCATAACCAAATTTGTGGTATAATATAATTGTTCCCTGATTAAATTCCTTGCATATTCATCAAGAGATTCAGGATTATATCAGATAACTACTTATAAACACAATTTGTGCAGTTATGGCAAGACTATTAGCCCTCAACTTGGCAACACATTAACACTGTGTTTTTCTGCGAAAACAATAAAGGCACTGTAACATACCATGCACACATTCAGTCAGTCAGTCAACTTTATTTCAGCAATAAGCCATAAAAAGCAAGGTGATACAAGGCACAAACATAAAAAGGTCATATAAATAATACCAAAGGACCATAAAACATATAAAATCACTATCAATAAAATTCCACAAGATCAGGAGGAAATTACATCTCTTTCACACTAAAATTTCAGGTTAAATTTACAAGCTCATACCGGTCTCTCATTCGAATTGCACTATTAATAAAATTAACATAGCATGGCACAAATGTATCGTAGTTAATTTCTGTAAAAATTCCATTGCAGGACCGTGTTGTCTAAACTCCCCATGATGCAACAATGGAGTTAGAAAGATCCTTTTTGGATCTTCATAGAGTGGAATAGAATAAAATGCATAGAATAAAATAAAGTGACAAGTACTTCGTTTGGTGGCATGATCACAATAACAAGAGGGTAAGTCCCGCAGCCAAAAACATTGTGACAGGAAAGCTACTTTAAAATGGATCAGATTGAGTCTGAAATATGTTAAAAGAAGACGATAATTTGAATTCTCTATCCATCTCAAATATGGTTCCAAGGCTTTAACCGTAACAATCTGCTAATAAAGGTCCACCGATTTTATGTCCAGAACACCTCTTAGCCTCTCCTTCCCACAACGGATTGCATACCTAGCTTTCACAATCAACTTGGCGTTCCTTGGAAGACATGTGGGGGAGATAAACCAATCAATTGAACCTAAATTCTGAAGGCCTGATTTTACATACATCAACCATGGTTTCTTATTCACATTATCTAGAGCTAGGCAATCTAGCATACAGCCTCTGGCTAATTCTGCTTCTGGGTTTTGCCAACACTTAATCCACAATAAGAGTGGCAAGACTTTTATTTGATCTGTTATATAAGGGAGTCCCACCTCCTCGTGGCATATAAAATTATCTGTATCTTTTGGAACTGCAAGCAACCTACAGGTAAAGGCATTCTCAACATATTAGAGATTATCTGATTTATGGTAACCCCAAACCCTTGACCCATAAATAGCTGCAGCAATGCATTTAGCTTTATACACGGTGATCATCTCTGCCAGAGGTTTGTGGCCTAATAACTTAGCAAATCGAAAAATGCCTACGTTTCTTTCCAATTATTGTACTTTCACAAAGAAGTGTGATTTCCACTCTAGGGTAGAGCTAAAAATGATACTTAAATAACTAAAATCCTTTGAACATTTTAAAATGGTACCCCCCCATTCTAAAGTGCGTCATTTTTGTGCGTTATCGCCCGCAAGTCATGGTATATGGTTTACTTTTAAATCCAGGCCTTCCATACACTCAGTGAAGAGATCTAATAGCTTCTGCATTGCAATAGGTGAGTGAGCAATCACAGCCGCATCATCCGCATACAACAGTATTGGCACGAAATGATCCCCCACCTTTGGGACGTCCACACCTGCACGGGATAAATAATCTGTAATACCATTAATATAAATTAAGAACAGGAAAGGTGCTAAAATACAACCCTATATGACACCTCTCATAGACTTTGCTGAAGACGATAGTTCCCCTTGTGGGCCATATCTGACCGATACTTTGAGATCATGGTGCAGGTATCTCAATAAAATAAGCAAGTCTGAATCCACCCCCATTGTCTGCATGATCTTCCATAATGTATCCCTATTAACCAAGTCAAAGGCACTTGACAGATCAGTAAATGCCATATGGATGGTGGCGCCCTTGGCCTTTACATATTTACTAGTAATCAAACTTAAATTTAGTATTTGCTAAACAGTTCCTATACCCGTCCTGAAACCAAACTGAATGGGAGTTAAAATCTTGTTCTCTTCGGCACATGTCTCAAATCGGACGAGGATGACCCTTCCCAAGGTCTTTGCTGTGGAGTCTTTTAGAGATATTGGCCTATAACAGGCAGGGCACGATTTATCTCCCTTTTTAAAAAGGGGGGACAAGGATGGCCATTTTACATGGATTTCCCCCACCACAACACTTCTTAAAACATTTGTCACAACTGGAGTCCATAAACCTATGTTTGATTTAAAGATATCAATGGGGACTCCACCCAAACCTGGGGCTTTAACAGAAGTAGATTTTCCAAATGCAAATAGTACCTCACTAATTTCAAAGAGGAAATTGAGGGGTACTGGGGGTGGCTCTGGTTGAGAAAAACAGAGGACCCATGAAGGGGCCGGCCACTTTCAGTTGGTTGAACAATACCCTTGAAATGTGTCACCAACTGGGCCTCCAGAATTATAGCTTCCAACTTGGGCGTGTCGTCCTTACAAAAGTAAGACTGATTTATGATGGCCCAAAATTTCGCATTATCCCTAAATGATGAGGCCAGGGCCAGCTCTTCCCAGGCCTTATCTCTTATAGACCTCTTCCTTTCTTCAACGGCACACTGATAGTCACGCCTGGCCTCTTTAACGTCCACAGGGTTGTGCAGGGAATTTTTAAGTCCCGCCTTTAGATGCTTGTGCGCCGCCGAACAGGCAGCATTGAACCAGCGATGCAAAGAAATCCTAGGGTGGGGATTATGAATGACCAAACATTCAGAAATCGCCCCCCCCAAATAAGATTTTAAATCCTTTAAGGACTGAGGTGTTAATACAATATTCATCCAAGCATGCAAAAATGGACTCTATATTATCCTGCACAATGTTTTGATTAAAACTAATATGGTCAACCTTTGCCCAGTTGAGCGGAAGACCTTTATTCCTAAAAAGACCGGTATTGCATTCCGCCACATGAAATGACACGCGTTGCATATCGAACTCCCGGCTGATGACAAAGCCAGGCAGGAGCGCTGGCGTGGATGGCATCGGGACTGTGGTGCAAAGCGGGACAATGTGACGTGTGGTGCCTGCAGGTCACATGCAGGCAGCAGCTCGGTGACGGCAACCTGCAGTGCCAGTGAGACCAGGGCTGTGGCATGAAGCGTGCGGTGCGACATGCGGTGTCTCCAAGTCACGGTGCACGCACCGTCATCGTTGTTGCTGAAGCACTGTCATCAGTAGGCCCAACACGGCGGTGCGGGTCGGGCTCCATGCGGCACCCACGGGTCGCGGTGCAGACAGGGGCATCCGTTGACGATGCTGTAGTCGATGGTGCTGGCGTTGGTGTACTGGGGCTGAGGTGTGGGACGGTTCTTTGTGTACCTCACAAACGGTGTTCACAGGCCACGATGCAGGCAGCACGGCGGTGTCAGCATGGAGCGCCTCCATGGGGATGCCAAGGCAGCGGTGTGAGCAAGCTGATACGGAGTGAGAGCCCACAAGTCACGGTGCATGCAGCGGCTTGGTGGCGTCGTCGGTGAGACAAGGGTTGTGGTGCGACGTGGGGCACAGCTCTGTGTGGCATCGTCAGGTCACAGTGCAGGCAGTGGCATCATTGACGGTGCTGCAGTGGTTTTTCTTCTGTTGCAGCACAAAACACACAGTTCCCAGTGCTGTAGGCTGAAATCTTTGATATCCCTGAGACTTCCAATAGGAGGCAAGCTCTACTCCAAGTGCTTGGAGAAACTGCACAAGCATGATAAATAGCAAAGTCCAGTCTTTGCCATCTTAAAGACAGAAGCAGCAACTGCAGGCCAACCCAGCAAAGCACACACAGCAAAGGGTCAGTACTCCTCCTCCAGCTCTTCTCCTTGACAGAGGTTCCTCTTGATCCAGAAGTGTTCTAAAAGTCTGGGGTTTTGGGTCCACTACTTATACTCCTTTCTGCCTTTGAAGTAGGCAAATTTCAAAGAAAAGTCTCTGTTGTTGACAAGATCCTGCCTTGCCCAGGCCTGGCCCCAGACACAAACCAGGGGGTCGGAGACTGCATTGTGTTAGATCAGGCACAGCCCTTTCCGGTGTAAGTGACCACTACTCCCTCCACTCTAACCCAGATGCAAGCTACACCCCAGTTCCCTTTGTGTCACTGTCTAGAAGGAATTCACAACAGCCCAACTGTCTGTCTGACCCAGACGTGGAATACACAAGCAGGCAGAGGCACAGAATGGTTTAAGCAAGAAAATGCCCACTTTCTAACAGTGGAATTTTCAAACAGACAATTTAAAAACTACTTTACGAAAAGATGTATTTTTAAATTGTGAGTTCAGAGACCCCAAACTCGATATCTCTATCTTGTCCCCACGGGAAACTGCACTTTAAGGATATTTAAAGGCAGTCCCCATGTTAACCTATGAGAGAGAGAGGCCTTGCAACAGTGAAAACCGAATTGGCAGTATTTCACTGTTAGGAAATGCAAAACACATCTATATGTCCCACCTTTAACATACATTGCACCCTGCCTCCTGGTGCTACCTAGAGCCTACCTTAGGGGTGCCTTCCATGTACAAAAAGGGAAGGTTTGGGCCTGGCATGTGGATGTCACGGTTTACTCATCGCTTATGGTTTTGTCCAACTGGAACTGAAGGATGATCTTGATTTTTGTAGGTCCTGCTCTGACCAAGGTTAGGGCGGCCCTTTCTGGTAGCCACAGTGCTGCTGACAATGGTACGTCAAAAGGCAGTCTGTGCCCTCCACAAGGAGTCCCAAAGGAAAAACTCAAAGGGAAAAAACCTCTATGACTGGAACTCCCTGGAACAGAAGAAAAAGCACAAGAAAATGTAAGACTTCCGATTAAAAATTATAACTGGAAGGAAACTGGAACGACCAAAGGAAAAAAGGCTGGAAACACAAGAAAACACAACCGTAGTGTGGTCACCACCAAAGGAAGTGTTGCAGCTCAAGGCGAACAAAAATCCCACTCCTTAAATACCCCAAAACAGCAAGTGACATACAGGAAAGGCAAAAGATGCCACGTTGGATTGGGAAAGGACTATAGAAGGAAATAGATGAGGACGCCATTGTAGAAAGGGAACCTAATGCATGCAGGGAAAGAGACAGAAAGAAAGGCATACTGGGAGAAAGAAGAATATGGCCCCTACTTGAAAAAAAGGGAAAGAAGAAAAGAAGAAAGAAAAAGAAAGAGGAAAGAAGACAGAGAAAAGAAGTCCAAAAGAAAAGTCAGTCACCAGGAAAGTGAGGGGTGCCCACTCTGAAATCCGAGGGCGCACCGCGCCCTGAACTCCCCGAGGCCCGATGCCCAATCTAGGACCTCGTGTGAAATGAGGCGGAAAAAAGGGCCTCAGCGAGCCTCGCTGCCAGGAAACGAACCACGGCCCCAACCGCGTCCAAGCCGGCTTTCCCGCCCGTGCCACGTCAGCCCATGGCACAACAGTGGGTACACTTGCCAGGTCGAATTGTCAGTTTACAACTGCACACACAGATACTGCAGTGGCAGGTCAGAGATATGTTCACAGGGTTACTAATTTGGGTGGCACAATCAGTCCTGCAGGCCCACTAGTAGCATTTGATTTACAGGCCCTGGACATCTCTACTGCACTTTACTAAGGACTTACTAGAAAATCATATATGCCAATCATGGATAAACCAATCACCAATACAATTTACATAGACAGCACTTGCACTTTGGCACTGATCAACAGAGGTAAAGTGCGCAGAGACAATAAACCAGCAAAAACCGATCCGAAAAAATAGGAGGAAGAATGTGAAAAGTTTGGGGATAACCGTGCAAAAAGGGCCACATCACACAGAAACTTAACATCTTTTGAGGCTTTTCTGCAGTACCTGAACGAAGGCGGCAGTTTTGAGGGCACAGACTTTTAACTGTGCACTCTAAAGAGCATCACGACTGCAACTCGCATTTCTAACAGATTAAACATTGCACTCTACACACTTATATGAGCAATTTTATTTCACTAAATGAATTACAAGAACTAAGGTACAGAGCGCTCAATAGCTGGATCAATTAAGATGTGTGCAAGCTCTGGTATTTATGCATACAAATAATCAACAAGCACTGGCAAAGCCAGTATCTCCTGTGTTCGCTGCCAGCTTTCGGTCTTGTCAATGCCTTTTTTGTAAAAAAAAATTGTAACATCATATTGCTGGAGAAACTGTTAGACCCATGGCAATATATGAACGAATTACTAGAAGCAAAAATATCTTTTGGCATCAGAAAGACACATTTGCATAGCAGTCCCAGGGTACTATTTTGTGTGCAGATGTGTTCAGCACTGGCTGAAGTGGAATGACCCATTGCCTCATCTTGTATAAAAGGAAAGTACATTATATATAATTGTAAAATACAAAGGTCTTGGCTAACACCTTACCTAAATTTGACGGAGCTTCTGTTCTAACAGAGAGACAAAAAAACATGGAAACCCCAGGCTTAGAAGTGCATTTTGTGCGAGAAAAGGAGATGAGCCTGTGCCCAATGTCACAACAGGTAGCATTGTTTAGCCACACTTCCACCTTCCTTATCATTGCAGAGCGCGAGGAATGTAGATAGATATTACAACATGGTGGTAATTAAAAAGGGAGAATGAGGTAATATTTTCAGAAATGTTTTCCAGACTTGGTGGGAAAAGAAGAGATTGGTTATTTCTAGGTTTAAATCTGTGATATTTGCCGAAAGGTTTCCTTTTTGGGCGGTCTGCTGTGTAGTGTGTAACTCATCTTACCCCGTATCCACATTATATTTTAATGTAAACCGATTATAACCAACACTTACCCCGGAGAAAGCACGTGGATTAACACCAGCTCCACCCAGCAGGCATATCTGTTAGAAATTGTTAATCCCATTACATGTGAGTTCCCGCCGGGATGATAATGGGTGTTAAGAACTTTCAAAGCAAACAAAACACCTGCAAAGTTAGAATAAGTAGATTAACACTGGGAACATCAGAAACAATCACACCATTGAGTATTCTCATTGTATGTTCTATGTGTGTTATCGTTAAATTTGCTGAATAGGTTAATTGTAAAGTCACGCTTATTATTACTTCGTTATTTAAAACCATACACACAAGAGAAGATGCAAATATTGTTACCATTAATTTGGATTAGAAACAAAAAATATATAAAAATCATAGTTTGATTGTGAAGAAAAACGATATGAAAAGAGAGTGAAACAATCGGAACTTCATTGCGGGCTAAAGTTTATTCTCCAATTCATCACTGGTAAAATAAAGAGATTTCTTGGCAGTTTATAGGTCGATGGATCTAAGCAACTGATCCTCCAATTCGTCTCTAATGATGTTAAAGGGACCTAATTGTGTTCAACAAACAATTATAAATAGCAGCAAAAGAGAAGAAAGATAAGAGAGGGATCCTGCGGCAGTGGTGGCCCGTCCTTTAGGGCAGAGGTGCCACGCCCCCTCACCTTTTGCCCCCCATGAAGAGTGTCTGTAAGGCTGAACAAAGGTCAACCTGACAGACACTCTTTATGTTCAGGTCAGGCAGCCAGGAGCAGATATGCGCGATTTGCGCAGACTCCTGGCTGCCTGAGCTGAACTTTGCTGGGCTGAGAAGATCACAGCTCCTATGAGCGTGACCTCCTCAGCCCAGCAAAGGTGCCTTGAGGCCCTCCCCTGGGTGACGAGGAAACCGTCACCTATTGACACTCTCCCTGGGCGCTTCAGTTTAAGCCCTGAAGCGCCCAGGGCGATTGTCAATCAGTGACACTTCGTCACAGAGTGGGGTGGGGTCAGCAGTCTCACTGACCCCATCCCACTCTGTGACGAGGCTGAGACTGCTGCCTTCCCTCAGCCAATGAGGGAAGGCAGCAGTCCCAACCCTCCAGGGACCTGGAGGCCGAAGGTAAGTGTGTGTGTGTGTGTATGTGTGTGATGTTTCAAATTCAATCTTTGGTGCATGCGTGCATGTTTGAATGGTATGAATGTTGTTAATGAATGTGCGTGCGTGTCTGTGTGTGAAAGAATGAGTGTGTGTGATGTTTTAAAATGAATGTTTGGTGCATGCGTGCATGTTTGAATGTTATGAGTGTTGTTAATGGATGTCCGTGCGTGTCTGTGTGTGAAAGAATGAGTGTGTGTGTGTGTGTGTGTGTCCTGCCCGCCCCCCTCCCTCCTAAAGCTGCCGGCCGCCACTGTCCTGCAGATTCCCAATAAAATCACAAAAATGTGCACTCATTCACAGGAAACGTCAGCGCTCAGAAGTTTTTCAATTGACTGCATACATTTCAGAAGTCTCTCTGTCACTACTGGGTTCTCTGCTTTGAGGAAGGTCATTAATGCAGGTCTGCAGGAGGGTATGTTCAGTAGCCGAATAGTTGTTTTAGTAATAAACACCGTTCTGGCAAAAGAACTGGAAAGATGCAGACAATATGGGCAAATGTTTCACTATAAGATTGACAAAGACTGCAGAGTGAATTGGTACTTTTCCTTATCCTAGCAGGTATAGAATCAAGGGTTGGCAGACCACACAACCTAATTGAATGAGCTGTTGTTTAACTTGTTTTGACATACAAACACATAAAATTGGTTGCAGACCCGGGTTGTGGTAATTATTTAGAAAGGTCCAAGCATGTGCATGAAGAACTAACTTTTGTTTGTCTGCCAGATGCGAATTCTGGCACACCACTTTGGTGATTAACCTTTAAAAAGTTGTGAAAGTGATGGTGGCTGCCTATAACGTGGCTGCCTGTAAGTTCAATACAATTGAAAAAAAACAATCTGAGCTGGACTTACTGCCTGTACTTATTTGTAGCCACAGATAGCTTTCCAGTGAGTCAACCTTTGAAGAGCGTGACTTAAAGCAGGTTTTGAGAAAGACCCCTTATCAACCCAGAATTTGATTAGACAGGCCGAGCTCCAGGCGGAGTTGTGCTGGGGAAGTATGTTTTGGAAGGAAAAAAAGCTTCTATAGATGCTAAGGGTTTATCAAATAGGTTAGACCCTCTTCCAAACACATCCTCTAAAACGTATGCTAGGGTGGGCAGCAACGTAGCACGAATCACTTTCTTTAAAAGTTCAAGCAAGGCTCCTAAGAGTTTTTTTGAAAGCTTTAGGAACCTATGAAGTAAAGAAGCTGCTTTTGATTTTATGGACTCCTTGTGAGGGAAGACTGCGCGGTTGTCAACAATTATTCCCAGGGACATGTATTCCACTGAAGTTTTAATATGGAGGTCACTAAGGTACCACTGACCTGGATTCTTTGGGTTTCTACCCATTATCATTGTTCTGGTTTTCTTAGGATTGCTGGAAAGCCCATTGTGTTTTGTTCATTTGTGCAGTTTACCCAAGAGCCGTTGTAGCCCCACTCTGGTTTTGGATATTTAAAGGGCATCGTCTGCATAGAGAAGGAGAGGGAAACGCTATGGTTTGCATACCCGCACTAGTTAAGTGCACCAATGGCGCATTACTTTTTAAGAGCTTCATTATATTTCCCCTATTTAGTAGGTTGTGGGGGCCTCTTGATTTATATTCCGGCTAAACTAGGTTAATTGCTCCAATATTGGATCTGTGTGAAACTTGCAGTTCAGAGATTCAATGTTTGCAGGGCTCACTCATTGCTTTCTCTTTCTGAGTTTGCCAACATTAGTATGACTGGCCTGAGTAATAATAACACCTTATAGATACATTTTAATAAACAGTTTGGTGTGTGAAGCATGCTTCATAAACAGTCACTATTATGTCAACAGTATGAGAAACTGACTTGATGGCCTAGGCCCTACAGAGCAATAGAGAGGGATAACAACCAATGGAAAAGCCACTAGGTCTGACTTAGGATGCAGACTTTTGGCTGTGTCAATGTTTGTTTCGTTTTGTCATACGTTTTGTAAACCTCTAATGTCGGGGAAATGCTGGCCCTTGATGTAGCAGAAATGTTATTGCTATTTTCTACGGTACAGTAATCATCTATATGTGACAATCTTTGTATATTGTTACTAATACTAATAGATTGATTGTAAAGTGGTGCACTGAAAATCTATATTAATGTGCATTCAGTGTGGGTTACTAAACTAAACAGTCGTGGTTTTTCCCTACAACTTCATGTATAACAAATTAAGACAGTTCTAGGTAATTCTTCACGATATTAATTAATAGGGTGCATTCAAACAAAAATGTTTTTAGAGGAATGTTTGAAATGCTACATGCTAAATTGTACTCCTGCACCATAGTTAAAGCACTGTATTAACAGTTATTCTATTTTAAATGTACTGTAACTTGAACACTTACAAAGCTTTTTAACAATTACTTAATAATGTAAATGGTATATGTGCCTTATTTTTGTATAAAATAATGTACCATTTTAATCCACTTTGCTTAGCCTAAGTGAGGCCTGCATGGCCCGTTTCCTGACTGAGCAGAGAAATGATTAGTCATTCTTGCTAACGTTTCATTCTTTTCAGACTTCATTCCCATGAGATGCTAGCTTGGTAATAGATGCCCTGTTGTTTTACACATAGGGAGTCTGAGAAATAAACCTTGAGCCCAGTACATTCAGGAACTGTGGAATGTACTAGGTATACAATAGTATACAATTGTTTCAACCCGCACAGATGAGCTACGATGGATGACTTCTACATGTTGGTGATGGGAGTCTTCACTGATGTTGCAGTTCCATGTCGCATGACTGACTGTGATCGGATAATCATATCTCACACATCATGTTGAGTGAGGGATGAGCGAATCATCTTGCACTATGGACTTTGATATACTGTTCCCCAGTTGGACTTTGGACACTTAAACATTCTCCTCCTTACCCTCTTGTCCCTCATTCTTCTTGCTGGACCCTTGGACTCTGAGAAGTGTAGTCCTCTCTACCCCACCCTTTATTCCAAATGCTTTTCTGCGTTTTTGGACTTTCCCCCTGACCCCAAGAAGAAGTCACTTGACAAAGCTTCTGACATGCTGACGTCTTCCCTTTTTTGTCTACCTTTTACCTACTTTAGTTACTTACAGTTTGCCCCAGATGTCATTTTTTCAAATTCTTTTTGTACTTTTCCTTTTAACTTTTTGCCCACTTGTGTTTAGTCCAGCACGTTTTAACTTCTCACTCGCTAATCTACAGGGTTTTCCTTTGCCCTACCCTAGCTAAGCTTAGACAACTTTTAAATTGTCTTAATGCTTAAAAGAACTGAACAAAGCGTGGTTTCTACTCACTAGATTATTTTGTTTATGTTTTGTATTTTCATAGTTGAATGTTTAGTTCTTCTGATGTTAGTTTGTCTAAATATCTTTCTTCGCCTTGGTAAACCCCTGGTGATTTTTTATCTTTATAATTCTATTTTGAGAACTGTCTCCATGACTTTGAGTCTG
Source organism: Pleurodeles waltl (assembly GCF_031143425.1). NCBI lineage: Eukaryota > Metazoa > Chordata > Amphibia > Caudata > Salamandridae > Pleurodeles > Pleurodeles waltl. The sequence goes on from NC_090450.1 coordinate 250,760,309, forward strand.
AGCTTGTAATAAAACCCTTTAACTTTTTCAGACTGGAGTTTTCCTTGTATGACCTATGAGATCACACTACATTCTAAATTGATTTGTTGTGAAGTTTGATGCCTATGTCTCCACTCCCTTATGCAGGGTGCAAATATTCATTGACCTTGTTTAAAGCATAATTCTAAGTAGGGAAATGTTTCAACAGATCTTGGTAGCAGTGTAGTGGTTTCTCCCTCAAGGGGGGAGACATAGTTAGGCATACCGTTAGGGATCCTCAAGATTTTTTCATGCTAATTGCCCACCCCTAAAGTGTCTGTCCCATGGTTTGTTCTGAAGATTGATGAAGATCCAGCGTCGCTCCTCTGCTGAGAGTGGATGTGCGAGTATTAAAAGAGTGTGCACTTGCACTGCATTGGCTAAGATTACGGTGAAGTTGGGAAGTGTTTTGCAGAGTTTCCGCACTTGTGTGGTTGTGGTGCTAAAATGTTATGCAGTTGTTGTTGTTGAACGGGTCCACTGTGGCCTAAGAACCCGGGATGAAGCACAAGTGTAGAAGACGGATAATTTATTGTATGTAGTGTATGGCACTTGTCGTAAGGTGTTGTTGACAGTGCCAATAGTTCTCCTTGAGCAAATGAGGGTTGGTTGATATCAAGTGAATCCTGAGCCCGTATGGAGGATCTGTGTCAACCGGAGTGAAAATTGCTGGTCGAATCTCATTCAATGTGTAATTGTGACAGCTTGGGCGAAGAGTATATTTCCATACTGTTTTGAAGTGTTTGGAAACCCTATCCTGTAGTGAGCAGACAGGTTGTTGGTTTTTGGCTCGCAATATTTTGCATTAGGTTTGCGTGAAAAGCAATTGTGTGAGAGACAGTTGCAAAGAAGAGTGAGTTGCTGCGCGGAGTAAGAATGATGCCATCGTAAGTAGTGCTGGTATAGGTCAGTTAGTCTGACTCCGTGCTGGTATTACGGGGCTTCATCACAGAATTACTTCCGGATTCAAACGAAAAGTACATTTGTGAATTACTGAATTTGATTGAAAATTAAGTTCTTCTAAGCTTTCAAGAGTTATTGAAAGGAGAGTTATTTATCCCGGTTAGAGAGAGCATAGAGAAACCACCCGAAGATTCTCCAGGTCGTTATGTGTTGTCTGAAAAAAGTCTTCATGCATGTTTGTGGCTTGAGCAGTGGCATAGGATTACTGAGAAAGGAGGTGCATTAACATTTCCTCACTATGAAACATTACATTTAAGAATCATTGAGAACTTGAGGCCTTAATTTATGAGACGAAACTGCCTCTGAGACCCCCACAATTTGAAGCACCTAATACTTAGGAGCATATGGCTCATCACAAACAGAGAGATAAGTACAAGAATAGAATGAAGAAAGCAATAAGAACAGTTGCAGAAGCAAGAAGGGATAGTCAGCAAAAATCTCAGTTGTTCCAAATGGTTGTTCAATGACAAGTGCACAGGGATTTGTAAGCCCAAGTGATTCAGAAATGGAGAGAAGTAATTCCCCTCTGAGACCATTGACACCTACATGGATTTAGATCCAACTTTAATGATGTCAGACAGGATTTACTCCTGATGTGAGGTTTCCTCAAACATCTTCCCCTTATTTTGTGCCCAGATCAAAACCTCTTAATCAAATTCACTACAGTATTCTGAATAGAAGGTTACCCTTTAACACTCCAGAAGACATGTCTAGTGCAAGTACCTCAAATTAATCAATTGCATGTCTGTCAAGAACAGAAATGTTACAGAGTAATCCAATAAGTTTGCAAGGCTTTACTGTCCAGCAATTGAAAGAGTGACTGAATAATTTGAGTCCTGCAGGTGCAGCAGGAGAAGCGAGTTCCAATGCCAGAATATAAAACACCACACAAGGAGATAGACCATTGGATACACCCATATCCAAATTAGAATTAAATGAGATGATACTTGGAAATGTAGACACAGTTCTTTTAGATATTTATACTGAAGATAAATTGCAGTTTCCATGCAAAGACATTACAAAACGTGCAGGTCAAGTTTAAGACAGACTAGCTGAATTAGCTCAGCGATGTCAGGGTTCGAAAAATCATAAAAATGTTACTAGACCTGCAAGTCGAGTTCCTTAAATAATCTAAGCATAGAGAAAGCACAAAAGGGTAGTAAGGGTGAAAAGCGCCGCACATCTGAGCAGTACAACAATTGTATATGTGCAAGTGTTTAGAGTGAAAGCAGGGTCTGGTGCAGCCTGGCCCAGTGCCTTACTACCCGGTAGGCACAAAGACGGGTATAATAATCTACTCGACCTAAATGTAATGTAGTTGACCAGTAAACGGGTCTCAAATTGTGTGAACCTAGGCAAATAGTTCACAGAGTTGCCTTTTTTTAAATAATTCTCACATATGATTGCACCAAATATGTGACCTCAGCATTTGTGCAGTACAAAAAAACCTCTTTTGTTTGATTAAGTAGACTAATGTTTGCTGCATGCGTCACAAGAATCTAGCCCACATACCCATGAGGTCTAGCCCACATAACCCAGGGCTTCTTTTAGTCTACTAACAACATTGACATCAGGGCAGGAGTGTTTCACCTTTGTTTAAACACTCAATTTTATTAAATATATTACAAAACCATGATGTGGTAACAGATTGTCATCCACACACAGTAACTGTCCAAGCAATGTCCAAGACCTCTCCACTTACTTGCAGCTTTACTGATAAAACTATAGTGTAATAAGAATCTGTGAAATTTGGGTTTCATAAAACATATCCTTAGCACATCAACATGTAAAGTATTCTGATTTGTTTTCATCCTATTAAAATATTTTTCATCACACAGAAATATAGAAAAAGGACTTTCACAACTACTGAAATATATTTTGAAATGTTTGCACAGTTGACTTAATCATTTAAATGTTGTGTGTCAGGAAACACCTGACACCCTAAATCCTTTTATTTTACATTCTAAGCAGCAGGTCACACAGTTAACCTTACAAAGTCATGGAACTCTGCAGTCAGAAGGAAAATGAATTGTAAGAAAAACTGACTTTTGACCTCTGTCTGTGAACACAGAGCAAATGTGACATAAGAACAAGATTTAAAGGCATCATTTATTGCCCCTCCACTTTTCAACTGAACAGAACACCTGTTCAGTGCAGAAGGGAGGAGTAAGTATTAAAAATAGCTCGACCTGATCAAATAAGACTCACCAATGCGAATGGTCAGTGGGATTTTCGAGCCGTGGATATGATGTTGATTTGGAGAAATCAAAACCCTTGAAGAGGAATTTCAGAGTAAACCTTGCTGACAGGCCTACTTTAAAAATGAGACCTCCTTGAATGAGAATGCAGATTAGGAAAATGATCACATACATTCAGAAATGGGGAGCCTTAGACAAGTGGGACGGAAGATGGACCAAGAAAACAGATCATAAAAAAACGAAAATGGATTTGCCTCCGGCAGGAGTAGATCAAGTTGAAGGAAGTGCAGAGATGCTTCTCATGAGAGAAATTCCTGGTGGTGGATATGTTCATGTACCTTGGAGTAGGAGTGATATTTTGTCATTCACAAATGATTACCCAAAATTGAAGGAGAAACCAGTTCAATCGTATAAGCAAACAGAAAGGTTTGTGAAATTTTCAAAATGCCTGTCGGAAGATATGAATACTTTGTTTTACATTGTGGTTCCAAGTGACTTGCGGACTAAGGGTAAGGTTGCCGTCGATTGGCCTGACAGTGAGCCTCCAAGAGATCCAGTGACAAATGGGTCGGCTGAAGAAGAGATGAAAAAGTACCAGAAGGTAGTTGGCTTTTTGAAAAATAAGGTGACCCCTAAGGACACTGATTGGCTGAGGATTGACAGGACGACTCAGGAATCTAAGGAGTCGCTATACTCCTATTATGAGAGATTATTGCAGGCTTATAAACATTTCAGTAGTACTGAAGCTATGGAATCAAAAGATATGAGTCCTTTTGTGTATAGATTTGTTCAGGGATTGAAGCCAGGCATAAGTAACATGATTCAGCAGCATTTATTTGTTAATAGAAAAAACCGATGGATGAAATCATGCCGTATGCAAAACACTGCAGTGATGAACTGGAGCAGAACAAAATTGAAGGAGAAAGTGATGTAAATGAAAGCTGCACAGAAAGCTATTAAGAATCAACAGTTTGTGGGGAATACCAGTGGAACTCAGGTGATGCAAGATAATTGTTACAAGCCGCAAGGTAGAGGACATGGAATTCCTGTAGATCAGAATGGAGTTGTTGATGTCCAGGCATTGAAAAGAACCACTCCATGTCACGGCTGGAGGAGGGAGTGTGCAATCAGTGGTGCAAATATTCAGGTACAGAATAATGGAATTGTAAAAGCACAAGGCAATAATCAGGTTCAAATGCAGAGAGTTCAGAGACCGTGAATGCAGAATGCAAATGTGTCCCACAGACAGCAGATGCAAGTTCCACAAGCTCTGATATCCCAACAACAGACAAATGTGTCCCAACAGGATTTAAGTTAGGTTACAAATGTCAATGGGAATCAGTTTGCATCACAGTTTCCCTTAATTGATCTGAGTGATGATGATTTTTCAGACATTTTTCAGTTAAACTGCACAAAAGAAGAAGAGGAATGTATGCTAGGTGCTAATTTAGAAGTGAATCAATGTGGTCCATATGTAGATGGTGATGTAATAGGTCACCGTGTGTCATTTCTGGTTGACAGAGGTGCCACATGCTCTACTGTCAGAACAGTAGAAGTACCAAACTTGCCACTTTCAGGAAAAAACTACTGTCCAACCCAGTAACAGAATCTGTCCCCGTACATATAGGTTCAATTGAAGAGAAGCATCAGCTTGTGGTGTGTTATCCAGGTCCTGCAAGTCTTCTTGGATGCTACTTGCTATGCAACCCACACTAAACTTTACTAGAGCATGTCTGACCAGCTATGAACAAATAATACTCGCCTCACATAATGTAAATCGTATATGCTGAAATACCCTGAATCCAGCAAATTTGATGCCTATTCCAGTGAATGATAAACATGCAAATGATGATTGTGCTGATTAAATTGGGCATTACTTTCTAGATGTTACTGAACTATGCACCAAGCCAAGACAAGATATTCAAGACTTTCCCTTACCTGAAAATGATTATGTAACATTTGTTGATGGCTCCTGTTTAAGAGACAATGGTAGTATCCTGAGAGCTGGTTATGCGGTTTGAATGGTATCATGTGTGGTCGAAGCCTCCTGGCTTCAAGGAGTCTTTTCTGTCCAAGTAGCTGAATTAGTTGCTCTTACAAGAGCATGCTGTGTTTCTGAACAGCTGAAGGTAACAATTTTCACTGATAGTATGGCTGTAGTGATATTCACGACTTTGGAGAGTTATGGTTTCAGTGAGGGTTTATGACCTCATTAGGTTCACCAATTCGCAATGGAGACAAATTCTCTGCACACCGCAAAGCCATTGATTATGTAACTCTCTGATGAGGTTGCAATATAGTGTGCCTTGAATTTTATTGCCTTTAATGGGAAGTACTCCAATGAGTTAAATGACGACACATGTTACAGTCTTCTGTTAACTGTTACAGACACCTGGCAGGAAGTTAAGAGATTGCAGGAAGAGGTGTCAGAGGAAGAACAGCAATGTTGGGTTAGAGCAGGTTGTGTCAAAAGAGATAATGATGATGTTTGTGTTTCAAGTGATGAAAGAGTTTTGATTCCTAATAATCTGTTACCACCCATGGCCAGGCTTTACCATGATCCATCTCATATTGGTTCAATGATATGATTAAGACATTCAGACAAACCTGTTTCAACCCCAGATTCAAATTGATGGCAGAAGCTCTACTTCACAGATGAGTCATGTGCCAAAAGATGAATGTAAGCAAACATACAGCAGTAACACTGAGTCACATAGGTAGATCAGGAGAACCTTTCAACACAATGCAGCTCGATTTTATTGAGATTCCCGCATACAATGGATGGAGATACATCTTGGTTATTGTGTCTGTATCCTTTCTCGTTGGGTTGAGGCTTACCAGACCAGGAGAAACAATAGTCTTAAAGTAGCAAAGATGTTGCTTAGAAAGCTGATTCCAAGGTGCGGCTTTCTGACTTCTTTAGATTCAGACTGAGGGGCACACTTCAATAGCGAAGCCCTGAAATTATTATGTGCGGCATTAAAAGTTGAGCAAAGACTACATAGCAGTTACAGGCCTGAAGCTTCTGGAATGATGGAACACGTTAACAGAACTTTGAAGTCCAGATTGGCAAAAGTATGTGCTTCTACCTCATTGAAATGGCCTGATGCATTGCCTCTTGTTTTGATGAGTTGCAGAGTACTTCAGACAGAAAAACTGGTTTGTCCCCACATAAACTCATCACTAGGCATGCCATGAGATTGCCAGCTGTACCAGCAAATGCGCTTGTGAACATTACAGGTGACATGGTACTAGATTATTGCAATGACTAGCTGAAGTGGCTCATTCAGTATGTCATCAGCCTGGACAAGTTACAGTCCAGCCACAGCAGGATCTCTGTCATGACTTGTGCCCAGGGGACTGGGTAATGATCTGAAAGCACGTGAGGAAGTCCTACTTAGAACTGCGCTGGAAGGGGCCACACCAGGTTGTCTTGGTTACTGCAATGGCTGTAAAGTGCACTGGTCTCCCTAAATGGGTACATGTTAGCCACACTCGCAAAGTTCCAGGTCCTCTTGAGGATACAGCGCCTGTCTCTGAATGGTCGGTTACAGTGATTCGGAAGGGTCGGGTTACTCAAGCTGTTGGGTATGTGCAAGTGGCTGATACAGCACAATTGTGGTCTCAGGAGGGTCTGAATGAGTCAATAGCAGTTGATGGTACAGACGGGTCAAGATAGAAACAATTTGCTCTGCAAATCTCAGATGCTGACGAAGGATCTAGTGCTGTAGCAAAAAGAGCTGTACCCAGAGACAAATGGCTGAATGAGAAAGCAGTGTCAGTAGTGCAAGTGCCCCCAATGATTCCAGAAGAAACTGAAGAATCTGGTTGGAGCGACAATGACACTGATAAACCAGTAGCTCGGAGATCAAAGGTAAAGAGTTCCTAGTTAAAAGTACGCAGCACCTGAATAAACATATTTTGCAGAAAATGACTGGGCGATGGAATTTACAACATTTTGTGTTAACAATACATATTCAGTTGAGCATTCTTGAATTTGTTCTTGTAGAAGAATTGAACTTTGAAATGTTGTTGGCACTTGATAAACTGAGACATTATACCCTGGATGTGCTTATTGGTGTGTTTTCATCTGCGCACTTGGTAAAGACATTTGAACTTTAGTAGAAGACTTTTGAATATTTGCTAGACAAAACTTGATGAACGTTATAGTTCAAGACGATTTGCGCAACTAACTTTGGAAAAAAAAAGTTTTGTTTTAGTTTAGTTTTTTATGTCTGCTTTGCTCACAAATAAAGAAGGACTGAGAGAAACCGTTGATATTTTTGCTGCTGCAATTTGCGTTTTTGCCTTTTTACATCTTTGATTTTGAATTTTTGGCCTGAAATTTGAGAATTCATGGAGTTATACAGGAACAAAAGTGGTACGTATAAGTACATATGCGTAGGCGTATTAGTTGTGATGGTTATAATAATTATATTGTTGCTCATCGTACAGAGAAGGTCAAATCAATAAGTACCTAGAGTTCTACAAGCCCAATAGTAAATACAAATTCTTTGTTTAATGAGAAAGATTTATAAGCAGATGGTTCCAGAGGTGAACTGTCTACAAATGTATATTACAAATTGTTAAATGAATATGTAAATACCATGGAAGTTAAAGATTGCTATGTCTGCACCCAGTTGTCATCATCAGTTAGAGAGGGAATCACTTATCATAGTATTTCCTTGACATAAGATGTTTGTAGTAGCATGAGTTTGTTGCTGACTCTTTTGTATCAGTAGGAGTATTTCCAGTATTATAACTTGAAATCTGATCTTGTTTTTTCAATTGTCCTCATCATGAAACATTTGAGCAGAATTGCCAAGGCTAAAAACATTGACACAGTGGGAAGATTATTTGAACCCACATTGGCATTTGGTAGTCTATGCGCATATAAACAAACTGACCTGTATTCTTACCCCAGTAGAAAAGGAATTTATTGCACAACATGAAGATAGAAGAAGAACAATTAAAGGAAAGGTAGAAAAAGGAGTAGTACCACATAGTTGGGGGGAGAAGAAGAAACTCACTCATTAGCAGGGAGCCAAGTACCATTTGCCTTAGATTGGCAACATGTAGAGAAGTTGTGTATATATAGCCCTAAATCAAAAACTGACGCAACATTTGTAGACACTATTAAATGCTGACGTGTTTTGTTTAAGAGGGATTGTACCTTTATGTTAGCTGGTCAAGACCCCACCATACCAGGTGTTTATTTCATCTGTGGGAAAAATGGGTATTATACGCTAGCTAAAGGATGATATGGAACATTTTATTTAGGAGTAGTCTTTCTGGAGGGCGTGGCCAAGATGGCGGCCGGAGCGGACGCTTGAGAAAAGAGCTCCGCTCGCGGCCCTCCTTCTTGCCGAATATCCTGGTCCCTGGTTCCCAGTCGGCCATAAAATGCTGAGGCTACCCCCCCAGTGCCGGGGGCAGCCCTCAAGGACACAAAAGTAGCTGCGGATGGCCCCGTGATCAACTGCTGGATTCGAGGAAGCAAGACGCGCCTGGTGCTGTGGATCGGGAGGTGAGGCGGCCCTCCCGCGGCCGGCGAGACGTGAGCACGGCAGTCGGGTCGCCCCGTTCGGCTTCCCCGTGGGATCGCCGGGGGGGTCGAGGGCTGTTGGGCCTGGACTGCGGTGGGCCCTGGGAGCGGGCCTGCTGGCTGGGGCGCGGCCTGGGGGACGCCGCGGCTTCCGGTTCGGCCGCGCTCCATCGGAGCAACAAGAAACACGGGGGGCGCGCGGCAGTGAGCGAGCCCCCCCTGATATGGCTTAGCATCCCTACAGCTCCACGTGGCCCCCCTACCAAGAACTGGTAGCAGCGTCGTGCGGTGACGCTGCGGCGGGAGCACTGGGTGGTGTTTCCTTGCGGGGTCGGGCCTTGGACGTGTCGGCGCCGGGAACGGGCGTCTGGCTCGCCCTGGCACTCCGCCCTTGATCTGTGGAGGCGGCCGGTGGACGCGTGCCCGGGTGGAGTGGGGGCCCCGGCGTGCCTTTGGTGGAGTGTACCGGACCGGCTGGGGGGACCTTCGGCCTCTCCTCCCGTGCAGGGCACTGGGCCAGCGACCACGACCCTCAAGCACCAGCACCCAGCACAGAAGATAAAAAAGTAGGAAGCAGAGGCGGAGGAACGGGAAAGAAAGGAAGAAGGAAAAAATTTACAAAAAATAAAATACAAATACATAAATAAAAAAGAGAGGAGAAGCCAATAAAATCAGAATAAAGGAAAAAAGAAATAAAAAAGAGAAAAAAAAAAAGAATGAAAAAAACAAAAACAGGAAGAAGATAAAGAAATTGAAGCAAGTAGATTGTGAGCGCTGGCACAGAATAAATTAAACGCACATAAAACAACCACGTTGGGTCACCAAAGTATCAAGCCACAAGCAAATAAGTGAAAAACCCAACGCACCTGTACCAGGCCAGTGGCATTCAGCTCTCTGCCTTGCAACGAGGAGGGCCTCAGTCAACAAATTAACATACTAACTCCTAATATCCCTGAAAATAAGCAACCACGCCTGGACCACTGATAACGCTAAAATCACCCACTTTGACGTGCGTGGCTCTGCTTCGCCCCACCAGTACACATAGCTGATTTCACACGGCCTAATTCTCCCCGGTCGCATAGTGGTCACAATGGTCAAGCCTAAGCATTCCAAAACAGGGACTTCTGCGGAGGGAGATACCCCCCCCTCCATGGGCCAACTGGACATGCAAAAGGCAACGCAACTTCAACTGAGCGAGACGCTACGCGCACACTCCCAGCAATTTGATAAAATTATGCAGGCAATTATGGAAACCAAAACTTCGCTAGAAGGGAAAATTGATGCCGCAGTGCTGGAGGTCTCCCTACTCCGAGCTGACCACCGCAAACTGTCTGACAGAGTGCATAATGCTGAACTGTCGCTAGAAACGGTTCACCCGGAAATGAAAGACATGAAAAGCAAATTCAAACAGATGGAAACTGAGTTGGCACAGCTACAACGCCGAGCTGAAGAAGCAGAGGGGCGCTCAAGACGTAACAATATCAGATTCATTGGCATCCCAGAACGATTGGAACTACCCAAAGCCGAGGATTTCTTAGAAAACTGGCTGAAAGAAATAATGAAAACTCAGGATGCCACAAAATCACCAATGATAGAGAGAGCCCACAGAATACCGGGCAGACCCCCTCGGCCTAGAGCGCCACCCCGACCCATGATAGCTAGATTTCTTAACCACAGAGAAAGAGATTCTGTTCTTCAACACTTTAGATCTTCCAGTCAAATCAGCTTGGAAAATAATAACATATCTGCATACCCGGACTATACGCTGGAAGTACAACGTAGAAGAGCAACCTTTGTAAAGATCAAACAAATCTTGCGACAAAATAATATAACTTATTCTCTCATGTTCCCAGCCCGCCTGCGTATCACCATAGATGAGAAAACGCTCATATTCCCTACCCCAGAGGATGCATGGACTTGGATTCACGCTAAAGGTTTGATCAGCCCGCCAACGGAAAAGACAACAACTGAGGACTGGATAACACCCAGCTCCAGGAGGAAAAAAAAACAAAGCAAGACCACATTGCGCCCAACGAAATCGCAAATGGAATCAGAGCAAGCTCAAATATTAAGGGAAACTAGCTCCTTCACTCGACCACAATCCAAAACCCGAAGTGACACAGATGCTACAGACAGCGGATCCCCAGGAGGGGAATCAAGTGCATCCTCCTCCTTCCTACTGGCCGGCCCTGACCTTACACCGCGCGTTGCGGATGATCTCTAGACCTCGTGAGGGAATATGAACTGCGCCACAGACACGAGTCCGGCGTTGGGACACGCGACCTTCCGCCCTTATGCGGCCTGGAGCGGTGCTTGGTGGTTTCTTTGGGATGGGAACTGGCCGCTAGCTTCCTTGACTGGGACTAACAGGGTAACCAAAGCGGTTGTACTTACAATTTGGACCGAGCAGGGACAAAATTATCCTGGAGACGGGTCGGTTCCCGCCCGGCTATACCAAAACCACGCTCTCCGACTACCAAGTCACTCCCGAATGGAACTTAACTTCGCAGTTTGCAGTTTAGGCACCAGTTGTGCCATTATGTTTATCTCCGGGCTTTACCCGAAATATCCTTTTGCCTATTATTTTTTTTGCTCTCATTTTTATTATTCTCTTATGATAATGTTGTTTTGTAGGACTGGGGGGGCTGGCGGGCGGGCGCTGGTGGCGGAGGGGAGACGTGGGTGGGCAGCGCGCACTAGACTAACAGCAGTCTCTGGACGCGTCACGGGATTGACCCAACTGTACAAAAAAATAGGTGTGCAACAACCTAACTTAACATGACAAAAAAGGAACCAACATATAATATAATGACGTGGAATGTTAAGGGTATGGCGGGCATAAGAAAGCGCAATAGGATACACGCGCACCTAAAGCGTCACAATATTCATATAGCCATTCTCCAAGAAACGCACATTACCCCTGTAGATATTCCCTGGTTGGAAAGAAAGTGGGGCGGGCAGGTCCACGGATCGGGAAATTCATCATACGCAAGAGGGGTTTTGATATGGATAGCCCCGGGGGTCCCGTACACTGTGCGGCGCGGCGTTTCTGACATAGAGGGCAGATACATACATTTAACAGGCCACTTAGATGGGGAACCAGTAACACTGAACGGACTGTACGTCCCGAACATCGGACAAAGTGAATTCCTACACAAAACAATCTCACACTTCTCAAACGACCTACCCTCTACATGTATCTGGGGCGGGGATATGAACTGCGTTCCACATATAGATACGGATAGATCACACCCCCCCATAGCAGCCTCCCAAGCAATCAAAAATTCGCAGATGCTGCGTCAATGGATGGTAGACCACCGTCTCATAGATACCTGGAGGCATATACACCCCCATGATCGCGAATACTCATACTACTCCCCAGTACACCTCCTCCACACTCGCATAGACCTTATCCTCATCTCCCAAGACATCACCCACAAGATCACTAGCGCTGATTACACCGCTAGGGTAATCTCAGATCACTCCCCTCTCATCGCTCATTTCAGATGGGGCAGCCCGCGCACATGCATCCCAACTTGGCGCCTCCAGTCCCGATTGCTACAAGACCCCCCTTTCCGAGATGAATTAGCCATACACATATCCTCTTACTTCATCCAAAACAAGGGGACAACGGGCTCTAGATCAACAGAATGGGACGCACATAAGGCAGTCATACGAGGAACATGCATCTCAGCAACAGTCGGCGCGCGTCAAACACTAGCACGTGAGCTTAGTAACTTAGAAAAGGAAGTACATTCTTTCGAGAAAGACTTCGCCAGGGGCGAGATTACACACACAGAACTAGCTGGAAAGCGCGCACAATGGCACGAAGCTGATAGACGACTAGGTCTGTTTGATCATCGACACTACATAGCTCGTAACCACGCAGAGGGTGACAGATCGGGTAAATTACTGTCATGGCTCATACACAATGGTGGCCGGAAATCCCCCATAGGAGCCATCCGATTAGAAACAGGACTAATAGTAAATGCACAGGCCGATATCAACCTAGCCTTTAAGGAGTATTACAGCACACTATACAAAGCTCCCGTCCCCCCACCCGAAACATCACTGAGCGAGTTTTTTACTGATATCGAGCTGAAACAACTAACGACCGCTCAGGTTGCAGACCTGGAAAGACCAATTGATATTAATGAGATACAGCAGGCCCTAAAACAATTGCCGCATGGCAAAGCACCAGGCAACGATGGACTGCCTATTGAATACTATAGCATGTTCCCGACTCAAACACTAACCCCATATCTAGAGATGCTGACGGAGGCGCTAGAGCGTGGACAACTACCAGACACATGCCGTGAAGCGCTGATAGCAGTGCTACCTAAGCCGGGGAGAGACCCATTGGATGTACGTTCATATAGACCACTATCACTACTGAACACAGACTGTAAGCTACTCGGTAAACTGCTAGCCAACCGTTTGCTCCCATGTATGCCGGACCTGATACACCACGACCAGGCTGGATTTATACCTGGCCGGAGCACATTTAGCAATATCCGAAACTTATTGCGCCTTATGGCGAACTCACGAACGGATGACTATGCTCAAGTGGCAGTATCACTGGACATAGAAAAAGCATTCGACACGCTGGGTTGGCCCTTCTTGATGGAGACGTTGCGCCGTATGGGCTTCGGTCGAACATTTATCAGATGGATAGAGGTACTCTACACTAACCCTTCTGCAAGAGTCAAAACGGGCGACACGATTTCGCAACCGTTTAAAATAGAGAGAGGAACCAGGCAGGGCTGCCCATTATCCCCGCTTTTATTCGCCCTCGCAATCGAACCCTTAGCAGCTCACCTACGAGCGGCAGCCCCTGCATGGGGCATCCGAGACGACCACACACACCGTATAGTGTCGCTATATGCAGACGATGCACTTATTTTCTTACGAGATCACCAAAAATCCCTACCTGAAGTGCTGAAGTTACTGCACAGGTTTGGCACGTTGGCCGGACTCAAGGTAAATTGGTCTAAGTCGTGCATATTCCCTATGTGTCCTGTCCCTGAAGCACACAGATTATCCTCCAACCCTGGCGAACTGAAATGGTGTTACACCACTTTCAAATACTTGGGTGTAAACATATATCACGACGCACGAGATCTCAGGGACGGCAACTTGGGGCAGGCGATTCGATCCATTAGAGGCTCCCTGCCCTTCTGGTGCTCACTCCCTCTATCACCATTGGGCAGAGTAGCCATAGCGAAGATGGTGATCCTGCCCCGATTGTTGTACTTCTTCATGGCCCTCCCACTGACTCTCCCAGCCTCTTTCTTTAAACCTCTGAATAGCCTATTAATAAATCTCATATGGGGCAACGGCAGACGGCGAGTGGCACTAACGAAATTACACCACCCACTAACAATGGGTGGAATGGGAGCGCCTAGATTCGAAATGTACTACGCAGCTTCCCAGTTACAATGGATCTCATCCTGGCTAAGCCGTCCAGACGGAGCTGAATCACAGATGATCCACTCGTCTTTGGGGAACAGGGGCTTAATACAATACTTGATGAATCGCGAATCCCCCAAACACCCACGCAACATACTACTGAAAATTGCGCACTGGATATGGGGCCACCATGTGATCATGAACAATAAAACACCACAATATTCCCCCAGGCTTCCATTTTTGGCCATCTCGAAAATAGCCAACATAGCAGCTAGAGTTGGCCTGAACAGTTGGTCAGAAAAGGGAATACGCACCATCGGCGACATCTATAGTGAAGGACGCCTCCTAACTTTCAATACACTAATTGATAAATATGAACTGGGGCGCGGAAGCTTTATAGCATATGGAGCTGTACGCCAGACACTAAGGTTTTGCTGGGGCAATGAAAACTCAGAACCAAATATCTCCCCTAGATTGCATGAGTTGCTAGGTAGCATAGAAGATTCAATAAATGTGTCAAGAGCATACATAATCTTAACTTCTTGCGCTGAAGATAAACAAGTACAATCAAAGAACAAGTGGGATGCAGTGCTAGCAGAGCCTCTACCACAACCCGCTTGGAATCAGGCGTTGACAATGACAAAAGAAGTATCACGCAACCCGCGTTTTCGCTATACCCAGTTTAATTATTTACATCAAACATATTTATCACCTCACCGAATAACCCGTATTTTCCCCCACTCAAAGCAAACATGCCCTAGATGCGCCACCCCCGAAGCCACCTTTTACCACATGACCTGGGAATGCCCCCCAATCCGGAAAGTATGGGAAGACATAATAGTACTGCTTGTTGATTGGACAGCTGTTGAAATGTCCCCCACCCCGGAGCTGTGTTTGCTGGGTGTAGGTCCAAGCCTTAAAAGACGGAAACAAACCCTAAGATGCATAGCGCTGGCACTGGTGTTGTACAGACGCCTCATAGCCATGCACTGGAAGGCACCAGTCGCGCCGAGCATTGAACAATGGCGATCGGAGCTGCGGCGTTGGGCCAGGGCCGAAGCCGACACGCTGCAGCTCCTATCAACAAAGGGTGTTCTGGTCAAAGGTCTTGACACCTGGAACTCTTTCGTAGCAATAATAGAAAGAAAAGATGACGAACGCCCGCCCTGAACGATCCCCCCAACGAACATTAAAATCTGCATTTTATAGTCCTAAATAGCTGTACCCCCAGTGATAGCGCGCAACCACCATTCATCAGGCTCGAATCAGAATGTCAAATAGAGGAAGGCGGACAGGAGCTGGGGGAGACAACATGAAACCGTATAACCTAGCAGGCGGTAACCAACTAGCAATAACACCAGCACACAAAGGGACGCATGACCCAATGCTCGCGCGCGTGTCTTCCTTTCCTCCTCTGCCCCCGTTTCCTCCGTCTTGGGGGCCCCCCCCGGCCTTTATCTCCCCTCCACAGTATTTCCCCTCTTTCTCTTTCTTTCTTTTCTCTTTCTTTTCAATGCAACAGGATGCTTTAATATGATGTCCAGTCAGGACTATTCCCCCCCCCTGCTCCAGCCCGTGGCAACACGTTCTCTCTGGCAGTGGCGCGGAAGTGGGCGAAGTACAGCATAGCCCAGTCATGGTACATAAGCCGTCTATGGTGATGTGATGAACGAACCTGTTGCAAATGTTATTCTTATTGACAGCTTTCACTTGTGTAATTTTGTTGTGTGATAATAAATAATAAAAACACATTTAAAAAAAAAAAGTAGTCTTTCTGGAGATTTATCATGTGGAGCATTTCAATTATCCTGTTTGGGATGAGAAGTCAACACCTGACTTAAAAGAGGGGCTAGTGCTTGAGACATAGTAGTTGGCTTGTGATGCGATAATTCCATCCGTAGGAGTGACCCTGAAGTGGTTAACAATCGTAGATAATGTATTTACAGATACTTAAGGTGCCTTCTTGTTAGGAGACACAGAAATGGTTGCTGTAGTATCAGTGGCTTTACAAATATACTCTTTTTTGTTTTTAAACTTGGTACAGAGTTTTTTTGTGGTGCATTTTTCCACTGTATTACTGTTTCACGTGTTGCACAAATACATTACACATTGCCTCCTAAGTTGAGCCTTCCTGCACTGTGCCAAGCTACCCCAGGGTGAGCACAGGTTTATTTATGGTGTGTAACTGACTTACCTTGATTAGGTTTGTGGCCCCTACCTGGACTGGGTGCATATCTCCATCTACTAGAGACCCAATTTCTAACAACAATTCAGTAATTTACTCCATGATGCATTAAGGTAAAACAAACAGCAGCATAATTCGCCAACCTTAGCAACTGATCGCCTCACCACTGTCCAGAGCCCATGCAGTGATTCACAGCAGAATTATTTTTTCCTAAATCCACCGTTACTAGGAATAATACCAGCACTAAAGGCCCAATTCCCAAGTCTTGTGAGTTGTGTTTGTTCATAGATCTTCAACATAGTTTCAAACAGGGAGATTAATCTGTAATTGGTGAGTTCCAGCCACCTGCCTTTCTTATGAATCATCTTGATAATTGTACCCTGTCACGAGTTAGGGATCATCCCTATGGATGACACCTATTTTTAAAACGGGCTTAATATAATGGCCCACCAAAGAGGATCTGCCCTAAATATAACGGACAGTTGACTATCCGGACAACCCCCAGGAAGATTTCATATTAATGATTATCCCCCCAAAAAAAATCAGTTTCATGCAACACATCAAGTACCTACTCCACAAATAAGCAGCATAAGGCTTACACACTGTTAATTTAGAATTACCTTTATATAGTCCAGTAATGAAAGCTGCCCACTGGGCTGCTGAAACTTGGACCTTCAAACTGCCTGATGAGACCAGAAGCTCTGTGTTACTCAGGTGCCAAAATGTTTTTTACTACCATTTGTTATCGCTTCTTGCATTTTGGACCTGTAAAATTCACTATAACCTCTTGTTTTTTGTAGCAGCAAGATATTTCTTTCTCAAAGTGTTAAAAATGTGCCTATCTTCGTCACTTGTTCTATTAGCTATTTTATGATGCACCCTTTTCAAATTCCTTCATTGAGCTTGATTGTATTGGGCAAAACCTCCTAAGGAAGAACTCATTTTTTAGCAATTAAACTGTTTTGAAGATTGTAGATTGCCTTCAAACAGAGCAACACTATTCCTACGAACTGATTGCATAATTTAACTCCCTTATCTCACAAGAATCTATGAAGGATTTATCAATATTTCTTTCCTGAATAATGCTTGTAGGTTCTCTTCTACAATTGAGACCCTAATTCTATAATTGGTTTAAACTTTATATTTATTGGCCCCTAAGAGATATCGCCATAGATAAATGTTCACTTACTCCCAAATCAACCATCTCAAAGTCTAAATTATTTAAACTTATCTAATAAAATAAATGATTAATCAATAGGGCTCGAGGACTTATCATACCTAAAGGTAGTAGCAGCAGGGATCTTGCTAGAGAAATGACCATTAAGATTGAGTAAGTTATGCTGCACTAAAATTTACAACACCTGGTTAGTTCTGAATGAGCTATTTCCTTCTGTGGATGTCACATTAGGAAACTCAAACAATTTCATTTGATTGTGCAGAAAATCACCAAACAAAGAGCTGAAATTTCAGATTAAGTTCACCTGCCAAGATAAATAACAAGGTTGGAAAGCAAGAGCACATGTCTGCCAGGTCACAATCTAGTTTATTAATTTCTCTTCAAACAATAGTACTGTAGAAGGGATATTAACATTCAAACAAACTAAAGAGTGCTGATCGCTTGAGGGACTGAACAATTCAATTAAACACAGTTGCAATCAATTAAAAGTAGTTTCTAGAATGTGACCCCTTTTCACCACAAAGAATTGATAGTAGAATAAGCTGGCCACCAGAAGGGTGTCCTTGATTGGAACAAATCAGCATTTTTTGCACAAACAGTAAACCCTTTAATAAGGTAGGGCATTCCTGCAGCCAAGATTCTTGAAGCATCAAGACTGAATAATTTTTCGAAAATAGATTCATACAAATTTTAATTAAGAAGAACCTTATAGACTTGGATGCTCCGAAATAAGAAATTTTGAGGATGTGAGATGCTAATTTCCCCATTTACAATCCCCTGACTGACCTGTGCATGCAAAGGCCTGGTATTTGTACTTGAGGAAAATAGCAGGTAGATCAGACCATCATCAAAAGGTCATTTTGTACATTTTGTATTGAAGTTGTAATTTTTCAGTTCAGGTAATCATTGTGTCATAGTGGTCTTGCTACCCTTTTAAGACAGTATTCTGGAAAGATGAGGAAGATCTGTCTTTGTGAAAGTGAGACCTCCATGTTTTGTAAGAAATGGTGTGGCTTGTAAGTTGCCAACTGAATTTCTCTCTTCTGGGTTGTCAGGATCTTCGCAAAGCTCTAAGCCATAAAAGCTTAATTCTTCTCCTGCTTCCATGACAACAGATGCCACCATACGGTAATTAGACTGAACTTTTGTCACTTCACTTCCTTTACCATTCTGAATCCAACCAAGAGCAGATCCATGAAACTTAGTTCTTTCAACACTGGAAAGTTTTAAAAAACTTCTAAAAACATTTGAGCCATTTAAGGGACAGGTTTTTGACTTTTTCTTCCCTAACTTTGGGGGTTTAAAGTACAATACCTCAGAGAAGTTCTCTGTCATATGGGACCTCAAAAGGACTTCATTATGAGTGTAACCAAGCTTGGGTTTCGTGATCTCTCTTTCATTTTTCAAGGTCTCATTTGTCTGAATAGGCGTAATAGATTTGGCCACAGGAGAATAGGTGGAGTTGGAGGTACTGTTGGAAGAAATGTATTTCACACCTTCCTTCCACTCCCTGAAGCAGCATCAGTGGGCTTAAAATTGACCTTTCAAACAAATTTTAGGGACCTTACGTGAGATAAAATTTGTGGAGGGCCATTTTTGTTGAAGTTTAGAAACCTCTCAAGGCTTTAGCCAGATGGCGCTCTCTTCTACTTATTAATTTGGATGCCAACATTCAAACTTGAAAGTGCCATTTTCTTTACATACCTTTTGCCCAGTTTGGAGACAAACAATGTTTCTGTATTTGTGATCTGAAAGTAAATATTGTGCAATTCATCTCCTATTAGACTGGCTCCTCTTCTTGAAAAATATCTAACTGAGTTTTCAGAAATATGGTGCTATGATGAGAAGCGATGCACGTGCCATTTTATTTTCAATTAAATGTTTTTATATGAGGATTGCAATTGAAAGTTTCATCAAATAAATACAGAAAAATAACTTTTTAGTTTTGTTAGAAGCTTTATAAACTTTGGGACTATGGCTTTGCGGAAAGCAGTAGGATTATGTCGACATGTTCTGAATATTAATCTTCCATTTTGTAACTGTAATATTTTTGATATACAATTGACTACAGGACTGTAAATATTTTAATGATTTTTTATATTATATCTTCCTTAAAAATAAATATTTCATATCATAAAAAGTTGTAATAAATCAGGCAAAGTGCATATTTTGTTCACAATTGGTGTACAGACACAGTGATCTATATAATAAACTGAGATTTTTTCTGTTTGGGCTCAGGCTGCAAACAGTTTATGGTGCCTATTTTGCCTTCCTTCAACTAACGAAGATGTTGAAAGAGAATAAAAGTATTTTTATGTACAAAATTTAAGGGATGTTAAGTTTATTTTAGTTTCCAGATTCGTAATGCATGTGCAAGAAATTGTAGAAAGTCTACTTACTTGAAGCTCTGGCTTGTGGGACTGCCAAGGTTAGCACCTTAGTTGCCGCAAAAAGGTTTGAGCTAACTGAGATTAAGACGCTGTCAGTTGGGTTGGTCCTGGGATTGGTTAGCAATGTTGAAGGTGTTGCTGCAATACTTATTTGTATGCTAGCTCTTCAAGTTGCTACACATCAGTCATTCAAATAAAAGCTTTTGGTTTCTATTGCATTAATGTCTTTCCTAGAGCTACAGCTTTTAGTACAGGTCTCAGGGAAGAAAGAGAGTTCGCAGCCGGAAGAATCTGCTCGGCTCTTGTTTCGGTAGTGAACTAGTGCCACAGTTTCAAATGTTTGGTAACTGAAGCATTTGACTTTTATAGGGTTACTTTCAGAAGAGCTGGAGGATCTGGCAGAATTTAGATTCAAGAGGCCTCTGAAGTACTCTTAGGTCCACCAAAGTGCTGGATATTTGTTGCTACAATGGTGAGGTTGCTTTGTCCCTTTTTAAGTGCTTGCTCTGTGTGCTCTGTTTACCCCTGGGGCCAGGTACTGAGCATAATGGGATAATGGGGTTAACTATCCCCTTGCACTAGTTGCAGAGGGGAATTGGTGAAATGAGCCAGTGGGTCAATGATGAGACAAAGAGAGAGTTTTGAAGGAATTACCTAGGACTCTCATATTTTCAATATAACCCTAAAAATTGAAGATTTGTGAAGTGTCTTGAGTGAATGCTGCGGTTCATCTCTTATGTGAATGTGGAGTGCCTCTCCATAAGAAACTGTTTGATTTCAGAGAGCGGTGCTCTGTTTTGAAGCCCACTCACTAGCATATGACTCTGAGGTTACCACAGGCACAACTAGGGAGAAAGCCTCATTTATCACCTCCTCTCCTTTGGCTTCATCTAAAACGAACTGCAAAGGCGATTCGTCCTTGGCTAACATTTCATCATATTTTTCTGACAAGCGAGACCAAAATATCTTTATTATAGGTCTTTTTATGTGTACTTTTATTTCAATGTGGGTTGTGTACATTTGATCAGGTGTATTTATGTGATCATTGAGAATCAAGACCTGAATGTGTTCAGTGGCGGGAGTCATTTCCACACTCTCCTGTCACCTCAATCATGTACACAAGGAGAACTCTCTTTTTATGAAGGATGTTTCTTTTTAGATGCTAGTCCAGATACATTTAAATAGCTTTATGTTTCAAATCCTAATATTCTTTTTTTTTCCAGTGAATTCTGGGTTAGGCATATCCCTTATCTGACATTTTCTCTCAGGACAAAGGGTCACTCCTGCGGCAGCCTTGTTCAAAACTCAACCAGACTTTGAAGCATTTCCTTACCATCTGCTGAGCCCTAGGTCCTGCGGATATGGCAGCATGCACCTCTACCACACCACGCTGCCTGGTACGAATGATTCAATCTAGACAGATGTGATAATGTCACGCTGGCCAGTGTTGCTGAAACGTATCACTGGCAATCCGCGACCCTATAATACTCATGGACTCATTGTGTCAGGATTACAGGCGCAGATTCCTGGAATTTTTTGCTTGAAACCCTTTATTAAGGCTTACTACACAGAAGCACCGTGCTTATATTCAAGATTGCTTCCCTTTCGCCTGAAGTCCTCTTTACAGGGAGTGCAGAATTATTAGGCAAGTTGTATTTTTGAGGATTAATTTTATTATTGAACAACAACCATGTTCTCAATGAACCCAAAAAACTCATTAATATCAAAGCTGAATATTTTTGGAAGTAGTTTTTAGTTTGTTTTTAGTTTTAGCTATGTTAGGGGGATATCTGTGTGTGCAGGTGACTATTACTGTGCATAATTATTAGGCAACTTAACAAAAAAAATATATACCCATTTCAATTATTTATTATTACCAGTGAAACCAATATAACATCTCAACATTCACAAATATACATTTCTGACATTCAAAAACAAAACAACAAAAATCAGTGACCAATATAGCCACCTTTCTTTGCAAGGACACTCAAAAGCCTGCCATCCATGGATTCTGTCAGTGTTTTGATCTGTTCACCATCAACATTGCGTGCAGCAGCAACCACAGCCTCCCAGACACTGTTCAGAGAGGTGTACTGTTTTCCCTCCTTGTAAATTTCACATTTGATGATGGACCACAGGTTCTCAATGGGGTTCAGATCAGGTGAACAAGGAGGCCATGTCATTAGATTTCCTTCTTTTATACCCTTTCTTGCCAGCCACGCTGTGGAGTACTTGGACGCGTGTGATGGAGCATTGTCCTGCATGAAAATCATGTTTTTCTTGAAGGATGCAGACTTCTTCCTGTACCACTGCTTGAAGAAGGTGTCTTCCAGGAACTGGCAGTAGGACTGGGAGTTGAGCTTGACTCCATCCTCAACCCGAAAAGGCCCCACAAGCTCATCTTTGATGATACCAGCCCAAACCAGTACTCCACCTCCACCTTGCTGGCGTCTGAGTCGGACTGGAGCTCTCTGCCCTTTACCAATCCAGCCACGGGCCCATCCATCTGGCCCATCAAGACTCACTCTCATTTCATCAGTCCATAAAACCTTAGAAAAATCAGTCTTGAGATATTTCTTGGCCCAGTCTTGACGTTTCAGCTTGTGTGTCTTGTTCAGTGGTGGTCGTCTTTCAGCCTTTCTTACCTTGGCCATGTCTCTGAGTATTGCACACCTTGTGCTTTTGGGCACTCCAGTGATGTTGCAGCTCTGAAATATGGCCAAACTGGTGGCAAGTGGCATCGTGGCAGCTGCACGCTTGACTTTTCTCAGTTCATGGGCAGTTAGTTTGCGCCTTGGTTTTTCCACACGCTTCTTGCGACCCTGTTGACTATTTTGAATGAAACGCTTGATTGTTCGATGATCACGCTTCAGAAGCTTTGCAATTTTAAGAGTGCTGCATCCCTCTGCAAGATATCTCACTATTTTTGACTTTTCTGAGCCTGTCAAGTCCTTCTTTTGACCCATTTTGCCAAAGGAAAGGAAGTTGCCTAATAATTATGCACACCT
This sequence comes from Pleurodeles waltl, assembly GCF_031143425.1. Classification (NCBI taxonomy): domain Eukaryota; kingdom Metazoa; phylum Chordata; class Amphibia; order Caudata; family Salamandridae; genus Pleurodeles; species Pleurodeles waltl. The sequence goes on from NC_090450.1 coordinate 250,783,202, forward strand.
GATATAGGGTGTTGATGTCATTAGACCACACCCCTTCTCATTACAGAGATGCACATCACCTAATATGCTTAATTGGTAGTAGGCTTTCGAGCCTATACAGCTTGGAGTAAGACAACATGCATAAAGAGGATGATGTGGTCAAAATACTCATTTGCCTAATAATTCTGCACTCCGTGTATAAATATCTGGTGCTCACCTTTATCCTTCTATCCTGATAATAACCTTGTAGTAATCAGAGGTAGAAAAGTAGTCAACTACAGACTTATACAGACGTTGCCCTTTAACCCCAAGGCAAGAAGTAATCCAAAGAGTGAAATGTCATATGTCTTAATGTTATGGATGAACTTCTTTCACTTTTAATTTACACTGGCACATTTTTTCACATGTGGGCACATCATCACCTATCAGTACTGTAACTCTTTTTTTTCTGTTTAAAGCTGGAAATCAGTTGTCATGTTATTATGGTAATGGTTAGGATTTAAATAGCTTCCTGACTTTGATTACTGTCTTGAATATGTTAATAACCAAAAATGGATTATGTACTTTTTAAGTTCTTTTGATTTAATTAAATTAGGCGGGCGGCTCCTCCATGGGGGCAGAGGAGCTCCATCCCCCGCCAGCAGTGGCAACTGCACAACCTTTACAAGGAAATGATAACAAACAGCGTTTGTTACCGTTTCCTTGTAAAGGGGCAGGGCCACGGGGATAACGTGCTCTGAGGGGGAGTGCTGGGGATTGCTCAGCACTACCCCTCAGAGTGCATGTGTGTTTGGCCGGCTATCTTGGTTTTCAGTGACGTTTTTTCACTGAAAACCACACTAAAATGAGCTGATCGGGTCATTTCACTTTCTATGCCTTGGTGTTCGGTGGGCTAACTCAGCCCCCACAGTACCTAGGCAGACAGGAGAGGTATCATTGGAAAGGGAGGCATCTCCACTTTCCAATGTACCATTCCCTAGTGGATCCGTGCCTTGAGATCACTGCAGGAGGGCGATCCCCAAGCAGGGATCCACCCACTAGACACCAGGGATTTGGTTTTTTTTTGTTTCTTTTTTTATAAAAGAGGAGTGGAGGCTGCTCACAATGGGCATGTCAATGCCCCCACCTCCTGGCCACAAATAGGAACAGCCTTTCTGCCCCCCCCCCAGGGGGCAATGGGGGTTATTACACCTGATCTTCGCCCAGGGGGACAGAAAGCCTGCTTGACACAGGAGATTTTTTTTTTATATAAAAGAGGAGTAGGCAGCTATCCACAATAGGCATGCCAATTCCCCCACCCCCACAGACACAAATAGGAACAGTCTTTGTGCCCCCCCGGGGGGTATATGGGGGCAGCTACCTCCATGCGGGAGAGTAGAAAGCCCACTGGACCCCAGGGAACCCTTTTTGTTATTTGTGTCAGTGGGGGCTGTCCAGCATGGGCATGGCCATGCCCCCTTATAATAAAGAAACATTTTTATGCCCCCTGGGGGCAGCTGGAGTAATTACCACTTTACCCCCCAGGGATTAGAAACCCCACTGGACACTAGCGACTACTTTTTTTAATGTGTATCGGTGGAGGCTGCCTGTCCATGCCTCCCACCCAACAACGGAAACAGTCTTCCTGCCCCCACCCCAGGGGGTGTATAGGGGTAATTACTCCATCTGCCCTCTACCCCGGTGGAGGAGAAAGCCCATTAGACACCAGGGATTACTTTTTCGTAGGAGTGGGAGCTGCTTGGTCATGCCCCCACCACCTAAAAAATGGGGAAACAGTCTTTCTGCTCCCCTGCGGGCTAAAGCATTTCTCCCCAATGGCAAGCAAGAGGATATATGATTTTATTGGGTGCTCTTTTTACAAATTAGGCCAGTATCATCCCACTTGCATTGGTGAACAGCTGCATATGTTGTACTTGGGTAGGCTGCCACCTGGAAAAACCTATCAGACCCAGACAATTCAGAAAACTAGGCATCTGGGGTAGTCAAGGGTGGTGTGCTACACATCTATCCCACATCATTTCCTTACCCACTGTGCACTACAAGCTACAGAATGTGAATAAAATCACAAATTTTCCTTAAATTTCTGTGCCATGTTCTTCCAGAGACACAAATAAACCATGAATTTCCTACCACCCAACGTTCCCCTCTGTCTCACGAAAGCAGAGTCAGCCTAACAACGTATTAAAAAACACTGCCCTTTTGGACCCGCTTTGGCTCCCCCTCAAACTATACAGGTTTTTGCCACCCACACAAGTGAGGTACCATTTTTATCGGGAGGCAGAGGGAACCGCTGAGCTGTAGGAAATGTGTGGCTACCCTCAGATTCCAGAAGTTTCCATCACAAAAATGTGAGGAAAATGTGTTTTTTAGACAAATATTTCAGTTTGCAAGACATTCTGGATAAAAAAAATGTGGTGGGAGTCACACAAGTCGCTCCTCCTTGGATTTCCCTAAGTATCTAGTTTTAAAAAATCTACAGGTTTGCTAGGTTTTCCTAGGTGTGGGCTTGGCTAAGGCCTAAAAACCACAGCTACTCACTTTGCAAAAAATGGGCCTGTTTTGCGTGAAATAAAATTATGTATCTATGTTACGTTTTGGGCCGTTTCTTGTCACAGGCACCAGGCCTAGCCACAGAAGTAGAGTACCATTTTTATCAGAAGATGTAGGAGAATGCTGGGTGAAAAGAGGTGTGTGGCTCCATGCAGATTCTAGAACTTTCCATCACAGAAATGTCAGGAAAAAGTGTTTTTTTAATAAAGGTTTGTAAAGGATTCTTGGAAAAACAACCTGGTGGGAGCCACACAAGTCACCCCATACTGGATACCCCTATGAGCCTAGTTTTAAAAAATGTACAGGTTTTCAAGGTTACCCTAAGTGCTAGCTGAGGTAGGGCCCAAAAAACAGCTAGCCACTTTGCAAAAAACAGGTCAGTTTAACTTAGAAGAATTTGATGTACCCATTTTGCGTTTCGGGCTGTTCCCTGCTGCTGGCACTAGGTCTGACACAAGTGAGTATTTTGATCATAAGACACAGGAGAATGATGGGTGGAAGGAAGTTTGTTTGTGGCTCTTTGCAGATGTCAGAACTTTTGATCACAGAAATGTAAGGAAAATGTGTTTTTTAGTTGAAGTTTGAGGTTTGCACAGGGTTCTTGGTAAAATAACCTGGTGAGAGCCACACACTTCACCCCACCCTGGATTCCCCTAGATGTCTAGTTTTAAAAAATTTATAGGTTTGCTAGGTTTCCCTAGGTGCCAGCTGAGGATGAGCCCAAAAACCATAGCTACCCACTTTGCAAAAAACAGATCAGTTTTGCATAGAAAAATTTGATGCATCCATGTTGCGTTTTGGGCCGTTTCCTGCCACGTGCACCAGGCCTACACACACACACACAAGTGAGGTACCATTTTTAATGAGACTCTTAAGGAACACAGAATAGTAGAACAAGTGTTATTACCATTTGTATTTCTCTGCATTTGCATCTTCCAAATGTAAGATGATGTGTAAAATAGAAGTAATTTTGAGATATTGTAATTCATATGCTAGTATTGGTACCCACAAATTCAGAGATATGCAAATAACCCCATCTTCTAAACTCCATATCTTGTGTTCATTTAAAAAATACATTGGTTTCCTCTATACCTAATTTTCTCTATTTATATTTTACCATATACCTGGGACACAATGAAAAACCATGGCAAGATGCAGCTCAGTTATTGGCTCTGGGTACCTCGGGTTGTTGCTGAACCTACAAGCCCTACATATCCCTGCAACCAGAAGGGTCCAGCGGATGTAACAGTATACTGCTTTGGAAAATCTGCCATTGTTAGAAAATGTTATAAATGAAAACGTTGATCCAAATGGCTGTTTTTTCAACTCAATGTCAATATTTTTTTTATTTCAACTGTTACTTTCTATAGAAAAACCTTGAAGGATCAACTCAAATTATTCCTTGCTTAATTTAGAATTTTCTCTACTCCTCAGAAATGTACAGCCTTCTGTGGTCCACCATTGATTTCACACCCATTTCTGCCACTAACTGGAAGGAAGTTGAAAGCGCAAATAATGGGAAGAATGGACTATGTCCCAGTAAAAGGCCAAAACTGTGTAGAAAACTGTGTTTTTCTGATTCAAGTCTGCCTGTTCCTGAAAGCTGGGAAGAGGGTGGCTTTAGCATTGCAAACTCTTTGTTGATGCAATTTAAAGGGGAAAACCAGACACTATTCTGAAGTACTTTTATCCCATTTCCCCCCCAAAAACTCAAAAGTTACTTATATTTTACCCATGTTCCCAGTCTCTTCCAGGGGAATCTACAAACCCTGGGTACCTCGAGGATCCCCAGGATGTTGGAAGGAAAGGACACAGATTTGGCATGACTACCTTATGTGGACAAAAAGTTATTGGGGCCTAAGACTAACCAACCCTAAATAGCTAAACAAGTATTTGCAATGCAATGAGTCTCACGTTTGCTCGAGTTAGAGCTATTGATGTTGTAAATTCCTAACTCGACATTTCTTGCCATATAAATTGAAAATGAAAACTAAAACAGTTAACATAAGCAAGCCGATTCAAAGCGCCACAGTCGTCATGAGCATAAGCATGAAGGAGAGACATAAAAGGAAGAATACGTTTGCTCGCAGTCAAACGTATCGGCAAACATGCAATTATCCATGAATCAGGGTTGGTGTCCAAGGTGGTAACAAAACTGCCCCAAGGAGGAACAAACGTAAAGCATTTACCCACAATAACAAAGGATTTTTGAAAGGCAAGCCCACAAACGATTTAAAGTGATGTGCGTGCAGTGGGGGTGGTTAAAAGCCCACAAGACTTACAACAGGTCAAAGCACTTGCATGCACGACCTAAAAAGGCTTAGCACGTCGGGAGGGGAGATGGCTTAGCAGCGAGGGAGCTAAAAATGTAAAATTACTCATGCTAGTGAATATACTTAATTGTGGATTCTTTTTACTGTCTGTCCTACCTGAGAAGCCAACAGCACACTGCTTGTTGTATGAAGGGTCGTCGGTGATTTCGGTGAGAGCTAATTCCAGCAGTAAATACAGCATTCCAATAAGTTGGGAAAACACAGCGATTATGCATGCAAAACGGGCACTTCCCAGCTCCCGTTCCAGCCGTATGCCCTTCCATAGCATGGATACCATGTTGAAGTACAGATGCCAGTCATCGGCATGGTGGAAAGGTGACAAAAGCAAGCGCCTCCAGTCCTGTCGGTGGTAACACTCATTTACACTGATACAGACCTTCATAAGATCATGTAAAGGGTTCAGGAACAGAAAAATGTTCAGCCCCAGAGTAACAAGTGTCACAGGAGGGATGTTATCAAAGCCAGCCTGGTAGACCTGGGAAAGAAGCAAGAACAGCCCTAAATTTGATCCTCTCGCTCGTCTCTGCATGCCTGCTTGTCCACACTTTCAAACTTGCAAAAACAAGACTATATGGCTTCCGCTATTGGTCTTTGTAATGAGAGAAACAAGCAAATAATTCTGCTGTACCTAGAAAATAAAGGAAAACATAATTAACACTTGTTTTTATTTGCATATATTCACAGTACTCAAATATAAGAGAAAATGGGAGGAGGGGCCATGCTGACCACCTCGCTGAGCCTTTGCAGGCCCTGGGCACTCATGCCTGGAGGTTTTTCCTTTTTTTTTTCAAAAGAGGAGGGGCCACGTGCTCCCCCATGAGTATATTTTGTCCCTAGGGGCCCAATCTTCCGGGGCCTCCATTAACAATAGGGCACCCACCAAGCACCACGTTGGGGGCCACAGATGGAGCCCCAGAGCCACAGCCAGCTGCCCAAGTGGTGCAGGATCTGGCATTGCTCCCACCCAGAGGAAGCCGCTGCTTTTTTGTCTGCTTCCTCTGGGCAGGAGAAACATATGTTTTGTTTACCTGCCCCACAGGCCCCCTCCCTTTTAATTAAAGTGATGGCCCGGGAGGATGGGGTCTCTGGGGCCTTTTAAAGGCTCGAGGAGTGGGGGGCTACTTGGCTGTTATCCCCATTATGGTCCCAGGAGATGGAGTCCCAAGAACCTATGTAGGCTCTGGGAGGGGAGTTGCATGTCCCCTCCCTTTAGTTAATTATTCAGCCCTGGGAGATGGGGTCCCCGGGACCTTTTTAAGCTCAAGGAGGAGGGTCATTAGGCTGCCTTCCACTTTTTAATACATTTGCCCCAGAGATGGTATCCCGGGGCCTAATTAGGCACTGAGAGGTGGGTCCATGTACTCCTAATTTTTTTTAACATCAGCCTCGGAGGTGGGGTCAGCTGCCCACTCAGATGTTCAGAGAGGGGGGGGGGGGCACACTCCCTTCCCAGAAAATAACCTACCGTTGCCCACCAGCCCTGGCCTACTCTGGGGTAGGGGTCAGGGGTTTAAATAGGAGCACGGAAGGGCACGCTTATCAACATATTTTTTTACTTTTGCCGCAGATTTGTGGTTTCTCCATCAATATACATTAAAAAAATAAAATACGTTTTGCCCACCACCAGCCCTTGAGGTTCAGAGTTTCCCTGTCCTTCCCCCAAGTTCTTTTAGTGCTTTTTCAACTCATGACTGACATCCGAGTCCTTTCTGGTTGAAGTAGTGGCAGCAAATCCGATCTCAGCATATGTATATAAAATCTTTAAACTGTTACTCCATGTAACATTTTTTAACCAATGTTATTGTTTTTAATGGATGAAGTACACAGACCAAAAACTATATGTATGAACAAAGCATCTGTAATATATTGCAGTATATTCTGCACAGTTTAGGCATACTGATGCATAAACAATATACGTGCATCAGGACCACAGAGGTCGAAACAGAACAGTCATATCTCCACATAATGAAAACTAATAAAGAAAATTAAAATACATGGTAATTTACGGTGGTATTTCCCTTGTTGCAGCGTTTATCAATAAACCTTCATTTGAGACCTAGATACTATGACATTGTTGCAGCTATGAATGACCAGCCCCTCTGCTGAAAAAAAAGGAACCCCCGTGCAGCCAGGAAGGTCCCAATATTGTCAACGAGGGATCATTCTGGGGTGAATTAGATATACTGGAAGAGGCACCTAGCCAGGGAGTTCTTCTTTGTATGTATGAAGGTCTTGCAGTAGAACTTCCCAGTCTGCTGCCAGGTGAACTCTCCACAAACCATGCACTTCCTCTAGTCTAAGGGCCACTGCCTCTGCCTTGCCCTGTGTCAGGAGCACGGTGCACCAGTATTGCAAGTCCAGAAGAACTGGGGTCTTCCAGTGCCTGGCAATAGTTCTAAAGCCTAGTAATAAGGCAAGATCAATACAGCAGTTAAAAGCCTTTGCACTCTTGGGGTGTTTAAAAAGAGACAGCAAGGAGCCCTCAATGGTGCATACACTGGTTCGCCATGTTAGTTCTGTTATTGCTCCAGCAATACCATTCTAAAGTTGTTGTGCCACCAGGCAGTTCCAGAACATATGGGCCATGTCTGCAAGTGGGTCCTGGCTTCGGGGCATGCAGGAGAAGAAATGAACATTCTATGGAGGGATGTTGGCCAAGAGATAGGCTCTATGCAGTATGTTATGTCGGACAGACTGGAATTTTGCATTATGTGACACTTTTTATACAATAAAGCTTTCTCCCATTCATTTGTAAATTCCCTACCCACATCTCCCTCCCAACATCTGCGAGTTGACAGAACGGGGTCTTGGATAATGTACGTGAGAGCCCAGGCAAACCATGTAATCTAGCACCAGCTGCTGCCATGGTGGGGAGAGCATGCACTAGAGAGTGCTGATCTGGCGCAGTATCAGTGATGCGCCATTACTGTGATAAAGCATCTAGAAGTCGACAATATGCTGGGAAATGCCCAGCTGGGATGCCCTAGTTGGCCTGTAGTTGTGCAAAGAGTATGAGGGCTCCATCATGAAACAAATCCCTAAGCGTGCTTACTCCTGCGGTCTCCCACAGGTGAAGGCCCTCCCAACATTGTATGAGAGGGCTAATAGAAGCTAATCTTATTTTGGGGGAATACTGCGGGATAGGGGCAGGAGTTGCAGACTTCGTCTATAGCTGTCATGGGCTACCACAGTAGGTTACTAGAATGAAGGGTCCACTGCTTGGAAAGAAAATGCTTCCTGCGCCATCTACCTGGCACTTCCAGGTGAGGCCAGTCCCAATTTCTCTGTTGCTCCAAGTAACATAGTCTTCGCACACCTGAGTAGAGTAAATTCAATTGTATTCAAGATGACACAGCCAACAAATTTTCAATGCGTTTTGATCCACACAAACCTGTGATAAAGGTCCGTGCGGACTGAACTTGTTTCATTGCTGACTGATTTTGAATAAAATAGAATCAACTCCACTTGAGAGTGCGAACACTATGTTACTTGGAGTAACAGATTTACACTTTTGAATGATTTATATCAGTGTGGGCTCCCCGTCAGAGCCGCACCCCTTGCCAAAAAGAGCACCAAAACCGCCCAACATGCTGAGGACTTCCTTGAAGGATATATGTAGGCAGTCAGATGTGACACCTTTTGGCATAAATTCTGAATGTTAGGACTCTAGTTGCTCATTAGAACACTGCAGTAAACTGTAAGCCTACCAGTTAAATCCAGGGATTTAACTAGTAGGCTGATGCTGGTGTTGGAAGTGCATGTTTCAGTCTGCATGTCAGAATGTTTTAATGAAATAGAAGAGGAAGAAATTTGAGAACTAACTTAGAATGTTTCCTAATTTTTCTTCTCAGCACTAACCATAATTTCTATGACAAAATGAAAACCCTCATTTTGTTTCTTTCTAAATTAATTGTTTTACGTTTTACCAGTTTGAGTCATTTAAGAGGGCTTGAGGTGTGCCACACTTTTGTCATAAGTAAGACTGTTAGAGGTCTAGTTGGTCATTAGGACAATCTGGGAGGCTGCAGTAGAACAGAAGAGAATCAACTGACAGGCTGCTCTTCTTGGAAGTACAATGGGAATATATTTGAGAAATCACTTAAAATGTGTCCTAATTTTTCTTTCTACAGCACTAACCATAATTTCTATGAGAAAATGAAACCCCTGTGGTGCAGAGTAAAGTGCAGTGGCATAGGGTAGATTGTTTTAGAGTAGACTGAAGTGGCAGAGAGCAGGGTAATGTGCAGAGATGTAGAGTAGAGTGGTGTAGAGGGCAGTGGCATAGATGCAGTCTGTAGTGGGGCAGAGTGCACTGGCGAAGAGTGAAGTAGAGTGCAGCAGAGTTGCGTGCTGCAAAGTAGAGTGGCTTAGAGTGCAGTGGCATTAAGGGGAGTGGTGCAGAGTAGAGTGGTCAAAAGCAGAGTGGTACAGAGTGCAGTGGCATACAGTACAGTGCTGCACAGTAGAACAGAATAGCGTAGAGTGCAGTGACATAGAGCGTAATGGTGTAGATTGACATAGTGTGCAGTGGTGCAGAGTAGAGCGGTGTTGAGTTCAGTCACTGAGTTTGCATTCTTGCAGAGAAAAGTAGTGTAGAGTGCAGTGGCAATTGGTAGAGAGGCTTGGAGTGGCCCAGAGTAGGGTGGTGCAGAGTAGAATGGTGTAGAGTAGAGCAGTGAATACTAGTGGCGTAGAGTAGAATAAAGTGGTGTAGAGTGCAGTGACTATAGGCCAGTGGCGTAGCATGCAGTGGTGCAGAGTGCAGTGGGATAGAGTGTTGCAGAGTAAAGTATAGTGGCAAAGAGTGCAGGGGTGCAGGGTAGCTAGCGTGCAGTAAAATGGCATAGAGTGTGTGAGGAAGAAGCCTCTTTTTAGCATGGTTACCCCCACTTTTGGCCTGTTTGTGAGCGTGTATCAGTGTGCTTTTACTGTGTCACTGGGATCCTGCTAGCCAGGACCCCAGTGTTCATAGATAAAAACCTATATGTCAGTGTGTTTTGCTTGTCACTCTGGGATCCTGCTGGTTAGGACCCCAGTGCTCATAGTTTATGCTAATGTGTGTGTCTGTATAGTGCGTGACTGTGTCACTGAGGTTCTGCTAATCAGAACTTCATTGCTTATGCTCTCTCTGCTTTTAAATTTGTCACTGTAGGCTAGTGACTTCATTTACCAATTTCAATTGGCACGCTGGACCCCACCCTTATAAGTCCCTAGTATATGGTGCCTAGGTACCCTGGGAATTGGGGTTCCAGGAGATCCATATGGACTGCAGCATTTCTTTTGCCACCCATATGGAGCTCAGACAAACCCTTGCACGGGCCGGCCATTGCAGCCTGCGTGAAATAACACACACATTATTTCACAGCCATTTTCACTGCACTTAAGTAACTTATAAGTCACCTATATGTCTAACCTTCGCTTGCTGAAGGTTAGGTGCAAAGTTACTAAGTGTGAGGGCACCCTTGCACTACCAAAGGTGCCCCCAAATAGTTCAGGGACATTTCCCGCGACTTTGTGAGTGCGGGGACGTCATTACACGCATGCGCTACATATAGACCAATACCTATATGTAGCCTCACAATGTTAACTCCGAATATGGCCATGTAACATGCCTAAGATCATGGAAGTGTCCCCCCATTCCAATCTGGTATTGGGGAGCCAATTCCATGCATCCTGGGGGCTCCACCAAGGACCCCCAGTACTGCCAAACCAGCTCCATGAGGCTTGCACTGCAGCTACAGTTGCTGCCACCTCACAGACAGGGTTCTGGCTTCCTGGGGTCGGAGCAGCTCAGTCCCAGTAAGGCAGACCAAAGCATTTCCTCTGAGAGCAGGGTGTTGCACTCTCTCCCTTTGGAAATAGGTGTTAAAGGCTGGGGAGGGGTAGCCTTTCCCAGCCTCTAGAAATGCTTTGAAGGGCACAGATGGTTCCCTCCTTGCATAAGCCAGTCAACACCAGTTCAGGGACCCCTAGTCCCCTGCTCTGGCGCAAAAGTGGACAAAGGAAAGGGGAGTGACCACTCCCCTGTCCATCACCACTCTAGAGGTGGTGCCCAGAGCTCATCCAGTGTGTCCCAGACTTCAGCCATCTTGCTTTGCTAGGTGTGGGGGCACTCTGGAGGGCTCTGAGTAGCGAGTGCCAGCAGGTGACGTCATAAAACCCTGCTGATAGGTCCATACCTGATAAGGTAGCCAACCCCCCTCTCAGGGCTATTTAGGGTGTCTCCTGTGGGTTCTCTTCAGATTCTGCTTGCAAGTTCCCTTCAGGAATCCGCTGCAACTACTACTTCATCTTCTAGCCTAAGCTGCTAGAACACTACTGTAGGAGGCTGGCCTGGTTTGTAGTGGGTACCAAGGGGTACTTACACTCTGCACCAGGTCCAGGTATCCCTTATTAGTGTAGAAGAGGTGTCTAGCAGCTTTGGCTGATAGAAAAGGGTAGCTTAGCAGAGCAGCTTAGGCTGAACTAGGAGACATGCAAAGCTCCCACTATACCACTGGTGTCATATGCACAATATCATAAGAAAACACAATACACAGATATACTAAAAATAAAGGTACTTTATTTTTATGACAATATGCCAAAAGTATCTCAGTGAGTACCCTCAGTATGAGGATAGCAAATATACACAAGATATATGTACACAATACCAAAAATATGCAGTAATAGTAATAGAAAGCAATGCAAGCAATGTACAGTCACAACAGATTGCAATGAGAGCACATAGGTATAGGGGCAACACAAACCATATACTCTAGAAGTGGAATGCGAACCACGAATGGACCCCAAACCTATGTGACCTTGTAGAGGGTTGCTGGGACTGTAAGAAAACAGTGAGGGTTAGAAAAATAGCCCACCCCAAGACCCTGAAAAGTGGGTGCAAAGTGCACCTAAGTTCCCCAGAGAGCACAGAAGTCGTGATAGGGGAATTCTGCCAGGAAGACCAACACCAGCAATGCAACAACGATGGATTTCCAGACGAGAGTACCTGTGGAACAAGGGGACCAAGTCCAAGAGTCACACTCAAGTCGTGAGTGGGCAGATGCCCAAGAAATGCCAGCTGAGGGTGCAAAGAAGCTGCCACCGGATGGTAGAAGCTGTGGATTCTGCAAGAACGAAGAGGACTAGGAACTTCCCCTTTGGAGGATGGATGTCCCACGTCGCGAAGAAGCTTGCAGAGGCAGAAAGACCGCAAACAAGCCTTGCTAGCTGCAAGGGTCACGGTTAGGGTTTTTGGATGCTGCTGTGGCCCAGGAGGGACCAGGGTGTCGCCAATGGCGTGAGGAGACAGAGGGGGCGCCCAGCAAGACAAGGAGTCCACTCAGAAGCAAGCAGCACCTGCAGAAGTGCCGGAACAGGCACTACAAAGAAGAGTGAACCGGAGCCCACCCGAAGTCACAAAAGAAGGTCCCACGACGCCGGAGGACAACTCAGGAGGTCGTGCACTGCAGGTTAGAGTGCCGGGGACCCAGGCTTGGCTGTGCACAAAGGAAATCCTGGAAGAGTGCACAGGAGCCGGAGCAGCTGCAAATCACGCGGTACCCAGCAATGCAGTCTAGCGTGGGAAGGCAAGGACTTACCTCCACCAAACTTGGACTGAAGAGTCACTGGACTGTGGGAGTCACTTGGACAGAGTTGCTGAGTTCCAGGGACCACGCTCGTCGTGCTGAGATGGGACCCAGAGGACCGGTGATGCAGTCTTTTAGTGCCTGCGGTTGCAGGGGGAAGATTCCGTCGACCCACAGGATATTTCTTTGGAGCTTCTAGTGCAGAGAGGAGGCAGACTACCCCCACAGCATGCACCACCAGGAAAACAGTTGAGAAGGCCGCAGGATCAGCGATACAAGGTTGCAGTAGTCGTCTTTGCTACTTTGTTGCGGTTTTGCAGGCGTCCAGAGCAGTCAGCGATCGATTCCTTGGCAGAAGGTGAAGAGAGAGATGCAGAGGAACTCTGATGAGCTCTTGCATTCGTTATCTAAAGAATTCCCCAAAGCAGAAACCCTAAATAGCCAGAAAAGGAGGTTTGGCTACTTAGGAAGGAGGATAGGCTAGCAACACAGGTAAGAGCCTATCAGAAGGAGTCTCTGACGTCACCTGCTGGCACTGGCCACTCAGAGCAGTCCAGTGTGCCAGCAGCACCTCTGTTTCCAAGATGGCAGAGGTCTGGAGCACACTGGAGGAGCTCTAGGCACCTCCCAGGGGAGGTGCAGGTCAGGGGAGTGGTCACTCCCCTTTCCTTTGTCCAGTTTCCCGCCAGAGCAGGGCTGGGGGATCCCTGAACCGGTGTAGACTGGCTTATGCAGAGATGGGCACCATCTGTGCCCATCAAAGCATTTCCAGAGGCTGGGGGAGGCTACTCCTCCCCAGCCCTGTCACCTTTTTCCAAAGGGAGAGGGTGTAACACCCTCTCTCTGAGGAAGTCCTTTGTTCTGCCTTCCTGGGCCAGGCCTGGCTGGACCCCAGGAGGGCAGAAACCTGTCTGAGGTGTTGGCAGCAGCAGCAGCTGCAGTGAAACCCCGGGAAAGGTAGTTTGGCAGTACCCGGGTCTGTGCTAGAGACTCGGGGGATCATGGAATTGTCTCCCCAATGCCAGAATGGCATTGGGGTGACAATTCCATGATCTTAGACATGTTACATGGCCATGTTCGGAGTTACCATTTCTGTAGATGCTACCCCCAGAGTTGTGAAAACAACATATGAAAATCTTAACTTTAAAAGTTTGAGGTGTCTCTGTATTGAAAGAAGTTTAGGGATTGGGAAGAACCCCAATAAGGAGTTCCTCTTAAATCTTCACCTCCAAGATGACCAGGGACTCAGCACTGGTCCAGATCAGACAGGGGAAGAGGTAGAGGATGACAGTGGTGTAGAGTAGTGCAGAGGGGATTAGAGTGAGGTAGATTGATGCAGCATAGACGGCAGTGACGTATAGTGCAGTGGCATGGAGTTGCACAGAGCAGGGTAGAAGGGTGTAGCGTGCAGGGGCATACAATGCAGTTGTGTAGAGTAAATTGTTGCAGAGTAGAGTCAAGTGACTTAGAGTGGAGTGGTGCATGGTAGAGTGGAGTAGTGAGGGGTAAACGGGAGGGGTGCAGTGTACAGTGCAGTGGGATAGAGCAGTGGTGTAGACTAGAGTGGTGAAGAGTAGAGTACAGTGGCGTAGAGGGCAGTTGAGTGGAGTGGTTCAGAGTGGAGTAGAGTGGTGTACATAAAGGTGGCACAGAGTAGATTGTTTCAGAGTAGAGTGAAGTGGTATACCATGGAGTGGTGCAGGGTAAAGTGCAGGGGCATAGAGTAGTAGCACATAGAGCACTGGTGTACAGTGCAGTGGCATAGAATGCAAAATTGCAGAGTAGAGTGGCAAAGAGTGAAGTGGAGTAGAGTGTAGTGGTGTGGTGTAGTGTGAGTTGGCGTAGAGGGCAGTAGAATGGTGTAGAGTAGCGTAGTGCAGAGTAGAGTGCTGTGGCATAGAGTGAAGTAGCAAAAGTTAGAGTGGTGCAGAGTACAGCTGCATAGAATAGAGGTGCAGCTTGGAATAGTGCAGGCTAGACGCAGTGCAGTGCAAAAGAGTACATTGTTTCAGAGTAGAGTGCAGTGTTAAAGAATGCAGTGTCTGAGTGCAGTGTCGTAGAGTGCAGTGGTGCAGAGTAGATTAGAGTGGCTTAGAGTGGGCAGATGTAGAGTGGAACAATGAAGAGTAGAGTGGCATACAGTATAGAGGCAAAAGTGCAGTGGCACAGAGTGCAGTAGGATGGCATAGAGTAGACTGGTGCAGAGTAAAGTGCAGTTGCACGGGCCAGTGTTGCAGACAAGTGTGGCACAGAGTGAAGTGGTGCAGAATAGGGTAGAGTGGTGCAGAGTTTAGTGGCATACGGTGTAGTGGCATAGAATACATTAACGCAGAATGCAGTGGCATTGAGTGAAGTGGCAGAGAGAGGACTGTTGCAGAGTCAACTGTCATAGACAGCGGTGGTGTAGAGTAGAGTGGGGTAGTGTATATTGGCATGGAGTGAAGTGCAGTGGTGCAGAGTAGAGTGGCATATAGAACAGTGGCATAGAGTACAGTGGTGCAGAGTAGTATAGAGTTGCATAGAGTACAGAGATGTACAGTACAATGGCGTAGAGTGTAGGGGCGTAACGTGTTGCAGAGTAGAGTACAGTGGCATAGAGTGAGTAGTGCAGAGGAGACTGGTGAAGCGTGCATTGATGTAGAGTACAATGAGGCAAAGTAGAGTTGAGTGGTGCAGATTATAGTGGAGTGGCAAGGAGTAATGTGGAGTGGCGCAATGTATAGTGGATTGGTTCTGAGTGCAGTTGAACCATGTGCAGTGGCGTAGAGTAGATTATTTCAGAGTAGAGTGGAGTGGTGCATGGTGTACAGTAGAGTTTTCTAGGGTATAGAGTAGGCTAGAGTGGCACTGAGTGGATTGACATAAAGTGTGCTGGCGTAGAGTGGAGTGGTAAAGGGTTGAGTACATTGGTAAAGAGTGCAGTGGCGTAGAGTGCAGTGTTGCAGAGTAGACAGGCATAGAGTGGAGTGATGTAATGTGCAATGCCAAGAGTTCAGGGGCGTACAGTAGAGTAGTTTGGGGTAGGGGGCATTGGCAAAGAATAGAGTAGTGTAGAGTAGGGAGGCATAGAGTGAAGTGGTGCAGAGTACAGTGGAGCGAAGCAGTGTGAAGTGGAGTGACATAGTCAGGAGTGGTGCAGATTAGAGTGCAGTGGGGTGGGGTAAAGTGGAGTATGCATGCTGTGGTAGCACACTCTCATTACAAACAACACATCTTCAATTGAAATGACCATTACATTTTCCCAGACATAAAGTTTTACTGATGAAAGTATACAGTGCACAAAAGATAATGTGTAGGAATGCCATAACCCAGTGAAGTGATTAAAAAGAGTATTCAAATAATTGTTTCCAACACACTTCAGAATTACCAAAAAATTGATTCTTCTTTAACGTAAACTTAGATAGTATAACCATAGCTAACTATAGTATCACTTTAACCTTTGTTTTTTTTAGATATAGATATATTCAGTAATAGTTCCTGCCAAGCAAAAACAAACATAATTCCGCTCCCAGCAAGCGGGAGAGTTAAAACTGATCCTTCTTGCTGGGAGTGGAGTTTTCATCTCTTTCCTTGCCCGCTGTCATGCGGGCAGGGAAAGAGATGAAAATATTGGTCCAGCATGCAGGGGGCTGCATTTTCAGCAGCAGCATGTGTGCAGGAGCAATACCAGCCCCCACAGGAGTTAGGGAGCCGGCTCGGACCGCAGGGCTGTGATGTTCCCCTGTGGTCCCCAACTATCCAAAACAAAATGATGAATCCTGTCCTGCGTATTTACGTCAAATAAATATGCAGTGCAGGATTCATTCTGGCACAAAGTAATGACCAAATTGAAACTCCACTTCTGTGAAGTATTAATCATCCTAACTTTGTGCACATGGCCAAGGCAAAGCAATTGTGTTTTTTCCTGCATTTCCACTGTGAAAAGTTATCCCTTGAAGGACGTGTTTGCATCCTTGCTTTTTTTAGCACAATATCTAATGTAGTGACTGTCACAAGTAGATTCATTCTTGTCATCTGATGCTGAGACCAGAGATCGTCTTATCCCTTTTAAAAATTCCAAGTATGTAAAATGACCTAGGAGCCCCACCTTTTTGGCCCTGACCCAAATACATCAGTCATGTGCAACGTCTTCCCTCCATTTTCCAAGGAAGATGGACAGCTTACTAAAAGGATCCCTCAAGCGTGTTTCCAACAGATATTGGAGATGCATTCTTGATTCACAGGAACATGATTACATCGCCACCAGCACTTCATGAGCGCTGTGTGGTAGGACGCAGGGCCTGGACAATCACTGCTGTGCATGGCCTTTGGTCGAGCATGGCATGAGGTTGGGTTATTATTGGGGGATGAGGGATGGGTGCAGGGCCTGGCCACAGGCCCTGTGGCCAATCCCCGCAACCTACGCCCAAAGGCTGTTCATGGCACGGGTGAGTGGTTATAGGGGGTTGGCTGTAGGTGGCTGAATTAGCATACAGTAATTCTATGTTTAAAAAGTTGCAGAAAAAAACTAAAGGTTACAGGGACATTATAATTAGAAAACATAATTACAAAAACAGAGAAATTCACTTAAGAAAACAAAGGTTACAGAGATGTTATAGCTCACATTTTAAACGTACAGAACCATAGGAAGTCAGCTGTTATAGTCAGAGTTATCTCGTGTAACTATAACTCATGTCCCCAGGTAACTATAATTGGTGCCCTCTCCATGCACTTCTAATTATCCCTGCTAAAACAGCACTCATAACATAATTGATAATATCAGTGCAACATTTCATATAAAATTATTGATGAGAAAAATGTGCATGACAGGGGAGCAAGGTATGGTTACCTTAGGGCATGAGTTATAGTTACTTGAAATCACAGGTCACTATATATATATACATATATGTATATATAATATAATATTGTATTATATTGTGTTGCATTGTAATAGTGTTTATATAGTGCTTACTACCCCATACGATATTCTCTCTTCTGTTTTGCATAATTTATGCATCACTCTAACCCAGAAAGGGTGTTGTTTTGACTTATACTTGGTGCTCCCTTGTGTCGGGACAAAGCTAAACCTGTCTGAAGAGATGTAATGACATTGAAACACGTGTCAGGGGTTGCTTTTCAGGTTGGCTTGGATGGTATTTTACCAGTCCAAAGCTGTAATACTGTGCCTGGAGTAGTGAAAGGGTTTTGTCATTTTACAGCTCTGCAAGGATAGCACTGGGCCTATCCTATGCTTAAAGATTTTGCTGTACAAACGGCAAAAGACTTTGTTGCATTCTAGCTCAGCAGGGTTGGCACTGTGCCAATCCTATGCTTAAAAACTTTGCTAGAAAAACAGACAGTTGAGATGGTGTTGCAGGGTGCTCCTTACTGCTCTCCACCTAAACCTGGGAACTTCTCTCCACACACACATAGACACACACACACATTACCCAATGGTGCTCGCACTGAGTAGCTATAGTTAGGACCACTTTTCAAAAGGGAATTGATTTTTTGGTTTGCTAATAACTTTGGCACTCATAGGCATATGTTTATGAATCTTTCCAAAAACTAATCTGATTTGCCTCACCTCCGTCCTGGAAAGTTTCAGGGTCATTCATCAAGGGGGGGCAGACAAAAAGGGGGCAGGGCACTAGTCAAGGGTACACGCAGGTAGACATTGTCTACCCACTCTTTTCATAGGGTGGACGTAGTAGTATCTTGTGAGTTCACGATGATGGACCCTTTTGGTTTCTGATGGACTCCATAGAATTATGAAATTTGTGTTTGGTTCTGGGGAATATCATGTTTAGAATGTTGAGTTGACACATGCATGCAGATGAATAAAGACGTGTATGACTAAGCTACATGTGTGGCGTGTTCATTTAAGAGTACCCAGGCTACGGAGGATGCTACAAGTGGTGATGATATAGGGTATACGTAACCAGAAGAACTGAAAGTGCTCTCCCAGAGTGTTTGCCATGATCTAGCAAACCACTTGTGCGTGCCACACGACCCTCAGCCAAAGTAAAGATCGATGTTTGGTGTAAAAGTGAAGCCAAAGCACCATTCCAGCCAATTCCAAGCTCTCAAAGAAGTGAAAAGACTTACAGAGAAATGTGTGTATCACTGGCCAGGAGCCTGCTGGTAAGGTAGTGAAAAAAGTACTGTGCCACATCACAACACACAGATATAAGATATACGGAACAATAACGTTAAAGGCAACAATCACCAGGAAATGGCAGAGGCAGCGATAGTTGAGAGCAAAGAAATGCTAAAGGAAGCAACAACCAGATATAGAAAACCCAATGACAAGTGACAGGAGCAGGAGAGCGCTGTGAGTGAAAGTTACTAAATGTAGAAAAACAATATAGGTAGGGATAATCAGATATACATAGAACAGTATCATGCTTACCAGAACCTGAGTAAGAGAGCCATCGGTCCTCAGCACCAGGTACCGCAATCCACCTGTAAGCACCGGGGTTGTGTTTACAGAGTGGTCAATCCTTCAAGAGGCACACCCCCAAAGTTGCCAATTGGAGCACAGCTCAACTCAAAATGTCTTCGAGAAGTCAAAGGGTTCCAATGGCCATGAAAAAAGAGGCCACAGGACTTCAAATTGTTTTACAAGACCCTGATGCCAGCACGTTGCAGGGCATCAGAGATGGTGTAAATGAAGCAGGTCCCTTCAGGGCAGCAGATGGTGTTGGAGAGAACCCCAATTTCAATGTCAGTAAGTGCCATGAATAGTTATAATGCTGCTTCCTTCTTAAAACCACCACTTCCCTTCGATACGACCAAAAAGCAAAACATTGGTGACAGATCGACTGCCTGAATCAAAACTTCCACTGGAAGAAACAGATAACAAAAAGATTGTCAAATACCTCAAGAATCTTGGCAGTGAAGAAGTAAAAGAAGTAATAAAGAAAATACGACATGCTAATGAAGTACCATACCATCAAATCAAAGACGTGCTAAATCTTAAGTTAAATCCAATGCCGAATGCCAATTACAAAAGATATATTTTCAGTCAGGAAAGGAAGACAATCAACAAATTTGTTGAGAGACTTGATTCACTCTTCAAACATTGTAAGTTCAATGAATTCAATGATGGGGAAGCCATACGTCTCAGAGTTATAGATGGTTGTTTTTCAGATTCATTCAGGCGACAAATGCTGAAATAAACACTTAGGCCCTCATTATGAGTTTGGCGGTCCCACTACAGGACTGCCAAACTTGCTGGGAGGATGCCACTGCCATAGCAGTGACGTCCCCGCCTGCGAGCGTATTACAATGTTCCCGGCAGGCTGACCAGTGGGAACACTGTAGTACACGGTTTCCGCCTCCTGCCAGGCTGTCCAGCAGGACAGTGCTACATTGTTGGTCTTGGCTCCCTGCTGGCTTTAGGATTCTGGGCACTGCTGACCAGTGCTAAAGTGCAAGTGCTCCCTTCCTAGAATTTTATTGGTGACTGGTTTATCCATGATTGGCATAGTTGATTTATTAGTAAGTCCCTAATATAGCAAACCATGTGTTTGCCAGGACCTGTACATCAAATGCCTGCAGAACTGATTGTGCCACCCACATGAGTAGCCCTGTAAACATGTTTCAGATTTGCCACTGCAGTGTCTGTGTATGCAGTTTAACTGCTAATACGACCTGGCAAATGCACCCACATGAAAGGCCCAAACCTTCCCCTTTACTACATGTAAGTCATGCCTAAGGTAAGCCCAACACATCCCCATGGGCAGGGTGCAGTGTATTTAAAAGGTAGAACAAGTACTAGTGTATTATACATGTCCTGATAGTGAAATACTGCTGAATTTGGTTTTCACTATTGCAAGGCATATCTCTCCTACAGGATTGCCTTGAAATATATTTTAAGTGTAATTCACCCATTGGGACCGGAATGAGATATGGAGTTTGGGGTTTCTTAACTTACAGTTTAAAAAATACATCTTTTGGTGAAGTTGGTTTTTAAACTGTATGTTTGAAAATGGCACTTTTAGAAAGTGGCCATTTCTCTTGCTTAACCATTCTGTGCCTCCGGCTGGCGCTGGAATACATGTCTGGGCCATGATGACAGTTGGACTGTTTGTGAATTCACTCTAGACAGTCACACAAAGGGCGCTGAGGTGTGCCCTGCATAGCCTGATGAGTCTTCCTGGGCTAAAGTGGTATGAGGAGCTGACACTTATACTTGAATAGGGCTGTCCCTGTCCCTACACAAAGCAGTCTTCGACCCCTTGGAGTGTGTCTGGGGCCAGGGCAGGAAAGACTTTTCTTTGAAGTTTGCGGACTACAAAGGCAGAAATGAGTACAAATATTACACCTCTGGGACCACAATTTTAGAACACTTCTGGACTGAGGACATTCTGCCAGGAAGACAAGCTAGATGCTGTAGGACGAACTGCCACTCTGCCTGTTGCTTTGGTGTGCTGGCCAACTGCTTGCTGCTTCTTCCCTAAGATTGAAAGGACTGGACTTTGCTTTCTACATCCTACTTTCCAAGGTTCGCCAGGGCTTGAACTGGGCTTTCCCCCTGTTAGAAGTTTAGAGACATCAAATACATCATCTGCCAGCATCTAGGCTCTCCTGCTGAGAGCCCTGGATCCCCCTGGGGTGCCAAATCCAGGTCCTGGGCCCTCTGGAGTGAGTTCTGGCATAACCAAGAAGAAACCAAGTACATTGACCCCAGAGGGACTTCGGAACCGGTGTTACTGTCTGACTACGTACCGCTGCCTGCACCGGAGCCATGGTCCCTGCCATGGTCCCTGCTGAGTGCAATGACCGCGACCAACACCGCATGCCCACCTACGCTGCAGTGCTTCCGAAGTCCCGCCACAGCGAGAGTCCTGAGTGCCCTGACGTCCTGGACACCTGACTCCGCTGCAGCACCTGAGTCCTAGTGGCGTGATCGAGACACCGCAAAGTTGACGCCTCATGTCTTGACCTGCTGGATTCATTGACCTTAGTGGATTGTAAGGAACCAACACTTTTCCACTGATGCCACATAACCTCCCCTGCAAATGTAAGGAACCAACTCCTCCGGTAACAGTAAGGAACCGACACCGCACCGGTTCCAGCTATGCCTCACCTCCCCGTGCAACATCTTTGTTTCCTCATCGTTTTCAAAAGGTACTATGCCTTGGGTCCATGTGACTCTGTGACCGCCCACACTTCCTTGCGAATGGTGTCGGACTGTTGGGAACGACTCCATCACCGACGTCGTGATAGCCCCAGTTGGAGCTATTGCGTTTCTAAATGCTTTACTGAAATTTTTTCTTTGCTTGGTGTATGTTGGATTTTTGTTGTGTTGGTCTTGTTTTACTCAGATAAATAGTGGCTAATTTTTCTAAACAGGTGTGGAGTACGTTTGTGGTGTTTTCACTGTGTTCCTTTACACATTGCCTCTGAGATAAGCCTGACTGCTAATGCCAAGCTACCACAGGGTGAGCTGTGTGACTCCCTTACCCTGACAAGAGTAAGCATCTTTACTTGGGCAGGGTGCAAACCATCGCCAACTAGATATCCCATTTCAAACATCGGAAATCAGTGGTGAGGACAGGATTTGTATTTGTACTTGACATACAGTGATTGGTGTACACTACTTCCATATCGCAGACCATTACGCAACCACATACTGTGTATTTCTTTTTGACCTTTTCTTTTTGCCTTCTGGAGGCCTCTACGTTTCATCTGCATTCATGTCGCTGTCTGGTGAGCCAGCAGCAGTTATTGCAGATTTTGTTTTTGAGCAGGAGAGGCTCAAAATGTTCTGCAAAGAGTTCAGGTGTCCTTTTAAAGGCCTCTCTAGAAAGGAGGAGTTGGTAAAGGTGCTGAGGGCCTGGTTGGCAGTCACAGAGGCTACAGAGGCTGCGAAGCACGCAGAGGTGGACAGTGTGGATCTGGAGGAGCAGAGTCTACATGGTGATTTTGTGGCACAACAGGATCTGCATATGGAGAAGGCAGCCTCTATGGATGGCAGCAGTGTTTTGTCCAAGGGTCTGACCCCAGAGGAACTGGAGGACAGGCAAGAGGATAGGAAGCACACTTTGGAGCTTGAAAGGCTCCGTTTGGAAATGGAGGCAAAGAAACTGGCCATAAAGGATAGAAAAATTATCTTTGCTCACGAGCTGAGCTTAAAGGAGCTGGACTCGAAAGGCAAGGCTAACACAGATTGTGGCAGTGTTTCATCAGTGCAGTCTGAGAGAAGGGTGTACCTTCCCAAAAATCTAGCGAAAGTGTACACTAAGGAGGATGACACATACAGGTGGTTTCAGGGTTATGAGGCAGCTCTCCACATGCACGGGATCCCAGAGAAAGATTGAGGACAGGCCTCAAGAACTACTTCACAGTGGAAGGAAGGGACACCTTGTTGGCACTAGGGTAGCTAGCGAGCCCGCCTACACTACCATGAAGGGTGCCTTTATTACTAAGTATGGCCTGAGACGAGAGATGTACAAAAAGAAGTTCAGGGACCGTAGGAAACTTGAATCCCAAACCTGGCTTGAGTGGGTGGATTCCTTTTGCAGAGCGCTGGATGGTTGAGGAAAGGGCAGTGAGGTAGCTGATTATCAGGGGCTGTACAATTTGTATGGGAGCACTTGTCTAGTCTGTGTTTTACAGAGCTGCCTGAGCACCTGATTGATAGCAGGCTTACTGACCCCAGGAGGCTTGCTCAGGAGGCAGAATGCTGGATGAGTACCAGGGTCACCAAGAAGTTGTATGTGGGACACTCAGCCAAGGGTGGGCAGGGTCCCCAAAAGAAGGAGGGGGGTACAAGGATAAAAGTAAGGAGTACTCAAAAGGGCCCCTAACCAGTTCCAAGGGTAAGAATTTCCAACACCCTGTTGAAAAGAAATGTTGGCTCTCTTCAGGAAAGCCTGCAGGGACGGGACCCCTAAAGTGTTTTTCCTGTGGCCTGGAAGGGCATTTCAGAGGGAGTTCCTAGTGTCTCAAGCGGGCACAGCCCCGCAATGGTCAGCAGTCACACAGGGTGGCCAGTGTAGCGCTTGGGGAGGAGTTGGTCTCAGTTAGAGGTGGGGAGCCAGCTCAGCTAACCCTAGGCTCTCTGGATGAGAGTGAGGTGGTCCAGAGCACCCTCATGCCTGACAATACTAAGAAGTACAGGCAGTGGGTGACCCTCAATGGGAGGTGGGTGGAGGCTCCGAGAGACACAGGTGCCAGAATGACAACTGTCCACTGTCATCTGGTGTCTCAAGAGCAGGTAATCCCTAATGTGGTCCACCTAGACTGTAGCAGTAGGCAACAGTGAGCACAAATGCTTGGTGGGTCAGGTTTACTTTAAACGGGAAGGGGGGTGCTCAGGTTCCTTGAGGGTAGCTGTGAGTCTATCCATGCCTAATTACTGTCTGCTAGGGTACGACCTGGAAGAAGGTGGAGCTCAGGTCGCACTTGTTACGGATTTTAGGGTTGCCAGAGTGGGCATGCATAACCACATGGTCCATGCCCACCAGAGAGGGTGATCAGAAGGACCTGGAGCCTGAAACAGTGGTCCAGATGCCTGACAGGAGGAGGAGGGGCAAGGGGCACGGAAATCCCACTCCTTAGATTCCCACAGTCCGCGAGAAGGCTGACCCTAAGAGGGATGCCCTAGAACCTACAGTGGAAGAAGTGGTCGAGCTAGGGGATCTGCCGGAGCTGACCCATTGGCAGCAGGAAGGAGGCCCTACCAGGGAGGAGTTCTGCGCAGTGCAGAAAATGTGCCCCATTCTTGAGGGTCATCAGAAACAGGCCGAAGCACAGGCAGCTGATGACACCTCTAGATCTCACCTGATTTACTGGGAGAATGATCTTCTATTATAGCGAGCCTAAGGCTGCAGAGGCTGGGGCAGCTTATGTGCTGGTGGTACCCCCTAGGTTCCTCTTCAACAGTTTCCTGACGTGAGCACCCCTTTTGAGTGGGTGGGCATTGACATTGTGGGCCTCTGGATCCTGTGACAGCCATGGGCAACAGGTCCATCCTGGTCTTGGTGGGCCATGCCACCCGGTACCCGGAAGCTATCCTTTTGAGGACAGTGACTGCGCCCACCGTGGCCAGGGCACTTATGGGGATCTTTACCCATGTTGGTTTCCCGAAGGAGGTGATATCTGACCTGGGTACCAATTTCATGTCATTGCACATGAAAGCCAGGTGAAAGGTATGTGGTGTTCCCTTCAAGTTCACCATACCTTACCACCCCCAAGGCAAAGGATTGGTTGAAAGGTTCAATCGTACCCTAAAGGGAATGATTATTAGTCTCTCAGAACCCATGATGCTTAAGTGGGACGTCGTGTTACCATGCCTGTTGTTTGCTTACAGGGAGGTACTACAGCAAGGGATTGGCTTCAAACTTTTTGAACTTCTGTATGGGCACCCATGTGAGAGTGCCTCTCAGTGTGGTAAAGGAGGGCTGGGAGTAAGCTCCTAAGAAGCCACACCAGGATGTATTTAGTTACATGCTGTCCTTCGGGAAGCAGACAGCCCACTTCCTGAAACTTGCTCAGGAGAATCTGGAAGCTAGCCAGCAGGACATGAAACATTGATATGAACAGAATACCACTCTGGTTGAGTTTCACCCTGGCCAAAAGGGGTGGGTTATGGCCCCAGTAAAGCCCTGTACTCTCCAAGACCATTGGTCTGGGCCCTTTGAGGTGAAGAAGCGCAAGAGCAATGTCACCTACCTGGTGGACATGCAAACTTCTAGGAACCCTCTAAGGGTCCTGCACGTGAACCACCTCAAGCCTGAGTTGACCATGCTCTTGGTCACGGATGATGGAGTGGAAGAGAGTGAGCTTTTTCCCAACTTCCTGTCTACCAAAGAGCAGGATGGGTCAGAACCGTGAACCTCTCCCCTATTCTGGCCCTAGTACAGCAGAGGGATTGTTGCCTGTTGCTGTAGTCATGACATTGACACTGGGGACAGACTACCAGTTAAGCACAAATCTTACCTGGTGACTAATAGAGTGAGAAACAGCATCAAGGATGAAGTCTCCAAGATGATGGAGTTAGGGGTGATTGAGCACTCCAACAGTCCTTGGTCCAGCCTAGTGGTTCTGGTCCCCAAGGCTGCTCCACCCTATGTCACACCTGAACTGAAACTCTGTGTTGAAACCAGGGGCTCAATGCCGTCACTAAGACTGACACGCACCCCATCCCCCGAGCTGATTAGCTCATTGACCGGTTGGGAGCTGCCAAGTTCCTCAGCACGTTTGATCTAAGGTCTGGGTACTGGCAGACTTCCTTAACTGAGGGGGCCAAGGAGAGGTCAGCGTTCTCAGCACCAGAGGGGCATTACCAGTTCCATATTATGCCCTGTGGGTTGAAGAATGCCCCTACCACCTGCTAAAAGCTGGTCAACCAGGTCCTGGCTGGGTTGGAGAACTTCAGTACCACCTACCTCGACTACATTGCAGTCTTCAGCTCTAGCTAGGAGGACCACTTGTACCACCTCCAGGAAGTGTTGAGGGCTCTGCAGAGGGAAGGCCTCGCTATCTAGGCCAGTAAGTGCCAGATAGGGCAGGGGTATGTGGTGTACTTGGGACACCAGACAGGGAGCGGCCAGGTGGCACCCCTACAAGCATAGATTGATATTGTTCTGGGTTGAGCATCCCATAGGACCCAGACAGAGGTAACAGCCTTTTTAGGTCTCACTGAATACTACAGGAGATTCGTCAAGGGGTATGGCACCATTGTTGCAGCCCCGTCAGGTGATCTGGACAGAGGCATGTCAGACTACTTTTAACACACTGAAGGAGGCCATGTGCTCAAGGCTCCTGACTTCTCCAAAGAGTTTGTGGTGCAGACTGATGCTTCAGAGCCCGGCTTAGAAATGAGGACTATCTTGGCTGCCACATTGTTAGGGGTGGGACCTGTGTTGTTTGTAAACAACTTAAATAGGGTTAAGTAGTCAGCCGTGAAGGACGGGGAAGAACGCTCGGTAGAAAGTGACTGGGAGCTCCTCCATTCCTGGCGTCTTGCCAATTGGGAGCTGCCTCAGAGCGCATCACAGTTCTGCTAGGGTAATTCGGGCTTCCAGCAGTGCTGCATGCTGCGGGTCAAGAGGGTCCTAGTTTCAGGTGCGCAGGTAAGAGTCTATAATGTTTTGAGGGGTATCTACACAAGTGTAGGAGTTCATAGAAGTTGTAAACTGCAAACTGTTTTGCCAGTTCAGTGATGGCTCTGGTTGCTTCACTCATTTGGCTCCGGTTGCTTCACTCATCTGGCTCTTAGCTATATGAGCCCTATTGTGTTGCTGACACAATTGAAGAGCAAGAAGAAAGCCAACCTTGTCCTCCCATTGTCATATTTCTGTTTCAGTGCCACAAGGGACTAGTCAATCCTGTTGGTCCTGTGCCCCCTTAGCTGTTCTGTCAGTGTCACTGAGCTTGGATCTCAGCCATCAAGCCTGTTTTCACCAAACGAGACTCCCTTGCACGCACAATAGCAATGGACGAAAAGACCTTGCTGATGGTGCCCTTGAAGTCATTCCAGATTGTGTGCGATGAAACATTTAGAAGATTGTTAAAGTCAAAGTAATCTCTTATCCCCTTCTGAATCTCAAAAGCATTATCCAGGTCTCTGAGTAATTGCGGGGGAAACTGAGCTATCGCCGCAGGTCTATGCAAGTTTTACATGGTCGTGGTCCGAGATGGAGATGTCCGAGACAGTCACAGTCTCCAGTTCGTGAAGCAGAGAGTGGGTGAGAAAAAGGTAGTCAATGCGGGAGTACAAGGCATGGACGTGTGAGTAGAAAGAATAATCTTGTGTGTTGGGGTGTCTGTAATGCCACACGTCCAACAACCCCAAGCCTGTAAGGTTGCATTTGAGTGTGGCAGACATCACTCTCGTGCGCTAGAAGGAGGCAGTGGTTCAATCAAGCTTAGGGTCCCACACCAGGTTTAGGTCGCTACCGACAACAAGGTCCTCCCCTCATTTTAAAGCTGTTCCAACAAAAGTTCCCTAAGGTAGGAATCTTGCCCCTTGTTAGGGGCGTAATAGATGTGCCCCCCTCATGGCCTTTCACTGGAGTTGAGGGTTCGCAAAGTGTAGCTGTCATGGTGAACAAATTGGGGGGTCCCAGTGTCTACATCATGGCCAATGGAGTATGGTAGAGTGCAGCATGCACCAGAAGATAATGGCACCACACGTCCCTCAGAGAGGCGCCCGACCCAGTGGGGTTGGGAAGGAAGGGGAAAAAAAACAACACAAGGCCAAACAGCTTCATTCAAGTTCTGGCAGGGCCAGCATGTAGGTATGCCAATTTTGTAAGAGGAGTCCTCATCCCGAAGAGGTGGGGGCACATAGAGAATGTTTGCTATGCCAATCGGAGAACATGGACCACCCACAAGGGTAGGTGGGCAGTCATGATGGCACAGTAAGCCAGGCCTCCGGGCCCACGTAACTCACATAGGCTTGAGTCGAGGCCCACAAGTTACTGAAGACAAGTCAGGCGGGCAACTGAGTCCCTGTTAGGAAAAGGAATTAAAGTTAGTCTATAGCACCAGTGGCCGATTAGGAATGCATATGGGGAGGGCTCCTTTGTCATATTTTGTGGGCAGGCAGCAATAGCCTGTGAGCTACCCAGAGATGCTTATACTCTGGAAGGCCTGCCAAGCCACCCACTGTGTATCAGTCATGAAGGTCGTGTGGGCCTCACCTTCTACCCCCTCAGTAAAGATGATGTTACAGGAGAGACTCAGTATTAAAAGGAGCTAGCAGTTGACAGGGCTGTAGAAGAGCTCTTTTCCACATTTAGAAGATGCTGGATAATGTCCCGTTTGGACTGCTGTGATGCAGAATTCTTGCGGCAAGGCATTACTGTGGTCACGGCAGGGTACAGGGCCTCTCTATTCAGCAAGCAGTGTGGCGACACGTCTTGAGAGTCAGCTGGTAGTCCTAGCAGGTGCTTTGTCTCTGCCAGGGATCGGATGGTGTGTCGTCTCCCCTCCCAGTGGAACAGGATGGCAAATGGATAGCCCCATTTCTAACTGATGTTCAGCTCTCACAATTTACCCATTAGAGGCTTGAGGTCCCGCATGCAGCACAGAGTAACGGGAGGGATCCTGAAAAAGCTGGATAGTGTGGCTGAGGTCAGCCTTACTCCTGGAGGCGCACATGATGGTTTCCTTGTCTGTAAAGAAATAGACCTGAGTCAGGATGTCAGGGACGAAGTCAGTATGCTCCAGTGCAGTGCAGAGGCTGCTCGATGGGCCCTATCCAATGACTGGAAGGGGCATCAACATGACTCACTAGCAAGATGCTCAGCAGTGAAAGCCATGATGTTGATGCCCTCCGCCATCCTAGGCACACTCCTAATGCAAATGTTGTTTTGGCTACTTCTTTTTTTTAAGTCTTCCTGCTTCATTTGCAGCTCAGTTTGCTGTTCTTTGAGCACTGCCACTCTGCACCAAAGTATCTCCTGGTCCCGAACTTTGATCCACTGTGAGTTCCAAATCATCCACATTCACCCCCAATTTCAGGGGCATCACACTGGAGGTCTTGGATGCTAGATTTAAGTGTGATTTAAGGTAGCCTATTTCTGAGTGGATTTCCTGTAGGAAGTGATCCATATAGCCTTGCGCTATGGGCACCGGCGCAGTGCCCCTGCCGGTGCTGGTAGAAGGGGGAATCTGCGGTCTCTTTCTCAATAGAAAGGGCTTTATTCCGAAACAAACTCACTGGGTTGTCTGGGGTGGACCAAGTGGCATGTCTTTAGTGGCAGGGATATCGCACGACGCCCGGGACATCTTGTTTGGGGTCAAGGGCAACAAGTTTTTATGTTTACTTTGTCCTTGGGACAAGTAGGCCCAACCCTCTGCAGCACAAACCCTTTGGCTGCCTGTTTACAGAGAGTGGAACTCTC
Source organism: Pleurodeles waltl (assembly GCF_031143425.1). Taxonomy (NCBI): domain Eukaryota; kingdom Metazoa; phylum Chordata; class Amphibia; order Caudata; family Salamandridae; genus Pleurodeles; species Pleurodeles waltl. The sequence goes on from NC_090450.1 coordinate 250,812,476, forward strand.
TACAGTTGAGGTAAAGTGTTTCCAAAAGATAATGCTGTTCGAACTTGTATTTATGGTTCATTATTTGAAAACCTTCATTATTAGGGTGAGTGCTGTAAATAAATGTTTTAAGGTCACACTTCACTACTGACGTTGGTTCCAGTACAAATGAAAAAAACGTGTATACACATGTTTGAAAAGTTTAGGCTATGAGGCTAAGTGTAATGCTCCCAGAATTCTCTCTGATTAGATGCAAATGAGGTGTCATTTAGTAAAATGTTTTGATGCATGCTAGTATTTCCCAAAAATATTTCTAATGGAAAATCAGTGTAACCATTTTCAACACGATTATGGGAAGCATTAAAATAAACAAACACTTACAAAGCCAACTGATCTGACATATTTTTATAAGTCTTTTAGTTTCATCAATGCGTGTCTTGTTTTGACATGGCTTTTGTAACACTTTATTGTTGTGGGAGCTACCAGGCCCTCAACATTGTAACAAACACTGGCAAAAAAAAACCAAAAAGTTTTTGAACTCTAAAAGCACACGTTGCCACCAGTGGCATAACAAAGGCCCCGCAGCCGCCCTCCAGGGGACCCCTTCAGCACAGCACCTGCCCTCAGTGAGTCTGGAGAGGGGGCTCCTCCATGTTCTTTGCAAAGGGACACCCTCCAGTTTCGTTACGTCACTGATTGCCACTGTAGTTCCTGACACTGAACAAAACCACTTTGTGTGCCAATATGCTCCTTGTGGAAGAGAAGAATGCGATCACTCACAGTAAAGCCAGCCGAAAGAGAGAGAAATAGAAGTTTAATAAAAACAAAATGTCTTTAACACCAGACCTAATTAGGGACCAAGACCCACATGTAGGTAGCTTTTTGCATGTCGCAAACAGCGACTTTTGCTGTTTGCGACGTGCAAAAAGCACATTGCGATGCACAAACCCAGTTTTGCGATTCGGTAACCTGGTTACCGAATCGCAAAACGGGTTTGCGACTCGCAATTAGGAAGGGGTGTTCCTTTCCTAATTGCGACTCGCAGTGCAATGTAGGATTGTTTTGCGAACGCGGGCGCAAACCAATCGCAGTTTGCACCCATTTCAAATGGGTGCTAACACTTTCACAAAAGGGAAGGGGTCCCTCTGGGACCCCTTCCCCATTGTGAATGTCACTGTCTCATTTTCCTTTAAGGAAAACGGGCTGCATTACGAAAAAAAAAAAAAACTGCTTTATTGAAAAGCAGTCACAGACATGGTGGTCTGCTGTCTCCAGCAGGCCACCATCCCTGTGAGGCCGCCATTCGCAAGGGGGTCGCAAATTGCGACCCACCTCATGATTATTCATGAGGTGTGCATTTGCGAAGCCCTTGCGAATCACAGTTTGTGTCAGGGACACCATCCTACATTCGAATTTGCGACTCGCAATTTGCGGGTCGCAAATCTGAACCTACCTACATGTGGCCCTAAATTCGTAAAGAAAGTCACAAAAGTGCACCCATGGTATATGTCGTACCCCTATAAAATATTTGTGAACTGTATTTTAGCATGGGTAAATACGCATGTGTAGATTTGCTCATGTGAAAATCTATTGAGCATTCGCAAGTTCATTTTCCCTCCAGCCACTTTCTTCCCAACCCTGGAAGAAGTTCTAATTCTGCCATTGTCAGGAGTAAATGTCCAACCTTTCTTATTATGGGAAAATATTAGAGAGAAGCTGGTGATGATCTTTAAAACATGCAGGTTAGTAGGTTTGCAGACTCAAAGGCATTCCAGCCCTGGAACTATTGCTTACTGCTTCCTCCAGCCCCAGTATGCAGATCTGCAGAAAGGTGGAAAAATAAGGAAATTGCTACAGTAGGGATTGAAACTGCAAGTATTCAAGCCCTACTATGGTAGTAGCCCTGGCATAATCAGAGAGGCTATTATCAGAGCTCTTACATAATGAGATTGCTGCCATAATTTGGCGCCACACTACATGGCACCAAAGGGACAAGTAGATCTTTTTACAGGACAAGTAGATTTGAGAAGCAACCTGTCCCGTGGACAAGTAGATATTTTAATAAATTCCACACCCGAGTGGATTTGTGATGAGGAATAGCCTCCATTTGCAACAGCTTCTGGGGCAGAGAGCTGTTAGCTGCACAAAACCACGTCCATAGGTTTTTGCTATGCGTTTGCCACTGCCCCAGTGCTGTACCATAGTTGGTTTACCCACAGCACCTAGTAGATCCGTAAGGGTGGAGTGACACAAGGATCCCGCTGTAGATTCCAGCCAAAGTTCTCATCAGGGGTTTGGACTCCCCAAGGCTGTCACAAGGTCCATCAGAGCAAATGGAAGCGTATGTCAAAAGTCCTCTCCGGGCACAGATGGAGGCTGCTGGTCCCACGTCAGAAACTTTTTGAAAGCTGGAATAGAGCTGAAGTGAACTTGGGGCTGCTCCCTGAGGCAGAGATTAGTGAGGGAGGAGAAGCACATCTCCCCTCCACAGAGATCTGTCCTCTGTGGTGTTTGTGGCCAATCAAGGCTTACCTCCACCAGATGGTCACCAAGGCAGCATGATCTGCCTTAGCTGCTATGTAATTTGTTTGTGATTTAATATATGTAGTATATATTTCAGTCCTGTTTATAAAGGATGCTTAGGACTGTTCGAATAGCCTTTGAATTAAAACTGGTGTATTTCACAAAGAAAATCCTCAAAAGTAAGAAACAAAAACAAATGGATAAGCAATTTAAAACTATGAAATTATAATTGCTATTTTTTCCACATAATTTCAACCATGAAAAACTTACTACATTATAATATTATCAGATGAGACGTGAAGTTTAAAAAAATTGTAATGGTGGTATGAAAGTAATTAAGTATTTCTTTTTCATATTTCTCAGAGGAAAGTGTTGACTACTAACATAAAATACGAAAAACACCAGAGACAAATAAAGGTACAAAATTACTCCTCTTTTCCTAAAGGTAGTTAAGAGCTGTAAAGTTGCTTTTATTACGTCCAGGTTGGGTTGGATGCTATTTTACCAATTCAACGCTGTAATACTGAACCTGGAGAGGTAAAAGGCTATCGTCATTTTACAGTTCCACACGAATGGCACTAGCTAATCCTAAGATAAAGCACTTTGCTGTATAATTGGCAAAAGACTTGAGTCCTCATTATGACATTAGCGGTAAATCCTGCTTACCGCCGTGGTGACGGCCGCCAACTTACCGCTGCGGTGGCAAATGTATGTTCGCCATATTATAACACGCACACACCAAACTGACAGAATACTGCCACAAACACAAATCAGCCAGCCCAAAGGTCAGTGCTAAAGTGGCAGTACCAATACCCATACCGTTACGCCAACAAAACAACGCCCACCACATTATGACCCACAAATCACCACAGTGGACATTCAACTGCAGTAAACCATTGCTGGTACATACCGCCACACTCAGAATGGACACCCTAATACAAAACACAAAACAACATTGGCCAAAATTAAACACACACACCTGACACTCATACACACACCACACTCAGCCACCCACAGCACTATAAAACACACTCCCACATTACACACCACCCTTTACGAATACCAATAAGCACCACAAGACTAACACGAAGACCACTGAAACAACTACACACACACCACAAACACCCATATATCGTCACGCATCCCACACCCCACCACATCACTTAACACCCTCTATACAACACACACCACACAACACCCATGTCCCCATTAAGGCATCCCCATTTCACAGATGAGGAGTTGCGGGTCATGGCCGAAAAAATAGTCAGGGTGGAGCCATAGCTGTTTGGAGCACAGGTACAGCAAATATCCATTGCCAGGAAGATGGAGCTATGGCGGAGAATCGTGGACAGGGTGAACGCCGTGGGACACCAGCCAAGAACAAGGGACGACATCAGGAAAAGGTGGAACGACCTACCGGGGAACGTACGTTCTGTTGCAGCAAGGCACCAGTTCGCCATCCAGAGGACTGGCGTTGGAACCCCACCTACACTCCACAGCTCACGGCATGGGAGAAGCAAATCTTGCAATAATGCATCCTGAGGGACTCCATGGAGTTCCCGGAGGACTGAACACTGGTGAGTCAATATTTACTACTTATCATCCCCCATGCCTGCATGCCATCTCACCCCCACACCCTCACTCCTATCACTTCACTCCATCCCACACACTTCACCTACACATATGACCTACACATACCAATGCACGGACAGCCCTCCCAGCTATGCATGGACACCTATCACCAAAGCATGCACAGCATGTAGAACTAACAAGCACACAATCCATCACCATACACAAACAAAGGTAGCAGGGCAACAGCAACAACAGAGGGGAAGCAAGGGATGTACAATATGACATGAAGTGTAATACATCACTTACATCCCCACAGGTGCCCCAGCCAATCTCAGCAGCAAGGAGGTGCCATGTCTAACCAGTCCCCCAACAGAAGACGCCTCCAGTGATGACAGTAACTCTCGACTTTCGGATCTGGATGAACTACCTGGGCCATCAGGGACCACTGGTCAGTCGGCCACCCCAGCCCACTCACAGTCCACCACAGAGCCTACTCTATCAGTATCCAACATCACAGCACCCACCCAACATCTCCACACCTCTGTGCCAAGGACATGTCAATCAGCAGTGTGCCCACCTGTACAGGGACCCCAGTCCACACCTCACACCCAAGACAATCAGGGACCTGGGGTCAGTGGCAGTGGGCACACTGTTCAGGGGACAGAGGTACAGCGGAACAGGGACACTGGGAGGACCGCTGTGCGCCAGGGGGGAGGACAGGGCAGGGAACCGACTCTCCAGAGGCACTCACTAATGTCCTGGGGGCTTACCAACAATCCCAGGAAAAGATGGGCCAGATCCTTACCAACATGCAGGAGAACAAGCGGCTGCAGGAGGAACACCATCAGGAGATCAGGGAGGATTCGCAGGCCCTCAACACCACCATGGTCTCCATATAAGGGGTGCTGGCAGATATGGCCAACATCACGAGGGAATGGACAGCACACCAGTGGGCCACTACTACTAGCCAGCCAACTGACCAGCCCACCACTTCCGCTGCAGCTGATGGGCAGGAGGCCCTGCCACAGGACCCATAGGCCACCAGCACCCCTCCTCCTGCAGAAGGTGAACCACCCCACAAACGTTCCCTGCGTCCCCGACAGAAGCCAGAAACACTTACCAAGACCAAGACGACCACCAGGAAATGAGAACCTCCTGAATGTCCCCCTTGTGTCCCACCTTGTCCACTTTGAACTGCCTTTGCTCCCCTCCCTATGGCCCCTTGGACATTGGACCTGTGTTACAAACAGACTGGGAAATACCGTGGACTAACCTCTACCATCACCCCCATTCCATTGCACTTTTCTGTCAATTATTTGCACTACAATAAACACCTTTGAACACAACCTAAGTGAAATTGTTTTATGTGATGAAATTGGGCATATATGGAAACAGTAACATCTTGTGCAAATGATCTGGATACTGTGATAGCATACATTTTAAGACATGTATCAGTCTGGAGACATCATATCGGTACACTGTTGTCATATCACCAACATCTGCAAAATGAGAAGCCATAGGTGACAGTAAGAAGATATGCAAAGGTAGTGAATGCCATCCTGCTACAGCCACACAGAACACATCAATAACCAGGGAAATGGTCAGTTTCACTGTCTCACCTGTGTGTCACTGGAAGTATTGATGTATAACTGATGTTCTGTTGTCCACATCCTCATCCTCTACCTCCTCAACCTCGCAGTCCTCAGGGTCCACTGCTGCCACAGGGGCATTTCCATTCTCCTCCTCCTGCAGATAAGGCATATGTCGTCTGAGGGCGAGGTTGTGCAACATGCAACATGCAACTACTATCTGGCAGACCTTCTCGGGTGAGTAGCACAGGGATCCACTGGTTAGATGGAGGCATGTGAACCTGCCCTTCAGGAGGCTGAAGATCCTCTCAATAATTCTCCTGACTCGCCCATGTGCATCATTATAATGATTCTCAGCTGGTCCTAGCATTCCTCACAGGGGTCAGGAGCCATGATAGGTTTGGGTAGCCAGAGTCACCTGCAAGTTTTGAGGGACAAACATTAGCCTTACACAATGGTATGGGGTCAACACCAGAAGACATACATTGACATACAGTGGGTGGGACTCAGTCTCACCTATTAGCCACACCCTGTGCCTCTGTAGTTGTGCCATCCCATGTGGAATGCTGCTATTCCTCAGGACGAAGGCGTCATGCACTGACCCAGGATACTTGGCAGAAAGGTGGGAGATGTACTGGTCAGCCAGGCACACCATTTGTACATTGAGTGAGTGGAAACTCTTCCGATTCCTGAGTATCTGTTCATTCTAACGGGGGGAACAAATGCAACATGTGTACCGTCAATCGCCCCAGTAATGTTGGGTATGTGTCCCACTGCATAGAATCCTGCCTTCACAGTGGCCAAATCTTCCCCCTGGGGGAAATCAATGTAGCTGCACATGTGTTTCACCAGGACAGAAAAAACCCTTGCCAGCACAATTGAGAACATTGGCTGTGACATTCCTGCAGCCAAGCCCACTGTCACTTGGAATGAACCAGTTGGCAGGAAATGGAGCATGATAGAACCTGCACTAGAGGGGTAATCCCAGTGGGATGACGGACAGCTGATATCAGATCAGGCTCCAACTGAGCACATAGCTCTGTGATTGTGGCCCTGTCCAGTCTATAGATGAGTATTAAATTGCCCTTCTCCAGTGTAGCCAAGTCCTCAAGGGGTCTGTACATTGGGGCTTGTCCCGTCCTCCGATTCCTCCGCAGTGGTAGGTATCTAAGGGACACAAGAGTGAGTAGGCTGCCACAATTTAAACAATGGATCCACCACCTCAGTGTACATAGAGCAGGAACGTGATGGGACATTGGGAATGGCAATGTATGTACAAAAAATGGAAATTACTCAGTTCTCGATTATCTGAATATTGTCTGCCATCATAAAATATTGACTGCCTGTCCTGTATGTAGGGACTAGTGAAAGTGAGGTAACTCCGCAGGCGTTGCGCATCATGGTGGAAGGCGGTCTTGCACCACTGTGCTATTCCTCATTGGATAACATGGTGCTCTATGGAGTACAATGGCCATGGGGATCACCAGCAGCAGTGACGGTGTACACCACCGCAGACGTGACTGCCATTTTCTGTCCATAACCTCACTCGATTCCTGACTTTCCACAGGACAACACCTACACTGCGTGTGCTGCTGTGACCTGTTTCTGGATCCTGCCACAGCCTGTGTGACCGGGGAAAGGACCCCTGCCTTCACTTCGGAGGAGTTGGAGCGCTTGGTGGATGGGGTCCTACTCCAGTATAGGCAGCTGTATAGGCCTCCAGACCAACAGTGAGTACACCTTGGGCACAAGGTATGTGACAGGGTTGCATGCAGAAGTGTGTGCAAGCACTGTGTCATTTGGGGTGTTGTATGTCTGGAGGTAGTGTACATGGTGGGCGCTGAGTAATGTGTGTGCCAATGGGGATGGAAGGGGATTTGTGGGCCACATGTGTGACAGGCTGGATTGTATGTATAATGGTGTCCTCGTGCCTGTGTTTCCTCTGCCTGTCGGGACCTGACCCAACCATGGCCTGCATACTGGTGGTGGCCTACCCAGAGCTGAATGGGCGCTTGAGGGCATCACAGCAGCCACAAGGGGGTGAGTACAGTGTGCGTTACAACTATGATTGGTTGGTGGCATGAGAACCTGGGGATGGGTGTCAGTTATTGGATCCTCCTTATAGCCAGCTCAGAGAACGCAGCGTGATCCAGCTCAAGGGTAATAAGTGCATTGCTAAATCTGGTAACATAGCTAGGTTGCATACCATGTTGACAGGGCGTCCCAGGGGGTCCCAGGAGGGGTGCAGTTGGCAGAGTCTGGCTCTCATATTGCTGTGGTACCTAGCCAATGTAATGCCAGTGCGATTCATAGGACACAATCCTGATCCCTGTGTGTGACGAGAATATGTGTATGTCATATGTGGTGTTGGTGCTGTAATTGACCTAGTACTCCCTTTCTCTCTACCCCCCTTTTTTCATCTGTCATCCTGTCCATGTGTGCATTAGCATCATCTGGTGGAGGAGCAGCGGCACTGGCGACAGAGGGAGCTGCATCCCACAGGCCCCAGGAGGCAGAGTCCACCGAAGCCTAGGGGGCCAGTGTGATGGAGGGCGAGGGAGCACCATGGCGGAGACAGGAGGTGACAACACTGACTCTGATACCTCCTCCGATGGAAGCTCCCTGGTGGTGATGGACACCTCTAAGTCCACTCCAGCTACAGGTACAGTTGCCACCCCTGTACCAGCTTCGCCCTCCCAGTAGTCTGAGTTGTCTGTGCCCACTCAACCAGGAGGGTGGGCATCTCCTTCGCCCCATGCACTTCAAGCCCACCCCAGTGATCCCCGCTGTCCTCAGTGAGGAGGCTATTGACCTCATGAGAACCATCTCTGTAGGGCAGTCAACCATTATAAAAGCCATCCAGGGGCTGGCATCCCAGATGCAGCAATGCAGTGCATTCCTGGAGGGCATTCACTGTGTATTGGCGGCCCAATAGAGATAGTTCCAGGCTCTGGCCTCCTATCTCATGGCAGCCATTGTCCCTGTTCCTACTGTCCCCCCCGTCCAACTACCACTTCCCAGTTCCAATCTCCTCAACACCAACCCATCCCATGCACACACACAGACAAGCATGCACACAAACCATCACACAAGAGTGACACAGACAAACACAGGCAGCACACTTCAGGCCACAAGCACTCACACAAACAACAGACAGTTGCACACACAATAAAATCCACTGCCTCCACTGTCTTCCCCTCCTCCTCCTCCTCCTCCCTCCTCACTGTCACATCCGCACTCACACCTGCATGCACTGAATCAACAGCCACCACCACCATCACCACACCAAGCAGCATACACACCTCACTTGCAGACACCTCCACAACATCCATCCACGGGTCCCCTGTGTCCTCTTCCACCCTGTCTGGCCCCAATCTTCTAAGAGACACAAATTCATGCACACAGACACCCAACAGCCATCCACCTCACATAAGCACACTGCCCATGCACCTGCACCCAAGACCAGCAGACGTACACATCTGGCAACCACTCCCTCAAGCTGCACTCCCATCCCTCTTCCCACATTCCGCCCCAATGCCCCTAAGAATCTATTCCTTGCACGTCTTAACCTCTTCCCACACCCTCCAACCCCCGTTCGTCCTGCCCATAAGAGCAGGGTCCCAACGACCCAGCCCAGCACCTGAGCCAAACAGTCCACGGGGACAGTGGAGGCACCTCCTAGTCGTGGAGATAAGAGAGGGAAGGATCCCACTCCACCACCTAAGAGAGGGAAGGATCCCACTCCACCACCCAAGAGAGGGAAGGATCCCACTCCACCACCCAGGAAGGGGAAGGACCCCACTCCACTACCCAGGAAAGGGAAGGATCCCACTCCACCACCCAGGCACCCAGGAAAGGGAAGGATCCCACTCCACCACCTCTCCACCAACTAAGAGGGGCAAGAGACCCCCCCAACAGCATTGGTCTAGGTGCCCTCACCTCCAGCTGGGACACAGCAGCCCTCAACTCAGGCTGGGACACTGCAGCCCTCACCTCAAGCTGGGAGACAGCAGCCCTCACCTCAGGCTGGAAAACAGCAGCCCTGACCTCAGGCTGGAAAACAGCAGCCCTGACCTCAGGCTGGGAAACAGCAGCCCTCACCCCAGGCTGGGACACAGCAGCCCTCACCTCAGGTTGGGACAGAGCAGCCCTCACCTCAGGTTGGGACAGAGCAGCCCTCACCTCAAGCTGGGACACAGCAGCCCTCACCTCAGGCTGGACACAGCAGACCTCACCTCCAGCAGAGGACATGCAGGCCACCCCCAGGGACTGTTGTACAAGGAGCCCCCTCCAGAACCAGTGGGCATGTTTCCCACCTCAGAGACTGTGACCTTGCACTCTCCAGCATAGGAAAATGGGCATGGATCCCCCTACAGAACTAGTGGGAAAGTTCCCCACTCCAGAGACTGTGACCTTGCACTTCCCAGCATAGGAAAATGGGCATGGAGCCCCCTCCAGAACCAGTAGGCACTTTCCCCACTCCAGCTGCGTTGCCCCCACCCCCCTTAGGTGCCAGCCCATTCCCACCATGATGCCCCTGCACACTGTAGTGCGGATTATGTCAAGGAAAGAGTTGGGGATTGGGCTGTGCCCTGTGGCCATGTGAGCCTTTTGTACTTTGGACTGGCCATTGGCCCTTTCTGCACAGTGACTCATATGTATTTTGTCACATGGACAATATGGTGGCTGTTTTCATCCAATTACACTTTCAGTTCTGGAATGCTGTAGTCCTTGCATTATTATGACGTGGGTCCTGTGACATTGTTTTCCTCTGCAGCTGGTTGTGTGTATGGTGTGTGTGTGTGTGTGTCTGATGTCTGTTGTGCGTGTGTGTGTCATTCTACTTTTCTTCCCTCCCTTGCTGCTAGGTGGCTGTACTCACTGTCATCGTCTTTGTCGGCGTTGGTGTTCCAGGTGGAGTATGGCTTAGGAGTTCCGGTTCCATGGAGGCCTTGATCTTCCCTGTGTCTCCGAGGGTGTTGTTTGTCTTCTGTGTTCTGTTTCCGTCAGGCTTTTGATGGCGTTGGTACTGCCCTGGAAATCGTGGCGGTGTGCTTTGTCATAATATGGGGGGCGGTACCTTGTCTTCCGCCTGGCTGTTGATGGCTACTGCTGTGGTCAGTGGTGTTTACACCCTGGCGGTTGGTGTGGTGCATTGGCTGTCTATGGGAATTATCACCGCCATGGTCATAATTTGGCAGTAATTACAGCCAGCCTGTTGGCGGTATTACTGCCACTTTATCACTCACCGCCATTGTCATACTGACCACCTTTGTTTCCTTCTAGGTCAGCATTGATGGCGCTGTCTTAGTCCTATGCTTAAAAACCTTGCTAGAAGAACAGATATTTGAGGTGTGCAAAGTTGGAGTGCTGCTGATGTTGTAGGGTGATCCAAATATGAGCTGCTCTCCACCTACATTTGAGACCAACCAGAGTTCTCTGCTTCTTTTTTTCATAATTTATACATCACTTTAAGTCTGAAAGGGTATTGCTTTGACTTATACTGGTTGCTCCTGTGTAGCTGGACATAGCTAACCTTTTCTGAAGGGCTGTAATGACAGTGAACCCCATGTCAGGGCCTACTTTTACTCATTCCAAGTTGACTTAGAAGGTGTTTTACAAATGCTGTAATATTGCACCTGGAGTAGTAAAAGGCGTTTGGCACTTCACGGATTGGCATGGATGGCACTCGCTCATCCTATGCTTAAAGAATGCTGTATAATTGGCAAAAGACTTTGGGACAGATGTATAATTTTATCCAATAGAGATGACCTAATTACGATTTTTTGTGAATCGCAATTAAGTAATCGCTATTGGAATATATGAAACTCCAGGAGTTTCATACTGTGATTCGCAAGGGCTCGCAAACGGACATATCTCATCAATATTCATGAGGTAGGTCGCAATTTGCGAGCCATTGTGAATGGCTACAATCACAGAGATGGTGGCCTGCTGGGCTCAGCAGACCACCATGTCTGTGATGGATTTTCAATAAAGCAATCTTTTTTTTTTAAATGCAGACTGTTTTCCTTAAAGGAAAACTGGATGTGTTTAAAAATGAAAAATGAAAAGGTTTATTTTCATTTTTTAAGAGTAGGCAGTGGTCCGTGGGACCACTGCCCTTTCTTAAAAAACGTTTTTGCATGCATTCACAAAGGGGAAGGGGTCCCTGGGGACCCCTTTCCCTTTGCAAATGGGTTACCACCTACTTGAATTAGGTGGTAACTGCGATTGTTTTGCGACCGCATTCACAGTCACAAAACAATCATACATACCTCTGCGATTCGGTATTAGGAAGGGACACCCTTGACACGCCCCTTCCAAATACCCAATCAGTATGTAGTGGCAAATTTAACTTGTTACATACCAAAAGGCATTTTTTTGATCACAAAAATGTTTGATACATCTGGCCCTTTGTCCCTTTTCAGCTCGGTGTGCATGGCACTATGCTATTCCTATACTTATAAACTTTGCTAGAATAACAGATATTTGAGGGGAGCAAATGTGGAGTGTCAATGGTGTTGTAGGGGGCTCTATATAGGAGCTGCTCTTCACCTAAAATTGGCAACTACTCAGCGTTCTCTGCTTCTTTTTGCATAATTTATGCATCACTCTAAGCCTGAAAGGGTATTGTATTGACATAAAGAGATATGTATGATTTTTTTAAAGAAAGAAAATATGCATACTCTCCAATACTGAGCAGTAAGATTAAAAAATGGGAAATCGAAAAGAAAAACGAAGGTGAAAAAAACATGTTCCGGCAGGCTAGTTCTCTAGCAACCTACAAAGGGGAAAGAGTTAAAAACAAATGCAAAATAACGTCTCAACATCAATACTATCTAAAACATCTAACCTCCTTTAACACGCAACACAATGAATGTTCCCTTGTAAACATATATATATTAAAAAAGCATCTCTGTATGCTCAACTGTAAACCTCCACTGACTGTGAAATAGATGCAAAGGCTGAGAAAACGTCAAACAAATGCTAGCAATAAAAAGTAAAAAAAAGATTTTTGCCTACAGAAAACATTGGCAATCTATCGGAAACAAAGGACTAAATGTAAAAAAGAAAAAACCTTGCAAAATGTAAATACATTTTAAAAATGTTAATAAAATGCTATAAACATACATTTTCCTATGTAAATAAAGAAATAATTTCAAAGCTACATGTTAGAAATTAGGTCTCTAGTTGGTAGAGGTATGCACCATGTCCAAGTAGGGGCCACAATTCTAATCAGGGTAAATCAGTTATACTCCCTAAATTATCCTGTACTCACCCTCTGGTAGCTTGGAACAGAGCAGTCAGGGTAAATTTCAGAGGCAATGTAGAAAGTATTTGTTCAACACTTAAATTGCAGTTACACAGTGAAAGGCACCACAAAAAGACTACACACCAGGTTAGAAAACTAGATCATATGTATCTGATTAAAAGAAGACCTAAACAACAAAAATCCAACACATAAAAGTCGAGATATGAATTTTTAAATATTAAACGTAAAAACTGTGCTTAGAAGTCATTAGCAGTCAAAAGATTACTTGAGGTCACGACAGACCGGTGCAAATTCAAAATCCAGGCCAACAACAATTGAAGGTAGGCCAGCTACAGAACCAAGAAGAAATGTGTGGATGGTGAGGACACGATGCGTTGCTATTTTTGCCGCATTCGGAGCACTGTGTCTTTGGGCTCTGTGAAAGTGAATGTAATGTGTCATCGTCGGGCCTTGCAGAGCATCATTGTCAGGCTACACTATCTGTGGATCCGAAGTTGTTGGGCAGCTGCTGCATCGCCGTCATTGAGTGATATGCCGGGTTTTCTTCCACACTCTGGGTGATGTGTCGCTCTCTGCAGGTTTTAGCTGCAGAGCCCACTTCTGAGGCCCAGGACCGGAGAGCGGCACCTCAGGACAGGGTAGGACCCACAGATGGTAGAGTCCAGCAGCACAGGAGAGCTGCAAGCAGTTTCTGATGGCCCGAGGGGGCAAGCTAACAAGCCCTTGTAGACTCTTGGGTTTAAGGATGTAGAGAGCAATTCCAGTCCTTCTCACTGCAGGCAAGAAGCAACAGGCAGCAGGCCAACACCACAAAGCAAGTAGTAGAGTCACAGTCTCTCCAACAACTCAGCAAGCAGTGGGCCAACACAACAAAGCAGTTGCACAGTGGCAGTCCCTTCTGGCAGCACAGCAGTCCTACTTTCTAACAGAGTGTCCTTGGTTCCAGTACGGATCTGATTTGTTGTGGTTTGGGGTCCAGTACTTCAAGAAGGCCTTTGAAGATCACAAGGTCCCTGCCATTTCCTTCCCTGGCTCCAGAGACTCTATAAGGGGTTATGTAGCCCTTTGTGTGAGGAGAAGCACAGCCCTATTCAGGTGTGTCAGGTCCTCCCACCCATCTAACCCAGGAAGGCCAATCAGCCTAGTGATGGGCCATCAGGATGCAAATATCACACCAAAGCTGCCTTTGTATGTGACTGTCTAGACTGAATGTACAATGCCCAGATGTCAACAACCCCAGCCATGTATTTAGAGACAGGAAGAGGCACAGAATGGTTAAAGTAAAACAATGCCAACTTTCTAAGTTGTCTTTTTCAGACTTACAATTTAACATCTGACTTCACCCTATGTTAGGATTTTGAATTGTGAGCCAGAGATACCAAACTCCATATTTCTATCTTTTCCCAATTGGACATTACACTTAAAACATATTTTAAGGTACTCCCATTGCTATCCTATGGGAAAGATAGGCCTTGCAATAGGGAAAATGAATTTAAGAGTTTTTCACTATTTGGACATGTTAAACTTAAAAGTGCGTGTGCAACTTTTTCAGTACACAGCACAGTGCCCTTGGGTTAGCTACGGCCTACCTTAGGGGTGACATAAATGTAATAAAAAAGGAAAGTTTGGGCCTGGTAAGTGGGTACACTTCCCAGATCCAAATGGCAGTTAAAAACGGCACACACGGGCTCTGCAATGGCAGGCCTGAGACATGTTTGAAAGGCTACTTTAGTGGGTGGGACACTCAAGTGTTCAGACCCACTAGTAGCACTTAATGTACAGGTTCTGGGCACACAAAGTGCACATTACTGGGGACTTACAAGTAAATTAAATATGACAATTGTGGAGAAGCCAATGTTACCTGGACTTTAGCATTGGTCAGCAGCTTTAAAGGGCCCAGAATCCTAAAAGCCAGCATAAATGAAGTCAGAAAACAAGAGGTCAGGGGCAAAACGTTAGGGGAAACCACGCCAAAGATGCCGAGTCTAACACTACATTTTAAAGAATGTGCTAAAAAATTGTTTTTAAAAAAAAACAATATTTCTATGATTAAGTTTTACAAATGTCTCTAAAATTAAAATGTTATTTTATTTTTAAATACAATTTAAATACATATTAACCATATTGCATGAAAAATAACAACTTGTAATTATATAATTAAATATAATCAGTAATGGCACCCCACTGCCATAAAAAGAAAAAATAATGATTCCCTCACCCGTAAAAAATAAATACCCAAATCTTTGAACAATAAATACCAACACCATAAAAACTAAGTACCCTCTAGTTAATACACTGCCCACTCTCATCCCCTAGAACCATAGCAAAAGGCTCTGATTAGAAATGGGCTGGAATGAAGTGAGGTAGTTATTGTGTGTGGTAAAGTACCTCCTATTCCAAATTTCCAAAGTCCCAATCCCTGCACAAAGTCCGGTTTCCATAGAGCATTGTTTTGTTGTGGTCGCCCCAATCAATTTTTCCTGTCTTGTTTTGCAGATTTTGGATTCTGAGTGCCTTGCTAGCACACCCGCTGTCCCTCGTATTGCGCATTGCTTTCACCTAATAGAAATATTTAACTTTTGAGTAAGGCCATGGGAGGAGGCAAAAAGAATGCATCTGTGACATGGTAGCTAAATGTCATATGTGGGCTAAAGTTTTTTTTTTTACACAAACCAAATATATGAACAAAATATATGGCTCCAGTGAGCCCCATTGCAGTTTTACAATGCTGGCGGGTCACACGGCAAGGGAAAGTTCCTTTGCTAAGTAGAAACCCTGTTTTTATATATTAGCTAAATTACCACTAAAGTGTATGTTTGAACCCCACATGGCTTGGTGCTTAAAATGTAAAAATGGGTCGGACTGGACATTGGGAAAAGTACATTTCCAGGGTAAAAAGTTGTTTTCCACTAAATTTTAACAATGTAATTCACTTGTGAAATGAGATGTTTAATATCTTTAGTGAAAAAATATATTGGGAAAAATGTACTTTGTACTGCCTGGGAATTGGTTTTGAAATGGGTTGGCTCAAATTCCAGCTCTAGAGACAGAATGTACATCCCTGGATGTCTTGTTATTGATGGGCCTCCAACATGACAATGGGTTAACCTCGAGCAGCAGGACAGCCGGAGTGGTGTTAACAGTGGTCACCCAGTAATGATTAGCCAACTGGCAGCACAAAGGATAGCTTTAACTGCTCTTTGAATTGGAAATGACAAATAGAGATTCAGGTACTGCTACCATTGATTGTCAGAGCTACCTTAGATTTACCACCTTTGCTCCCAGGAGGAGAGAAAATTAGTTTTTTGAACTGGCAGATGGGAGGACACCTCATTTTCAAAGTTGGAGCAGCTAGAGTGATGAACTAGGGTCCCCGTAGGTTGAAAGATAAGACCATTGTAGTTGAAAGACTATCAAGATTTGTATTAAACCTAGAAAAGAAGTGCTGAAAAGGACGTTTGAAAACTATGAGAATATTGCTAGGATTAGGTAATTTTCCAGTCACTGTCTACTTGACAGGATAAGAGTGCCATCTCACCATCACCTGCTCAGAACACTTCTAGTCTTAGAAGAAACATCTTGAAGAAGGAAGCCTGTGCCTGAATAGTAGAAAAAGAAGACTCAACTCCTATTAGCACAGTGGCATAATCTACGCCAAGAACATGAGTTTAACTTTCCTAGTTTGTGGGATGAATTAACGTAATATTCTTAACTTGCAGGCATGACATATCTTTGCGACAGAAAGTCTGGGGTGCACTCATAAGGCTTGTCCCAATTGAATGAGTTTGTGTCCCTGGACGATGAACTCAAAATCAGAAACTATATTTCCCATAAGACCAAATAACTCTCACAGTATTTTGAAAATAACTGTGGTTATCTTTAAGATATTGAGTTTATTTCTCACAGGCTCCACAGCACACTTGCTAAGATACTTTGTTGCTGCAGTTAGGATCCTGTTACTAGGCAACTGTTTAAAGCCCTGAAGATTGTTTGTTTCCTTGAAAGCATGAAAGGAAGTTAAGCTGAACTTTAAAAATTATTCCAAGACATTTACGTCATGTTTGCAAACAAACTTGAGTTAAATAAAGCACTGCTCAAAGAACAGTTAATGGAGTATACATTCTATGTTTTGTTTTTTCTGTTTGGATTCCAAAAGTATTGAGGAATGGGAAGGATCCACAACATATTTATAGACTGTTGATATTTTGAAATGTACACATATGTGTCTCGGGTTATTGGTGCATGTGCAAAGCATGATTCATTAGCATAATTACTATTTACACAATCTAATTACTGTTTGTTTACATGTCAGTTTTGAGAAAGAACACCAATACTAAAGAGAAAGCTTTTCAAGAAATTAAGGCAGTTATATTTCCACACATGAGAAATGTTACCTTTATAAAATATATTATACATCAACTTATAGATACTGCTCATATTTCAGTACATGAATAACCAGAGTTCTCCAATATTCTGGAGAACCTGAGGCTTAGAGGTATTCCGGGGGCATAAAACATTTTGTTGTGGCTGTTGGGTTGGTATTCATAAAGACATCATATTAAAGATGATCCACTATCATCCAGCAGGTGAAATCAACCAGCAGAGTGACAAGTCAGAGGGTTGTTCCCTCGTGTCCATATTCTCTCTTACCTCTGTCCCTTTCCCCTGCTAACCTTCATATTCATGTTGTGAATGGTTGGCTGTGAGTATGGTGAGATGTGGCACTATTCACTACTCCTTTTCCTCCCACGGAAGCCGAACTGCAGGTTTTCCCGATGATCTTCTACGTTTTGCTCCACCTGGGCACCATCGCAACGAAGATGATGGTGGTGAGTGCAGCCGCCTAGCACACAAGGGAGGGAAGAAAACGAGAGTGAAACACAAGCGCACAACACAAATCCGACACACACACAACCAGCTGCACACGAAAAAACAATTTGTTCCCGAAAAACGGCAAAATAATGCAAGGACAACAGGAATGGACAAAAGTGATTGTAATCAGATCAAATTCAAAATCAATAAATTGACTTGTCATTGTAACAGATATGTACACGTACACAAAGGGACACTGCCCAGTCCAACGTTCAAAGGTTCCACATGGCCACAGGGCACAATCTAAGGCCCAACTCGAATCCTGACCACATCCGGATAATACACTGCATGGGCATCAGTTTGCAAATAGGCAGGCACCTCAGGGGGAGGGGGGCACCTCAGCCGGATGCGGGAACAAGCCCTGGTTCTGGAGGGGGTAACAGGCCCATTGCTCTGTCCTGGGGAATGCAAGGCCACAGTCTCTGGAGTGGGTGACTTTCCCACTGGTTCTGGAGAGGGCAACATGCCCATGACTCTGTCCTGGTGAGTGCTAGGCCACAATCTCTGGAGCGGGTGACTACCCCACTGGCTCTGGAGGGGGCACCATGTCCATTGCTCTTTGCTGGGGAGTGCAAGGCCACAGTCTCTCAGGTGGGTGACTTTCCCACTGGTTCTGGAGGGGGCTCCATGCCCTTTGCACTTTGCCGGGGAGTGCAAGGCCACAGTCTCTCAGGTGGGTGACTTTCCCACTGGTTCTGGCAGGGGTGGATGGGCTCTTCCCCTTCTTTCCTGGTGTGGGAAAGGCTCCTTCCCCGTCTTTCCTGGTGGTGAAGGATCCTTCCCAATCTTTCCTGGTAGAGCAGGCTCCTTGCCCTTCTTCGATGGAGGAGTGGTATCCTTACCACCACAAGTAGGTGGTGCTACTACTGTCCCCATGGACTGTGTGGCTGAGGTGCTGGGATGTGTCCGTGGTACCCTGCTCATACGGGCAGGATGGAGCGGGGTAGGGAAGAGGTCAATTTGGGAAAGGAAACACTTTTTAGGGACGTTGGAGCAGGAGGAGGGAGGAGTAATGGGAGTGGAGTTTTAGGGTTTATGTCTGCTTGTCTTGGGTGAAGGTGCATGGGCAGTATGCTGATGTGAGGTGGATGGCTGTTAGGTGTGTGAGTGCTTGCTTTTGTGTCCTTTAGGAGGGGAGGACAGACAGGGTGGGAGAGGACAGAGGGGACGCGTGCATGGCTGTTGTGGAGGGGTCTGCCAGTGAGGTGTGTGTCCTGCTTGGTGTGGTGATGCTGGTAGTGGATGTTGATGTAGTGCATGCAGGTGTTAGTGTGGACATGACTGGGAGGGAGGTGAAGGAGAAGGAGGAGGGGGAGACAGTGGATGTTGTCATGTCTGCAACTGTATGGTGTTTGCGTGAGTGCTTGTGGGATGAAGTGTGGTGCTTGTATTTGCCTGTGCCACTCTTGGGTGTTGTCTTGTGTGCATGCTCGTCTGTGTGTGTGCTTGGGATGGGTTGGGGTTGAGGAGAATGGGACTGGAAAGTGGGAGTTGGAGCGGGGAAAGTAGAAACAGGGACAATGGCTGCCATCAGGGAGGAGGCCAGAGCCTGAATCGTTCTTTGTTGGGCCACCAATCCACTGTGGATGCCCTCCAGGAATGCGCTGCATTGCTACATCTGGGATGCCCGCCCCTGGATGGCATTCACAATGGCTGACTGCCCTACAGAGATGGATCTCAGGAGGTCAATTGCCTCCTCACTCAGGGCAGCAGGGCTCACTGGGGCAGGGCCTGAGGTGCCTGGGGTGAAGGAGATGCCCAAACTCTGGGCTTCTGGGAAGGCGGTGCTGGTATGGGGGGTGGCGGCTGTACCTACAGCTGGGGTGTTCTTAGAGGTGTCCGCCGCCACCAGGAATCTTCCATCGGAGTAGGTATCCGAGTCTGTGTTGTCTCCTCCAGTCTCCGCCATAGTGCTCCTCTTGCCCTCCGTCCCACTGATTCCCTTGTCATCCGTGGATTCTGCCTCCTGGGTCATGTGCGATGCAGCTCCCTCTGTCACTGGTGCCCCTGCTCCTCCGCCAGATGAAGCTAAGGCACACAAGGACAGGATGACAAAACAAGAAAGGGGGGGGGAGACAAAGTATACACTGGGTCAACGACTGCACCAACACCACAGTTGACATACACATCACCGTCACAGACAGGGATCAGGCTTAAGGACAATGCATTGCACTACCAGGGATATGGCTAGTCACTAAGGCAAGATGAGGACAACACACCACCAACTGCAGCACTCCTGGGACCCATGATGCCCTGCCTGAAATGGACTGATAACAAGATAGGTTATCTGTATTTGCCATACACCCATTACCCTTCAAATGACCCACACTGCAATGTCTGGCCTGGCTTTAGGGGCATCCACTGACACACATCCACCACCCGGATACCATCCCACCAGCCAAAATATGTATTGATACCCACTGTACTCACCCCCTTGTGGCTGCTGTGATTCCCTCAAGCACCCACCCAGCTCAGGGTAGGCCACCGCAAGTATGCGGGACATCAGGGGGGTAAGGGTCCGACGGGCATCCCTTCCTCATTGGGAGGCCATCCCCAGCTGAGCCTCTGCAGTCTTCCGTGTCCATGGTCTCAGGTCCTCACACCGTTTCCGACAGTGGTGCTCTGCCTGCCATAGACCCCCGTGTCACGGTTTCGGGTGGGTCTGATCAGGACTCTGGTTGGGGCACCCATTGAGGCCACAGAATTTCCCAAAGAGGTAATGTACTGGAGCAGAAGAGCAGCTAAAGGCATACACAGGAAAGGACAGCTATAGACAGGCACAGGAAACAGGAAAGTAAAAGCAGAGCAACCTTAGTGTGAACAAACAGGAAACAGATTACTCATGGACAAGCCCACTGGGGTTACCACTAAGGTTGTACACAGGGTAGGGCTCACAACTTCCCAGAGCAACAGGGAATGTCAATGCCTCTGTACAGATTACTCTTACAGATAGTCATCCCGCAAGCCTCATAGAAAAGAGGCAGCAGAAGTGATTCTGTCTCTGGACCCTTAGAGCACAAACAAGGATTGTACTTACATACACAAGACAAGCTCTTGTGGGTCCAGCTGGAAACACAGTGGCAATTCCTGGAAAAACAGCAATAGCACACTGTCACTGTTAGGCACTAAACACTACGTATAACACTAGACAAAGAATGGGGGCTGGAATTGCCTCCTGGAAACCAGGAGCCAACCCCAGTACAAAGGAAAACACTTATACACAGGTGAAGACTGATAGTACACTTACCACACACAAATACTCAAGAGGAAACGGAAACAGAAGGAACAAACTAGGAGGCAAAAGCAGGAACTGGGAGCAGGCTCATGCTGAAGCAAAGGCAGGAATAGGACTGGAAAACAGAGCACAAGCTCTGACTGAAACATGCAGAAACGGGAGTAGGAAACAGAGAGCAGGCGCTGGCTGGAAAAATCAAGAACAGGACTGGAATACAGGGAGTTGGAACAAGCAGGCACCAGGACTGGGCAACTGAGAGCAGGTTCAGGCCGAAACAAGGCAGGAACAGGACTGAGAAACAGGGAGAAGGCACTGGAAGAAACAAACAGGAACAAGGCTAAGAGACAGGGAGCAGACTCTGGCTTGAATAAGCAGGAACAGGGCAGAGAAACAGAAAGCAGGTTCAAACTGAAACAAAATAGGAACAAGACCAGAACACCATCCGATAAAGGGTCTGGAACACAAAGGAATAGGACTCCAATGCACAACAAGGATCTTGAGGAAATGGCTTCTTTTAAGCAGTTCCAGGCTGCAGCAAACCCCCAGGTGGAATCACATGACTGGGCTGCACAGGAGAGGTCCTAGGTGTGTGTAGTTTCAGACACTCGCACGTCCTGGAGGAGAAAATCCAGTGAAAAGGAGCAACTGGACTTCTCCCATAGAAAACAATGTATAGTAGAATCCAGGCTTTCCTGACTACCAGTCTGTGCATTATGGGATTTGCAGTCCCAGGAAGCAAATGTAATTCTACAAAAACATACCATAGCGAAAAGGGAAACAAACAGGAGTCAGAAATGGACTTTAGATGAGTGTTCAAGGTGAATCCCAGGCTACAGACACTCCCTGTACAGCGCCTCAGAGAGATGGGACGACAGAGTCGTAACACCCAGGGTCTGCATGTCCTTGGCGATATAATCCCTTCTTTTGATGGGCGCTGACCCTCAGAGGCAATATAGACAGGAGAACACCATTAAACAAACAGTTGATCCTGTCACACAAATGGCCCACCATATCCGTTTCCAGAAAGTGGGCATGACAAACAGAAAGTCAGTCCTGCGCGGAGGCCAACAGAGAGTACAATTCCGGCCTTTTGCCAGAGCCATCTACAGACCCGGAAGGTGCCACAGCCATTGTCCCATCTTGCTGTATCTCGATCCGGAGGGCAGGGTCCTCCACCGACCTTCGAGTCATAGGGGGTTATTCCAACTTTGGAGGAAGTGGTAATCCGTCCCAAAAGTGACGGTAAAGTGACGGATATACCACCAGCCGTATTACGAGTCCATTATATCCTATGGAACTCGTAATACGGCTGGTGGTAAATCCGTCACATTTGGGACGGATTACCACCTCCTCCAAAGTTGGAATAACCCCCATAGTATCCTCTGTCAGTCCACCCTCACGGGTCCACCAGTCACGGTCGTCATTCCACTGAGCCACTCCACTAGCCCCAGCTGGCCTGCCCAGTGCTGCCTTATCCCACATTTCCAGCCATCCCCAAACCTCCTCTGGTTGCTCGAAGAAATGGGACCTGCCTCCAGAAAGCACATTTAAGCGTGCCGAGTATAAAAGCATATATTCGACATTCATGGCCTGGAGCTTCGCCTTCATTACCAGGAAACCATTCCGTGAATTCTGAACCTTGTTGGTGGAATCAGGATAGATGGAAATCTTCCCATTCCCAAACATCGCCTTGTCCGAATCACAATCTGCCCTCAGAACACTGTCCCTGTCTCTGTAATTTAGGAGACAGGCGATAATAGCCCTTGGGGGCGCACCAGGCCGCGGAGGTGCCACAAGCGCCCTATGGGCCCTCTCAACCACAAACATCCTGGAGAGGCCCACAGGCTGCATCACATCCCTGATCCAATTTTCTACAAAGGTCTCGGCTGCTGCCCCCTCCGCATGCTCCGGGAAACTCAACAGTCTGATATCATTCCCCCGAGAGCAACCTTCAGCATCTTCCAGTCGTGCCTCTAGTCTGCCGACCGTGGAGCTAGCCTGCCCCATCTGCTTAAGTAGAGCTCCCACCTCCGTCTGTAGCTCTATAATAGAGCCCTCCGCCACCTTGACTTTGTCAAGCACCTTTCTGAAGTCCGCCCTAAGAAGGTTCACCTCCACCGCCGCTGTTTCTATCTTGCCCTCTAGTGCTACTCTCGAACCCTGAATAGCGGCAAGAATCTCAGCTCGCGATGGTTCCTCTGCAGGCATTAACCCACTCTGGCCTTTGTCAGACCCTCCCAACCAGGTAGCACGCTCAGTGTGTGGGCACAACAGTGGTATATTGTTCCATGGTGCTGCCCTGCGACACATCGGTCCACTGATGTCGACCCATCCCAGGGCAGTCGTTGTGCAATCTGTATCATCTGTGTTGAAGCCCAGTATTTCAAAAAAAGACACCTGCAGCTCGCAGTATCCAAGGGCCGATTTTCACCTCCGTGGCCTCATAGCACCAAAACCCCCCAGCACCAATTAGGCAGTCCAGTGCAGGTAAGTTAACCTCCGAAAAGGTGCCACCGCAAGCCAATCACTCCCCGGTCCAGCAGAGCCAGGCAGGAGACCTAAAAACCTCTGTATTCCTCCCCAGTCTACGGAAGAGAGCTCCCCCTTGAAATAGCACTCCACTCTGGTCCCGTACATCCAGGCGCCCCACCAGAGGTCATAGGCATCAACAAGGAGCTTCCAAGCAGGCACCGCGCCAAACCTGCAGCCGCCATCTCATCAGCTTCACCCAGCCGTCTTCAAGGTGCACCCGTGGGCCCAGGGCCCGCCTCATCGGGCGCACGGGCCACGCCACCTTCAGGCCTCCAAGACCCACACAGGCCCGATCAGGCAGACCCGTACCAGGTCGCTGCTCAGCCCCCCCACAGAGGCCCCAAAAATGAAGCCCAAGCCACCTACCAGCAGTCTGCGTTCAAAGAATTTGTACCGGGGGAGTGGAACCCCCTGACTGGGCCCAATCGCCAGACGAGGCCGTCGCCACAGCCCAACGCCGTCAGCCTGTGCCGTCCCACGTGTGGCTGTAATCACCACCGTGGCCCGATTCAGCTGATCTCAGTGGACGGCAGCAGCCCGCTACCCCAAGGGTCCCGTGGATGCTGCTGGGGGGTGTAAAAAATAAGGGCAGCCCAGGATTGTTAGAGGATTTTGCCGGGGTGACGGGAGCTCACTAGGAGCACGTCCCGCCGGCCATCTTGCCTGGCCACGCCCCCTCCAGTCAACATCATTAAGCGGGTTCTATTGTAAGATAATTTATTGAATTTCCTTTGCTGGAGTATTCAGGCAGTTAGGAGGTCAGATATTGGGGTCTTGTCAACTGAGTTGGAGTATTCGGTTTGTGTGACTTGGGTCTTGTTTGTGCTGATTGCATTCCGCTTTCAGCTCATCAATCAGCACTTTATGATGATCTTAGAGTCTTCCCTTAGTACTGTAGGGGAATCAACTGAACCTACGTTAGTCTCAAAGTAATTATCTACCTCAGTCATTAGATGCAATAATAAGTTAGTATCTGTCAACAAGGTACTGAAGGCCTTATTTAGAGTTTGGTGGATGGGTACTCTGTCACAAAACTGACAGATAGCCCATCCACCTCATTACAAGTGCATTAGGCTATAATGCACGTGTAATAAGGGGGCAGGATATCCATCAAGTTTGTGACAGAGTGAATACCAGTCCAACAAACTCTAAATCAGGCCCTAAGACTTAATCTCCCACTTCCCTCCTATGTAGCTCACCAAATCCACAAACAATACCTTGGGAGAGTGGACTGGCACTCTGATGGTCAAAATATGTGCATGTACAATATCAGCTAGGTAGGGGCATGAAGAAGTAACATATCCTAAATGTGGCCTGAAGTAAAAGAGAAATTCCCTACCATTCAGGTAGAAGTAGGTTCATTGGCTAATTCCTTAGTGCCAGAGGATCCAGAAAACCCAAATGTTCTATAAGCCTGTACAGAAAATGTATCAGTTCTCACCCCTCCTACAACTCTAATACCTCTTAGATTCGAGAGACCCTTGCTCTTTCTGTTTTACATAAAGAGACATCCTCCTCATCTTATAGAATTCCCTCCCAATCTGCTTCCACTTTCATTGCTTGTAGGGCTTCCACTTTCAGTGCTAGTAGTGAATGACGTTACATGCTTGAAAAAAAGACAGAGTGGTGAAATGAGAATTCCGCTGTTTACACTTTTTCAGCTAGGACAGCTGTATGGAACCGATTTGATAGTTCGTATAACACTTTGTAACGTGTAAGGCCCTGATTACAAGTACACTGTTAAATTCCAATGTGTTTGTTAACTCCTGTTAATTGAGTATTATGTTCGCTACAACAACCTGGTATTTTTCCCTAGGTAAATTTCAGCAGGTCCCTCACAAGCTTTAAGTGGGGATGATGCATGGTAAAATTGGCTACGTTTGAAATTTGGTAAGAAAAGCATACATTTTGCATATAAAATCCCTTATTCTTGGGGTAACTCGAAAAGGGAGATTTACAGGCACATTAAACATCTCAGCTCATGCTGGTTCACTCATTATCAGAACGTATGTCATGTACAGGGGTGTAACATAGGACCCCGCTTGGCAGGGGGCAGCATTCAGCTCAAGGACTATGAATATAGCTAATATACAGGATGCTCAATGACCCCTCATCCCATCATGCAGGCGGGGCCCCTCATTTTGCCTCACGCCGCTGGACGTGTAGTCACCGCACTAAGGGCCAGATGTAGCAAGCAGTTTTGCCCATTCTGTGTCAATGGGAAAATGTGTGCGTACGTACATTGGCCCTAAGAACCAAATTAATCTGAACATGCATTTGTTACCTTCGAAGGAGGACACCCAGTATTAGTTGTAAGCTCTATGCAAGCCACAGGGAGTTTGCTTCTCTGTTTATTGGTTGCTAGTTTGATTTGCCTTCTTTTGTTTTTATTCTCTCCTCAAGTGCCCGTGGGCAGCGCTGTCCGGCAATACTGGCTGAAAACAGATTTCTACAAACATAAGAGGCTTTTGAATAACCGAGCGTATTCTGCCGCCTGTTTTCGTTTTTCTTTGAAAGGCACATCTATAGAGTCGAGGGACAGCGGGGAAGTTATTCTGCCACTCGGCAAATGTTTCCCAAAACAAGCCACAGCCACCAACGTAAAGGCAGTTTCGGCACCGTTTTGAGAATGCGCGTTTGTTTCCTGAGCTGCCTCGTCTGCATTTTTTAACCTACTCAAAATGAACTGAAAAATTCAGAGGCCTGTGTCAGAATAATAAACTTTTGTATTGTTGGGCGGATGTGGATTAAATGGGGGCAAATTAAATGAAATGTTCTTGGCATCTGCTTCGCTTGCATCAATCACGTGAAGAAAGTCGACGCCAGTGACACCATTAAGAATGAACAAGGTTTTGTTGCAAGCACAACTGCATCGTCCGACTTCTACCCTGAACGTCTGCCTAAGAATGGTAATATTTAAGCAAAGGTTTGTCCTAAGCAGGGATGTCTCCAAAGTTTCATTGGCACGAGCGTATATTTCTAAACTGAAACAAGCTTGACAATGTTTTGAAACTGCTAGCTCTTGGTTGTCACAGTGTCGTTTGCCAGTAGAGACTGAGGCACTGATCCAGAGGTTTGACAGGAGTTGCCTTCAGGAAACTGGTGAGCGATACTAGTCCCTTCTACATTAAATGCCACTATGTACAGATGCCTTATGGTGCTACCTCAAACGGCCACAAGGGGAAGAAGACTCCAAACAATCTTTTAAAAAAGCATTGTTTCTAGGGAAAGGGGAGCACTTGAACTGTAAAAACGTTTTGTCTGGTCTGGTGTGCTTAACATCCTTCCACCAGAGCTGAATAAATGGAAGGACATGCACAAGGATGTTTGGGCAACTCTTTACTAAAGCTGACCCAGGCTTACTTGCAGAATGGGTCACTGACTGCTCAGAGCCCACATCCTTATACATATACTACCTTCCGAGTATTAAGAATCACCATATGTTGGAAGGCTATACCTAAACTCATTCCACTGGGAGAAAGAGGGGCCTTTCCAACTAAAATGATCATTCTTCAAGGGCAGGGTGTTCTAATAGCCTTGTATTCAGCTTGAATCAGAGACTTGGGCCAACATTGCTGGAGTTGGTCTTTATAGCCTGATGCTGTGGGCTTTATGCAGGGTTATTGGGGAAAAAGAGATTGTGCAGTCACATCTTTGTGTGCATAAATATGAATTTGGCGCACATAATACAACATTTGCTGTATCAGTTGCAAATTGAAAAAAATATTTAGAGTTCAAAACAATCAAGGGTTATTAAAATCACTGCACACGGTGCAACGCCACGTAATACAGTTGGCAAAAGGCAACTTCTAACCTTTCAGATGTTTATTGCTCTAACAAGCCTTTAACAGGAGTGAGAACTAAGAAAAGATAGCATAAACACTGTGTTAAAATATCAAGAGTAACATACAAATGTGCAGAATGTGTTTTTTCCTACTGCATAATTTGGACAGCTTGTCCCATATGTTTGACCTCCACTGTTCCATAATTCTCCTGTCAATGACCATAAGAACTATAAGGCTACAATAATAGTTTTTGAGCTTACTGCTACAGCTTTGCATTAAGAATACAAATTCAAAATTTCTGGAATAAAGACTCCAATTTATTACAACAATGCACTTAGATTGTTTATGATAAACACCCGAATAAAGATCCCCAATCAGGGCAAACCGGGTCTTGGGTTGCTTGTATTGCAGTTCAGAGAGGACCTGGCATGGCAGTTCAGGCTGGACTGTTCCTAACAGAGCAGGGTTGGGTCTAATCTGAGATGGCATGGTGGGCAAAAGAACAATGGGTTGGAATGCTACCAGAGCAATGCTAGTGGTCAGACTTATTGCAAGAATGATCCCATCCTTTATGTATATGGTATGAAAAATACTACAAAAGAATTTGGGAGGTGTTCGAACTTCAGTGACATTCATGTAGCTCATCACTTGTAAGTGCGAGCCCTAGATAGTCCTGTAGGGAGAAGCTTGGTTAGTATGGAACTCAGGAACAGTAAGTACATCTTCTGAATCAGACCTGCATCTGGTGGGTCCCACAGCCTTCAGATGGTAAGTTCAGGAGAGAAAATCCAATTTCAGAAGTTTAATGTCTTTCAAAAACTTGAGGTGCAATGATTGGTAGATGTAACAGGTGATGAGTGGTCAAACACTATGGTCCTCATTTCTAGTCTGGCGGGTGGGAAAGCCCATCCGCCAAACTCCCAACAGGTGGCCGCTGCCTTCGTGGCAACCTCTCACCGGAGATATTACAAGTTTCCTGCTAGGTCGGCAGGCGGAAACCTCAGTTTCAGCCCGTTCGCCTAGCGGGAAACAGGTTAAAGCATAGTCTCCGGCTTGTAATCGAGCTGGCGGCAATGCTGTAGCCAGCGGGGTGCAAAAGCACCATCGCAATGTTCACTGTTTGCAAAGCAGACAGCAAACATTGCGATGGTGCTGGGCAGGGGGGCTCCTGCACTGACCATGCCAAGTGCATGGGCAGTGCAGGCCTTCCATGTGGCTCCCTGCACCTGTTCTCCAAAAGCCTCTTCATGGTAGTTTAATCGCCATAAAACTCCTGGCGGAGAACAAGGTCAGAATTTGCAGGGCAGCGCTGCATGCAGTGCTGCCCTGGCGGATTACGATCTTGCCACCACCCGGATCATGGATCCTGGAGGAGCTGGCGGTTCCCTGGTGGTCTAACTGCCAGGGTTTTAATGTGGCGGTCGGACTGCCACCGCAAGTGTGGCGGTCTGGAGACCGACACATTCATAATGAGGCCCTATGTTCCTGATTCACAATTTGGAGTCAGTTTACTACTTTTGTAATTCACTTCGGGCGTGATTCACAAAGGCAAATGTACACTTTTGAGCAAGTTTACACTTTGTAGTAAGTGTACTACTTTCGGTATTTACGAACTCCAAGGGTAAACTTACTGCAAAGAGTAAGTTACATGCCTCCACTGTCACAGTAAAGCAATTGTATTACTCTTGGGTGGGTGGTGATGTCCTTCCTAAAACCCCTCCATCATCCTCCCTAAACTCCTCTTACTCTTCCCTGATCATATCTCCTTTTGTAGTAGGTCTGTCCTGTTTAACCTCAACTCCCACCAGTCACAGCTACATTTACTCCTAAAATGTATATTTAAGTGTGGGGAGACTCCGCCGTCAGGGTCGAGAATTCAACATACATAAGTATAGATAATGCAAAGGAGTAAAACTCTGCATCAGGCCCTTTAGATTTACATTAAGAATGATGTGAACGAAAACATGAGTAGAAGTGCCAACTGGCAAAGGAACACAGTAGAGTTAAAAAGAAAGGCCCAAAGTTTTCTTAAAGAGCCTAACTGCTTTGTGCGCTGCCAAGTGCTGGGTTGCTGATTTCTAAGGCAGCCTAGTTTGATTTTTTTTTAAATGAGTTCACCTCATGTATTTTTATTCTACCATTTCATGTCTCTTTTTTCACTACTGGGGATGGGGTATTTTTCCTCTCTGCTTTCTACCTTTTTCACTATTTTGCTGCCTCTTTTTCCCTCTTATGCCACTATCTGCCTTTGTTTCGTTTGATCTAGCTCAACATCTGATGATGGAAATAAGTCCCAGGACCTGAAAATGAGTTTCTTAGTCAACCACCTGAAACAACAGTACATCTTAGCACTGTTGTTCAATGCTGAGTAAAGAAATGCATGGATGAAGAGGAATAAATGCATTTGTCAGTTTTGAGAAGGTTAGGATAGGCAAAATATTTGAGAAACAGAAGATTTGATGAAGATCTAATAGGATGAAGGTGAAAAAAGTGGGAGACTTATAAGGAAGAAGGTTGCTAGAGGTAGGGTGACAGAAAGGTGTGGTACAGATATTAAAAAAAAGATTTTAAACATTTAAGGCACAACATGGCTGTCCAGGCCAACCAGTCAACTTTTAATCTATCAAAGAGCAGAAGCACAGGACCATGTTTTTTAAAGGACTACACCTGTGGGTGAAGTCAAACATGGATAAATATTGGAGACTTTTGAAAGGAAAAGTGAGCAACTATTCAAACATGAAAAGTGACAGAGAAGGAGGAGCTGAATTCAAGTCAGATCACAGTAGATTCAAGTTGACAGAAATTGGTGCCAAAGAAAACTAAAATTAAGCAAAAAAGAAACTATACAGAAGAACTATGGACACATAGGAAAGAGACATAGTCAACGATATTACCAAACAAAAAAACTGCATGCAGTCTGCATGGTTCATTTAATGACAGAGGAAAGTGCAGGTCAATACATTAGCTGTCTAGTATAATAAGCTTTGAAACGCCTAGTCATCTATCTGTATAATAATGGATGAAACGGGTATGACATAATTAGATCAGTGATTCATTTTCACAGAATACTTCCTTGTTAATGAAACTGATCTTTAAAGGACTTAATGATTTCCATTTATAAAACAATAACCTGCTTTATTAACTGCAAAATGCTATCATCTTGAATTTAATCAAAAATAATTGTCGCAGTACTGAATGCAATTCAGAGAAATATTAGAAACACAACATCATCAAAGATACAGGCAGATACGGTGCTGATATGTGAACCCGTATAAATCAGAAAGCTGGCAACTTAGCACAGATGAGTGATAAAATCTTATTGTATATATTTGTTATTCACATTATTTATTTACTTGCTCTTTTTGGGTCCAACTAATTGAAACAAGCACTGACAAAGTCAATAAATGCATACACATACACGCAGACATACAGCTTTTTCATACTGGTTTAATGCCTTATTAGCATTTGCCAAGTTGTTTACCCTGCAGCCACTTTGTACACCTTTGTTACGCCCAGATATTCAGGGTTTCTCACTTTCGATGTGCATATATTTGACACTCTAAAGCGGGAAATCAGAACCTAGTTACCTCAGAAGATTATGCTCCCTTTATGCATCTTAGTTTAAAGGAGCAATAACACACATGCAGATTTACTCACATGCAAGATTATGTTTGTATCTATATAACAAATGTGCACCTAACTGACAGCATATCTACAACCTTGTGCAGACTTCCATGTCTCCACCCACTAAATCCTGAGGTGGAGCTATCTAAGGCTGCCTTTATGTGTGTAAAGTTACTACAAGTATCTTTACACACGTAGGCAATGATCTGTAATATCAGAAAAGAGACCTCCCTATGGTAAAGTAAGAGGGAAAACAATACAGTGAATTCATATTTAAAAAAATATGACAAATACTCTAAATGAAATACAAGCATAACTTACATTAATTAATATTAATCAAGAAATAATAGAGAAAAAGGGTACCAAAAATAGTCAATAAATATATGTCATATAAAATATATTAATTTTATTTATATTATTTTTTAAAACAAAATGTTTAAAAAATTGCATCCTCGTTTGCATTTTAATATTTCATTACTATTTAATAAATGTAAGTAAAATGTATGTTTTCATTTATTTTGATTAACTGGTGCCGTTAGGTTTTAACAATGATTTTAAATTTGTTCCTGGTTTTAGCTTGATCATATATTTTGTATACATCGATTATATACTTATTTATTGATTATTGTTCCTTTGATGGTAACACATTGTACTGCATGTTTTATTGATCTCATCCTGTATCTCTATTGTATTATTTGTGCCTATGTGTCGATGAATTTTTGCATCTAACTTGACACATAAATGAAACGAAATTTACTTGAAATCATTTAAAATTTTCATCAAAAGTTTATTTTTTAAATAAGTGATTATTATTATTTAGTATTATAAAATATGCAAATGTAAATGTAGTATATATCGGTGAGTAGAAAATATGACCCACTCCAGGTTGATAGCGGCTGCAATCTTTTTTTACTTTGGCACAGAAATAAAGAAGACGCGCTTCGACCCAGAGGGGTGTCTTTATGTGTGTGTATGTGTGTGTGAGCACGTACGCACCTGCGCACACACACACACACACACATATGTATTATTACCTAGTGGTTATAGTTAAGACCTAGTTTCCATAGGAAAAGCATTTTTTGTTTTGCTAATAACTTTGGCGCTGTATAACGTCTCTTCCCGAAATTTTCAAAACTAGTTTGCCACTTACTTCAGATGCTGTCAGTAAATTTTAGGGTGATTCATCAAGTGGGGGCCGGGCAAAAGGGGGGGGGACGCAAACATGTTTTCCCCATGCAATTTCCTATAGGTATTTTAGACAAAACTACAGCCCGAACTGGTGAACGGAATTAAACCAAATTTGGCAGAAAGCTAGTTCTTTGTCCAGAGGGATCTCTTTTTGTGGTTTGGTGTAAATACATCAGTAGTTTTGAGGATGCAAATGGCCCTGCGGATCAGAAAGATCTCAAAATGAGATCTGATTGACTGTCATACCTTCCACCAGAAAGTGGTGGCAGCCAACTTGGGACTCGGCTGAGTCCCAAGAAAAAAACATAACAAAAAAAAAAAACCAGAAGGATCAGGGTGGGAATACCCTGATCCCCTAGGCCTGGTGGTGGGGTCCTGCCTGGGGCCAAAACATTTTTTATTTCATTTTTAATTTTGCTGAAGATCCCTGGCAATTTTTTTTTTTTAAAACAAGCATGGTTTACTGAACTTGCTTTTTTATGCTCCTCAAGTGGGCTAGGGCCTGGGGAAATTCATAATATTATTATAGGGGAAGAAGGGGCTCTTGTGGCCCCACGCCCCAGGATGATTTCGGCCTCAGGGACCTCATCCCCCTTGGTCCAGTGTTATCAGAGGGCAGCACACGGCCCTCCTCTTTGGGTGATTTTGGCCCAGGAGACACCACCATCCGGGCCCAGCCAAAGTTAAAAAAGGGGGAGGAGGAACAGAGCCCCAGTCGGTCCAGGGACCTCACCTGCGTGCCCTCCTGCCCCATAAATCCAGTGTTGGGCCAAGTACCACCTCCCCTAAAATGTGCACCTGGCCACAGGGGATGGGGTCCCCAGGCCACAATCAGCCCAGGGAGAGGGACCACGTGTCCCCTCCCCCACAAAATGAGCTGGGCCCTGGGGGATATGGTCCCCGGTGCCGAAATAGGCCCAGGGAGGGATGAGTTATAGCTATAAATGCTGAATTAATATGGTTTGTGAGTGTATATTCTGAACCTAACTATAACATCCCTGTAACCTTTATTTTTTCAGTGCAAATATGATATATATACATACACACACACACACATTTATAAAGTCAAAATACTTTAACTATTTTAACATTATGTTCCAATGGAGTGATATTTTAAGTCCCCAAGGGCCAGATGTAGCAAAACTTGGTTTTGCGACTCGGAAATTGCGACTATGAGCGACTCGCAATTTCCGAGTCGCAAAACCATATGCAGAAAGGTGTCTCAGACACCTTCTGCGAGTCGCTATGGGGTCGCAAAGACCACCTCATTAATATTAATGAGGTGGGTCGCAATTTGCGTCCCCATAGCGACTCTGGGCACTCACGGGGATGGAGGCCTGCTGGGAACAGCAGACCTCCATGTCCGTGACTGCTTTTAAATAAAGCAGTTTTTTTTTCCCAAGTGTAGCCCGTTTTCCTTAAAGGAAAACAAGCTGCACTTAGGAAAAAAACCCGAAACCTTTAGTTTCTGATTTTTTCAGGGCAGGTAGTGGTCCCTTGGACCACTGCCTGCCCTGAAAAAATAATTTTGGGTACAATCACAAAGTGCAAGGGGTCCCATGGGGACCCCTTCCCGTTTGCGAGTGGGTTACCATCCACTTCAAGTGGATAAATGGAATTGCATACCACTGCGACTCGCAAATAGGAAGGGAACACCCCTTCCTATTTGCGACTCGGAAATGCATTTTGCGAGGCAGTTCCGACTCGCAAAATGCATTTCTGCATAGCAAACACGCGTTTGCGACTCGCAAACGGCAATTTTCGCCGTTTGCGAGTCGCAAACAGTTTGCTACATCTGGCCCTAAATCCATTATTTTCTATTGGAGTATTCTGCAATACCCATGAGTAGCAAATTATGGTGCTAAATCCATTCCAAGACTCTACTTGACTACATTTAGGACAATTTGTGTATTTTGGGGCTGTAGTAACTTTAGAAGTGTTGTTTGTGAATACCAATGAGCTTACTCTTTATGTGTGGGTCTTCATATGAACATGTCCCTCCATAAACATCTCCTATTTTGTAGTAAGTATTCCCCATTTTCCTGCCATTCCCAGAGTCCCTCCCACATTTACTCCTAAAACAAACACATGTGGAGTTCTCTGTCTCAGCACAGAGAAGAGAAGAGATGGAAATCTATGCCCAAGGGTTGGTAAACAGCATAAACAGACAAAGACACACACAGACACACACACTTGTGCATAAACACATACTCACATAGCATCATAGTGGTGGTTTGGTCGAAGCATATTAGGTCTTACGTACCTCTGTTACATAAGTAGGCAAGAAGAAGGAGTTGGTGGCACTGTACCTCAACAGAGTACAGCATAATGTTTGCTTACTATATTGTGGTATGGGCTTGTGCAAGGACAGAAATCAGCCATGGCATGCATGACTTTGGAAACCTGATGATACCTCTACGAAACTAATGGTGGTCCAGAGTCTCAAAGACGGTTAAGGACCTGAGAGTGTGGAGAGGCTTTAGGTACATAGATGGGTATTGCAGGAGAGAGATATGCAGGATTGTATGTGAAAGATAGATGAAAAATCTTGTCTATGTTGAATGCAAGCAAGCTTTAATGGAAAATATCTTATCTGAAAGAGTGCATTGAAAAACTCTAGACACAGACACACTTCTTTGAAAATTGTTCTGTGTAGCCATATACCAGAACAAGAGTCAAAAGGTACATTTGTCAGTTAATGTCAGTCTGGAGAGTGTGGATGGAGTAGGCCAGTTCCACCCACATTAAAGCCACTAGATTGCTGTACAAATGACCTATTTCGCATGAATTACTTAGAAAGCTCTGAGCCTCAAAGTCCAACGCAAATGAGTTTGCAACTAGAATGTCCCTCTGGTGGAAGACATAATCCATATTTTAGGATAACCCATCACCTGATGAACAACACACAATACAAGCGCACACACATTCACACAGACAACAAAAATACAAAGATCATCAAGATGACAAAAAGACGAGTCATCAGCAGCAGGGAAGACTAATGAGTGCATACTTTCTCCTGCTCTCTCTTCCTCCCAAATGTGTTATCATCGTGTCCGTTCTCGTGATACTGCACCTGTTCAAATAGCACTGGAAAAGCTAAACCATCTTGCCTATATGTGCCGACCTAATGTCTTTACCAATGTTTGTTTGCATTTGAGTTCAGCACACATTATTTTTATTTTACTTGCTTACGATATAGCCAATGAAGGAATGGTAATGTAAATAAACCAAAAAGTTTACAAAGCACTGAAAGGTGATGCCAGGGCCTAGAAGCACTTGAAAGCTGCCAGGACCCAGGAGAAAACAAGCATTTGCAATGCACTAGGGTCTCGCATTTCCCAGAGTTACAAGTATTAGCAGTTGTAAACTCCCAACCGGATTTTTCTTTCCAAATTAAAAGAAAAAAACAGCGCACTTGCGCTGCTACAGTTTACTCGTAATGAAACCTATCAGAAAAAGTGCAATTAACTTTGTAACAGGGTCGATGTTATGCAAAGCGCTCGACTTCTGCCAAGCGAGATCGCACTTCAAACAAAAGATAAAAAGTAGTCCACAAACCTGATGGGAAACAGCGAGCCTCGCATGTTTGCAGTACTTAGTCGCTGCGCTCGAGGAGGGCTAACCACCGGAAAAGGCATGACGTATGTGTGCCTTCCACTAATGAAAGTAAGCAGATTTTAACAGGCAAGCCCATGAACTAATGAAAGACAAGTGACGTGACGTCAACGGGGTTCCGAGCCCTTTTCTAATTCCTAAAGCGTCTCGCAAGCGAAACGCATGCTCAAGCGCATGCGACGCAGGCTCAACCCTAAAAAATAACTGACATAAAACATGACATGATAGGAGATGGAGACTAAAACGTGGGGGGTGAAAAGAAACAGAATTATATAACAAGTGTCTAGGAGTATGGGCCGTTCCAATAAAAAATGAAAACGCAATTATTTATTACTAGAGTCTAGACTACTTTTTAAAACAGTTCGCACCTCTGAAATGCCTTGGGCCAGTACCAACCCTGCAAGCCAGCGGCAGAAAGGATCTTGCAGAAAGGCCTTTTCGGTATCTATTTAAATAAATTACTGTTTTGTATTGTCTGTAGTCTGATGACATGAACTATCACAAGGAAGCTTGAACTATCAATCGACTTGGCCTAAAAAGACAGCAGTCAAATAAGCTTTCTCATGAGATTGTAAAGGGTGCAGGGAAAGACTCAAGGGCTGGAGAAGTCTAGAAGTCAACTAGAGGCTTTTCCCAGGCTGTATTCGGGAAACAGTGCGCAAACAAAAGGTTTTCCCACAAAATACAATATAATAGCTTACTAAGTTTCTCCCGCATTAACAAGTGTTTAGAAAAAAAGTAAAATCTGCATTACAATGCATATTTTCAAATCACCTCATCATAGATGCAACACGTTTTTGAGAAAGGTTTCAATGAAAGGTCATACCCCAACCAAATACTTCAAGATATGTGAAGGTACGAAGTAGCATTTTCACTATAACAGAAAAGGTATTTGCGCACGGATGTCTAATTGGGTGATTTCGACCTGAGCGTTAGTGGTAAACCCAGCTCCAATCCTGATTTTCCAAGCACTATTGCTAGGAAGTACTAATTTTCCGGAAGAAAGGAATCTGAATATAAGGCTGTCTTTCTTCTTGTTTTAATAAATAGCAGCCAAATGAAACAAGCTACAATTATTAAGTGAAACCAAAAATGTTTTTCCTAGCAGCGTCATGGGAGCTGGATTGATGTAATCATTAAGACCGTTTAAATAGAAGCAGGCCCGGCTTTAGGGCAGTGCAATCAGTGTGGCCGTACCAGATGCTGAACTGGATGGGGGTGCTGACTTCAAAGGAGGGCGCTGTGTTTAGCAACAACTTACCAAACGATTTTCAAGCACGTGCAGCCTCCATGAAGCAATTAAAATGCTAGAGATAGATATCGGAGTTTTGTCTAGCTGCAGTTTTGACTCGCTATAAAGTAGCGCAGAGGGTTAATATGCTTGTTGTAAAGAACAGAACTATGAGCATCATTATGACACTGGCGGTAAGTACTGTGGCCATGCTGGTGGATGTCGTTAAGGTGGCGCTGCTACCACCAGCAGCGCCATGCCAGTAGACCTCCACCAGCTGTATTATGACAAATGATACGGCCTGGCGGTGTTGTGCTGGCGGGTGCTGCTGGTGGTAGCAGCGCCCCATCCCGTCCTCTGCGGAAGGCCCCCTGGATCCAGGTAAGTTGGGTTTCCGACAGGGGAGAGGAGTGGGGGGTGTTGTGTGTGTGTGTGGGGTGTGTGCATGAGTGTGTGAGTGTGTGCATGAATGCAAATGTATGTGTAGTGTTGTTTGCGTGTGTGTATGCATGTGTAAGAATGCATGTAAGTATGGACATGTGAATGCGTGTCTGTGTGAATGTGGTGCGGATGTGTGCATGAATGAATGGATGCATGCGTGTATGCCTGTGTGAGTGAGTGTGTGTGTATGCGTGGTGCATGTCTGCATGTGTGTGTGGGAGGTGGAGGTTTGGAAGGGGGAGCGTGGATGTAGGCGGGGTGGGGGCGTCAGGGGAGTTTTTGGGGGCGAGGGGGCATCCTATCAGTGACAGGGAAGAAATTCCCTGTCACTGATAGGGCCTAGCGCCACGCTTTTCGAGGCATTACGAACGCCATGAAAACCATGGCTGTAGGAAGGGTCAAAATGCCTGAGGCGGTACAATAGCAGCCGCAGGGATGGAGATTCTTATCTCCAGCCCGGCAGCTGCTACCAGCATGGCGGTCGGAGTGGTACTCTGGTGGGTTGGCTGAATGTCATAATGTGGCGGTAAGTACCGGCAGCCTGTTGGCAGTACCACCGCAACATTACCACTGACCGCCGGGGTCTTAATGACCCCCTATGTTTTTGCAGGTAGCTGAGCGGAGTAATAAAGTCAGCCTTTACAAGGGCTTTAAAACAAATGAATGTATGTGAGAAGGGCTGTGGGGAGATGAGGGGCACTTTTGCGGGGTGGTAGTGAGGGAATCCAAGAAGATGGTCATGTGGTGGGGGGCGCCTAAAAAGTCTGTCGCACAGGGCTATTTTCCTGTCCCTTGAGAAGTTCTTGGAATGCAGGGTCCTGTTACCAATATTATTTTTGCCTCGACCCTTTAATTCACACTGCTTAGTCCATCAGGAAGAAGACACCGCGCATATGACCAAAAGTTGCCTCAACCCTTCAATTTCACTGCTTAGTCCATCAGGAAGAAGACAATGCACATCTGACCAAAAGGAATCCTAAGCTGTTGTTGATAACGTCAATGTATGGGGACGCGCTAGGAACTTTGAAGGGACTACATATTCCAGACTGCTTTGTGGCCCCAGGAGGTGGCCATTTTCACCAGCACCCCCATCCACCTGACCAGACCAACGAGCGCTATAAAGCGCGTTGGGGCCCTTCGTGGCACCAGACATGCCAGAAACCTTGAAGGGACTACATATCCCAGACTGCTTTGTGGCCCCAGGAGGTGGCCATTTTCACCAGCACCTGCATCCACTTGACCAGACCAACGAGCGCTATAAAGCGTGTGGGGGCACTTCGCGGCGCGGAACGTGCGTGGGCAACACCCAGGCAAAGCCCAGGCCAAGGGCAGGCCCATCCACGCCCGTCGGAGCACGAAGGAGGCTGGGCTGGGCCACCCCCCTAACATTTATCTTCAAGTAGGCATCGTTGACTCTCGTTTTTATTATTGTATCCTCCTGCAGGTTGTATCATTGAACTAACTCTCTATAGAACACTTATCCACCAATTACAGTCCTTTGATGATTGAAAGGAAAGCAACAGAGGGTGGGGCAGGGGCGGTATTAAAAACTAAGTGGAAAAGACATAGGTGGTCATTATGACCCTGGCGGTATTATAACCGCGGGCCAAAACGACGGGAGCACCGCCAACAGGCTGGCGGTGCCTCCCGGGTTATTTTGACTGTGGCGGTAGAGCCACGGTAGCACCGCTGGGGTCGGCGGTTTACCGCCACAATGGCCCCGGCGGATGTAATCCGCCAGGGCAGCGCTGCTTGCAGTGCTGCCCAGGGGATTACGTGTCCCCGACCGCCAGCCTTTTTCTGGCGGTCTGAACCGCCAGGAAAAGGCTAGCGGTACGGGGAGTCGTGGGGCACCTGGGGGCCGCAGGCATGGGCAGTGCAGGTGCCCCCTGAGAGGGCCCCATGCAGCTTTTCACTGTCTGCTGTACAGACAGTGAAAAGCGCGACGGGTGCAACTGCACCCGTCGCACAGCCGCAACACCGCCGGCTCCATTTGGAGTCGGCTCCTATGTTGCGGCCGTGATCCCCGCTGGGCCAGCGGGCCCAGCGGGGATCTCCAAATGGCCGCGGCGGGGGTGCGGCCGCATTGGCGGCCGCATGGCGGTCAGATCTTGGCGGGCGGCATGCAGCTAATAACTGTGTTATGGACAGAACTGACAACCTTCTTGGTGAATGCGAAGAAATTTTAACCTCTTCCTTGGATAATGGCCCCAACGAAACTGGGGGTGAGTGATCCCCAGTCAGGAAGGGGGCGGGAAACAAAAAAATTGCTGACATATTCGTAAAACGCGGCCAACAGATCACAGCCACAACAGGGAAGGGAGAGGTTAGGAATGTCTTCACCCACGCTCCCTCATTATCAGCGAATGAGCCACCCCCAGATCCTAGTGACTCTATTTAGTGTATCAGCCACTTTAGCCCTTTAATAAATATCTCAGACCCACATAACAACCCCGACCCAGGCTTTAGGGTGGGTGGGTCAGTAGACGTAAATGTGTATTCAGCCCAGACAAATGCAGAGCACATCTTATGCATACAAGATTTAAAGAGGGAGGTGTCAGATCTCAAGTCTATGGTTAATTCCTTAATTACAATAGTTAAGCAGCTAATTCCTTCAGATGCCACGACCATCATGAATCATATCCGTAACCCAACGCCAAATCCATTAGGAACCTTTTTGAAGTTGCCCAAATCGCCAGCAACCAGTTGTGCTGGCCAACCTCTAGCTGATGCTAAGATCAAGAATTCCTATCAGCCGCCCCCCCACAACAGCTTAGATGCAGGAAAGGCATCTGATGCCTGCTACCAAATCCCAAAATTCACAAGTGACACTGTCCTTAAATGCACTGCACAGCCCGCCATTGACCAATTTCAATCTAAAAGCACTGTTCTAATGGTCAGCATTCCCAAGCTACACCCACTGGCACAAAGGGAAGGGGGAGATTCTATCAGAAATAAGGCAATTCATTGGATTCGCCACATAAGAGGATGTTACTCTGTAATATGTGAGGATATAATTGATGCAGACAGAAGGCCTGATCCAGGCACACACTTTAACATGCTACACCTGACATTTAGGGACAGGAGCATGGTGGATAACCTGGTGGCCCTAGACGCAAGCATAAGTGCTCCAGGGCAATCCTGTATCCAGTTCAAATACCCTAGGCCGCCTGTGCACTCATTGTCCAACAGGTATCCTATCTGGTCTCAGTGAGAATTATTGACTTGAAGTACCATCCGAAACACATGTTGAACTTCTCTCCGACTTACATAAAACAACTGTCTCTGTTCAGGTTGTAGTCCCCAACATTGTCACCTCAAGCACCCACGTACCTCTTCCTAACAGATTCCACCAGACCACCCATGACCCATTGCACAACCATGATAACATTGTACTTTCCCTCCCCCATGAACATCACTTACCAATCCAAGAACAGACAGCTAAGCATGAGAACACTTCACCTAGGGTAGGCCAGCTCCCCCAGATGGATACAACCACTCAACACAGGGCTTGCTGGGCAATAGTGATAACGACCCCTACCCCCTCAACCAACCCCACCTGCAAACCAATCTCTGGTAACTAAACCTTCAAATATCATGTCAGTGGACAGGGCGGTCCTTCCAATCACCGGGGTACGACTTGTCTCATGGAATGTGGCAGGTTTGAGATCTATCATCCCCCTCCCGTCCTTTACCTCCTTTATTGAGGAACACAACATATGTCTTTTCCAAGACACATGGTCGACCAATCTACTCTTTCGAATTGGCTACTCAAATTTTCATATCCCTGCTTTGCCCAGTATCAGGGGCAGGCCCTCTGGGGGTTTAACCATTTGGATTAGAACATCACTAAACTGCCGCATATCACAGCTATCTATTGATTCCCCCGACCTGTTAGGTCTTCGCCTATCATTCGGGACAGACACAGTTGTGATCATTTTTAACATCTACACTAGAGGGGTTGGGGTGGTTGGGTCTCCAAAACCCTCTGTATTCTGGAGGCATTTTTGCAAAACTGTCCCCGGCATCATAAAATCATTGTGGCAGGTGACTTCAATGTCACATTTGAACCTCTTGACTGGGATGATCTTGGGTCCACCCACGAGGAGGATTGGGTATGGTCTATGCCTGCCCTGGATATCCCCGCCCATTAAAAGGTGGTCTCAGGTTGCTGTCCAAGTAAAATCATTGACCATGGAATTTGGACTCAGGGCACTTAACAACAGGACCAAATCAGACACAAAGGGTTGTCACACATATAAAAAAGTCAACCATACTAATTGATTATTGTCTAGTTGACATAAGACTATGGCCCCTAGTCAACGACATGATGGTTATTGATCTGAAAGCGGCCATAACCCTCTTTTGGTCCATATGTCAGCTTTGTGTAACCACCTGTCCATGATCAACACCTCAGTAATAGCACCAGAGGGAATCAGTCTGATTAATGACAAATGTCACCTAAAGTGGAGTAAGTTTCTGGCCCGACCCTCACTCATCGATACTGCTAACAACACCTTGAGGACCACATTAATGGGTTTGGAGGCGGGTCCCGCAATCCTCAACACGGAAATAAGCTTAACTCACAGCTCATGCTTCAAGGGTATTGCGGTCCACTTCTCAGTAGATATAGCTCCTGATAGCAAGAGGCTTAAGGGGAGACATCGCTGGTTTAACAGTGAGTGCCGGTCCTCAAACAAGCATTTAATCCAAGCTATCAAATCTAAGGATGTAAACGCCATTCGATCAGTTAGAAAAGTCTTACAAATCAGCTATCTGCAAAGCCAAGAGTGAACAAGATGCCAAGTGGTGGGCAGCACTTAGTGACGCTGCACAAGAGAGGAAATGTAGTACATTTTGGTCTCTGGTAGCGCGAGGCCCAGGAAACAGTGAATTGAACATTACAACTAATATTGCTCCAAAGGACTGGGTAGACCATTTTAGTGGAATGTACTCCTATGACCATGATAGTACACCTTCTGAACATAAGGACCCTTGCTCAAATATTACTGTAACATCCCCCCCCCAGTGCTGCAACTGTACTCCCAAGTGAACATAGCATATTCCTTTGGTACTCTAAAGTGTGGTAGGGCACCTGGGTCGGATGGTGTTTCAGCAGACCTATTCTTAAACGATACTGCAATCTGGTCAAGATATATCACCTTCATGGCGAGTGCAATAGCATCTGGGGTGCCATTCCCAGAGTCCTGTAAGGTGTCTATTGTTGTCCCGATTTTTAAAAAGGGTGACAGAGCCCTCCCTTGTAATTATAAGCCAATTAGCTTAATAGATTGCATGCAGAAACTGTTCTGTCACTGCATTTTGGGCAAGATTCAAGACTGGATGATGGAACACGACATCCTTAGTCCACTCCAGGCAGGTTTTTGTAAAAAAATATCTACCATTGAGCAAGACCTTAGGTTTCTGCTTTTATATTGGAAAAACCCTTTTATTGGCAAAGGGAATCTGTATGTTGCTTTTGGGGATATTAAATCTGCATTCTACCTAGTACCCTGTAACAAGCAGTGGGAAGTCCTCTCCCTAATGGGAATCCCCAAGCACATTCTTGTACTGTTAACTCAGCTCCATGACGGTAATTATGCACGTCAGGTCATCTGACAAGGGGCAGCTAACTGACAGAATCCAGGTGTCAAGGGGTGTGTGGCAAGGGTGTGTCCTTGCCCCCACCCTGTTCTCCTTGTACATTAATGATATCGTCCCCTCTCTACTCAGAGTGGAGGCTGACGCACCATCGTTAGGCACACAGAAAACTCCAGTCTTGCTGTTTGCTGACGATACACTCCTGATATCCAAGACCCCAAGTGGATTACGGAAACTCCTCACGTGCTTTGAGGTATTTTGTTCCATGTGGGGACTTGAAATCAATGCTTCTAAAACGAAAGTGATGATGCTCAATCCCCACAGATCCTTCAGAGGGAAGTTTATTCTTGAAGGTACCCCACTTGAAAAGGTGGGCACATTTAGTTACCTAGAATAATGTTAACTCAAAAAATGTCTTGGAAATCACATATTGCAAAGCAAGCACTAAAACTAAAGCAAACAACGGGGGTTTTAATAAAGGATTTTAACCTCTCACGTACCAAACCAAAACGCCCTGCAATCCAGATATATGAAGCCAAGGTTGTGAGCT
The DNA here is from genome assembly GCF_031143425.1 of Pleurodeles waltl. Classification (NCBI taxonomy): domain Eukaryota; kingdom Metazoa; phylum Chordata; class Amphibia; order Caudata; family Salamandridae; genus Pleurodeles; species Pleurodeles waltl. The sequence continues at coordinate 250,856,086 of NC_090450.1, forward strand.
CAGACCTTTACGGGGCTGAACTGTGGGGCTATGCCAAAGCCCAAGACATAATGATTTATGAAAATAATTTCCTAAGAAATCTTGTGTCCCTCCCACCAAGTACTCCACTGTTCCCCCTTTTTAAGGACCTAGGCATAAAACGCATTGGCCACAAAGCCCGTCTACGTTCCCTTTTGTACTGGCGGCGTCTTTGGACTACCCCGGAGCTTGCTTCCTTTACTATGGCCCTGCAGGTCATTTTAGAAGCTGACCATTCTCATAGTATCCCCTGGCTCAGACACATCAAGGGGCTACTTTACTTGCTTGGGCTTAGAGAACTATGGGATTCACAAACCACTACCTCCTTCACTTCAAAAAGTAACCTAAAAAAATTGTATTGGCATATGGTAGACTCCGAAGATCCGAGGGTTGTACTTCACGCTACACTATCACGTGATTTTGCCATACTAAAAGAGACGTGCAAATATGAGGCTTTCTGGGACATAATCGCGGTGCCAAGAGAAAGGAAGTTGTACTTCCAGTTCCGCATTGGCACCTTGCCATTAATACTACTTACCAGTCGCTGGTCACATGAAGAAACAACCATCTGCCCAGCTTTCAAGGCACACATTGAAAACCTCCCTCATGTCCTATTTGTCTGCCCTGCATACTCTTCCTCACTTAGGAAATGACTGGCCCCGAATTGTAGACTGCTGGGAGTTCGCAGGTCCGACACAGCCCTCTGAATTCTCAGATCAGACACTTGCCCGATGTTAGTGATTGCTGTTGCCAAGTTCCTTGGTGCAAGATGGATTGTCAGAGGAAAACGTCTATCTGTATAATGGTTTTAGTAAGAATGTATTAATTCTCTCTGGGAGTGCATTTAATTTTATTATTTTTATTTAATCACATGTACTGTACATATTTTATTTAACCTTGTGTATTTATGTATTGCCGATATGTGCTTGTGTGGTTTTGTAGCCGAAATAAAGTTCTCTTGACTGACTGTTGCACAGGGTGCCCCCAGCGCTAAAGCCGGCCCTGAATAGAAGCCCCAAATTCAATCATTTCCTCTTTCTTGGTACTGCATTGTCAGTTTTCCTTGGGAAACATCCTTACCCACAAAGTCTTAACAATGAAAGCCTTCACAACGAAAGTCTTTACAAGGCATATGCCTTTATCACAGATGCCTAGTCTCCGAAAATGTAAGTATTATGCAGGTAAGTAAAAAGCCTATTTCTATGTATATATAATATATATATATATAAATATATATATATATATATATATATATATATAATGTATGTGTGTGTACACATATATATATGTATAGAATATATATATATATATTTATGAATAAATATCTATATATATTTATATATGTGTGTAGATTCACTAAAAAAACTAATGTTAGAGGTAATTTTACAAGCACAAATATAGTCATACTTATCTCAAGACACTATAACTCGTGCTCTAAGGTAACTCTAACTTGCGCCCCGTTAAGGCATTCCATTGTTTAGACAATTGCTATTCCGATTTTTACACCGTTTTACTTATGTAACATTGGAGTTGAGAGGAAGACAATGCAGATACAGAACAGGAACAGAGCAACCATCCATTCTAAAATGCTCTTCTCCTCATTATGTTGACTGAGGAAAGGTATATTGTGGCACTAAATTAAAACAAAAACAATTTCCAAAGAGTTAAAAATACAGAGAATGATATATTATGATACATAATATCAAAGGAGGGATAACACTCACCTCCATGTCTTTAATAAAATTAGGACTTTCCAGCAATCACTCTTGGAAAATCTACATTTTATAACAAGACCAGATGTCCTATTATGCATCTTCAAAGCAAAATAGTCAGTGAACGAGACACACTGTGAGCTGGTTTAAAATAGAATGTTTTGAAATTTGAGACTGGGGACGAGTTAGTGCTCTTAGAATACCTTCCAATCTGGCATCCACCCAAAAAGAATTGAAATTTGTGTGTCCTCTAAAAGAATGAGCCTCAAAACTAGAGATATCAATAACCGCTTGCCACTTCATCCATTTAACCCCTCTGACTAAAGTGTAGGAGGCTAGTGGACCATAAGATTTACTAAGGGAAATCAGTGCCTGACTGGAAGACGGTCTGAGAGATGCTCTGCAAGATTTAATATTCTTTCAATCATCTTCCTACTGAACGTTTTGGATGATTAAGGAAGGCAAGATACTCTACCACTGATGTCAGAGTTTTAGTTCTTCTTGAAATATTAAAGAAGAATCCTGATGGAGTAAATTGTGAGCCCCATAAATCCAAAGCTGTGACACCATAAACTTTCTTGAAAGAGATTATGCACAAGTTGCACAACAGAAGCCCAGAATCTGTTTATGAAAGCAAAAGCCTTTAGTGCTCATTTGACACCATCACCTTTCATGTTATTAGCTGCAGACTGCCTACGAGGGTCGGATCATGAATATGTCCTGATAGGATGAGGGATGTTGGGCAGAAGAATAAGAATGTCTATAGACAGTTGTAAAGATCGGGGAACCTAATCTGGAAGGGGTTAAAAGGCTTACTATCACTGGGGAAGTAATTTCCCTTTAGACTTTGGAGAGACATAACACATAATTAGGAATGGGGGAGAAGCATACAGTAAGCAGAGCCTGAATCCAAGGGTGGACACACATTTATGAGGTTATAGCTAAAAGAATCCATTCCCCAATTGTAAAATTGTTGAAGTTGGTTGTTAAATCTGAATGCGAAGAGGTTTATTGAAAAAGGACCCCATAGTGTTTGAAGTTGCTGGAAAACTGGAACTTGCAATTTTCAATCAGTGCAATCTTTAAGTTGACAAGAGCACCAATTCACTACAGAATTCAGATGATAAGTGTTTCACTGTTACAATTTTGTGATTTTGGAGACAGTGGGCCATATGTACAAAGCATTTTTGTAGTTGCAAACAGCCTGATTTGCAGGAATGAGTCATTTGCTATGGCAAAGATGCTTTTGCAGATGTACAAACATCCAAAATGTGTAGAAATCGCTCTTTGGAAGGGGTGTGTGTAGGGCGTCACTTCCAAATTCCGATTTCCAGTGCTATGCATCAATCTTTTGTGACAGACATGTGTTCGCAAAACTTGATATCCTACCACCAACTCAAAGTTGGTGGTTATGCATTCGCAAGTTGGAAGGGGCCCCTTGGGACCCCACTCCCTTTTTAAATGTTGAAAAAACATTTTTTAAGAGCAGGCACTGACCACTGCTTGCTCTCAAAAACTGAAAACAAAAAGCTTAATTTTTTTATTGTTGAAACACACCCCGTTTTCCTTTAAGGAAAGCAGGTTACATTTCAACCCAAAAAAAAAAAACTTTATTCAAAGTCAGTCGAAGCTCGTGTGATACTGAAGCGGTGGGGTGGTGCGTGGGGGGGGGGGGGAAGGAGGGTGTGTATTATAGGGGGGATGGAGGGGTGGATTAAATTAAAAATAATTTTAAAAAACACTTACCTTTGCCGCCGCCACCACCTTCACAACCGCGCTGCTCCTCTCCTCTTCCAACAGTCTGCAGGCACAGGATCCCAGCCTGACCTGCACCAATCCTGACGCTGCTCAAAGCAAGGTCAGGATTGGCTGGGAGCGCCCAGCCAGGGTGCTCCCAGGCAAACTGGGATCCTGTGCAGGCTCTCTCCAAGAGAGCACTGTGCGCATGTGTGTTTGGCCAGCCCGAGACAGCCGGCCAAACTTACATGCGCACTGAGGGGGGAGGGGACAGCACTCGCCCTCGTTGCTCGTCAACCTTGTGGCCCTACCCCTTTTCCTCAAAAACGATAATAAACAAGGTTTATTATCGTTTTTGTGAAAAAGATTTGCAGCTGCCTCTGCTGGCGGGGGTGACACTCCTCCACCGTTATGGAGGAGCCACCCCTGTTCAAAGGCAATCACAGACATGGTGGTCTGGTGACCTCAGCCTGGGACACTGCTGAGCTTGCTTTAGAAAGGCAATTGTGCATAAGACTTGAACAAATTTGGAGGTGCTATTATAAAGTGGAAGACAAATTACTATATAAACAAGTGCTGAAAATGTACCTTAACCATCTAAGACTGGCCAGAGGTAACTTTTCATCTAAAATGATTAGTGACACTAATAATAGGCCTATGGAATTTTTTAAGATTCTGTCACATTTTTCTGACCCTACTGTATTTGCACCACTATCTGAAGCAGACACAAATTTGTGTAGTAGGCTTAGCAATTTCTTTGAAGATAAAGTCGTAAATGTCCAACTGAATCTTGTACTATCGAATGCAGCTCATACATTGACATTAGCCAACTATTCACCAGCACCTCTGCCCGCGGGCAAGCTTATATGTGTTTTACCTCTCTCAGAAGGAAAACTGAGAGAATGCTTCCAGAACTGCAAATCCGGCTCCCCTCTAGACCATTATCTCTCCCACCTCCGATTTCAGCATCAGATCATTGACTCAATTTGTCCTGTGTATCTGGAGCTCTTCACTACCGCTCTACAAACAGGGTTAGTGCCTAAATCCTGGAAAAGGGTGAATGTGATTCCCCTCTTAAAAAAGAAGAAATGCAGGCACTGCAGTCTATTTTTTTACCAAACTCCCTTCTTCATGCTAGCTCAACAATTCTTGAGAAACTGGTCAACACACAGCTCACTGAATTTAAAGAAACTTAATTTGCTACACCCCTCGCAATCGGGCTTCAGAACCTGTCATAGTACGGAAACTGCATTGCTGGAGATCTCTGAGCCAATAAAGTGGAATCTGGATCTTGGCTGTAACATAGCATTGGTTCTGCTGGATCCCTAGGCGGCATTCGATACTGTCGCAAACAAAATATTATTACAACATCTCTCGTCAACTGGGGTGAATGGATCAGCCCTGTGATGTTTTGTTTCTTCCTTCATTCCGGAGGACAGGCAGTGTGGATAAAACCTTTCTATTCAGGAGGTAAAAACATTGCAATGTGGAGTTCCACATGGTTCTGCATTTCACCCTACCCTTTTTGATATTTATAGGACTCCCCTTGTTTTTTGGTGGAGTCTTTTGGCATCAAAATTATCTTATAAGCAGACAACATACATTTGTGCTTTCTATAAAGGCAGTTTGGCAGCAGCTAAGAAGACTTTTACAAGATGTATAAAAGTTGTGATATGCTGGTTTAGGGACAACAATCTTCAGTGTAATCCTGACAAAACTGAAAAGTGACTGTTTAGCTCCAAATTTTGTTATGATAGGCAGAGTACTGGCCTGCAGACTGTCCCCCTCCTGCTCCTATGACTGTAGCCAGGAATGTGGGGGTGTTATTATATGATTGTCGAGCTCTGACAGCAAGATTTCTTCAGTGGTCATATTGTGTTTCTGGATCTTGAGAACCCTAAAAAAAACATTATATTGTTTCTGCTTTGGGAGGTGCAGAAAATTGTGGTTCAGTCTCTGATCCTGCTCGTTTAGACTATTCTAACATTCTTTACTGAGGCTTCCCAAAATATTTGACAAAACGTATTGAAGTGGTACAGAATAATGTGGTCTGACTTCTGATGAAACTTACAAAATTAACACCATTGTCTGGTTTTCAAAACCAGATGCAATGGCTTCCTATTAGCAAAATAATCATCTTCAAAGCTCTGACTATCGCTCATTTTAGTTTACATGGTAAAGGACTCAAATATCTTAACACTAGGATCCAAGAATATTGCCCTTCCAAATCCCGGTGGTCAAAGAACGTATGGGTCCTATTCATTCCACACTTTAAGAAAAAGAGGCAAGGTGGCTCTTCCTTTTCATTTCAAGTAGCTCCGATCTGGAATCGGCTCCCTTTCCAACTAAGAAATACATCAGATGAGTCTGCCTTTATAAATCTGTTTAAAACTCACCTATTTAATGACTTGTACTTCCCTATAACCTCATTTGCTTCTTCAGTGTAGCCTTGCGCCCAATAAATATATTAATTCATTCAAAAGACCCACCAGAGTTCTTCCCACTAATGCCCTATCCAGGTACCCGTTTTTCTGATGTCCTTGTGCTCCATCCCATTAAAAGACAGAGCTGTACATCCTGATAATAAGTCTTCAGATTTGAAAGTGGCAGGCCCACTTTGTTAGGGCAGCACAATAGCTTGTAAGACATCATTTGGCGCCTTTCTTTCCAAACAAAACTTAGAAGCATCTTCTTTATTTCTGTAAAATATGACCCAGAGTGCTGACTGGTATAGCCTGAAACAGATACAGATTCTCGGCAAAACATTAATTTTGATACTAATAATTTTACCCACCTAAGAGGAAGGTAATGTAGCCCATCTACGAAAATCATCTTTCAAGGTGGTCAATAGTGCATAGTTAAATCTATATCATACTTTTAAATCTTCTAAGCTGGGTGGAATGCTGACTCCCAGATATTTAATATATTTTGTGGCTCACTGAAACATGGGCCACCTTTGAGTGTATGTATTTCTTGCAGGATAGCCAGCTTCACAGTCTCTGATTTAAACATATTGATTTTAAAATCTGCCACCTTTTCAAGTTCTGTAGTATTTCCAACCTGGAGACATATTCCAGTGGGGATGTTAGTGTTAGAAACAGAATTCTTTTACGGCTATCATGCCTGAACTTCAAACCAGTCAGCCCCGTCCTGTATATATTTCCAGATGGTTCCATACTAATACCAAAGAGCAGTCCTCCCTGTTGGGTCCACAGACACATTGAAAAATCATTGAAGCTTTTCCAGTCTCATTCACTTTTGAGAAAGGCTTTGTATCCTGCAGCATTTATTGCCACAAAATGTGTTCTAAACCCTATTTTACGTATTACTTTGACTAGAAAATGCTAGTCCTTCCAGGCTTAGGTCTTCTTGTCATCAAGTCTTACTAACTCATTGGGGTCCATTTCTTTTTAGCCTTTTCAACGAGCTGGGCAACTCATCTAATATTATGATGGGTTTAGCCTATGCTTTGTGAAGCCCGATTGTTTGGCATGAATAAAATCAGAAGGGACAGACAGGCAGATCTTGTGGCCAGGATTTTTGGGTATAGTTTCACGCTGATATTTAAAATTTGCTATTGGCCTATAGGAAGAATACATTTTGGGATTTTTCCCCTGTTTAAGGATTAAAGAAATGTTGGCTTCAACCTCTGTGTGTAGGCTCCTGCATCATTTGAGAATGAAATGAACAATTTTGTGAAATTGGGCACTAGTATTCCTGAAAATGTTTTATAGAGCCCTCCTGCATCGGATCAGAGACCTTATATAAACTAACAGCTTTTATAAATGCCACAACTTCCTCCTCAGAAAAAAGGGCCTCTGTATTCTCTTTTTGACTTGGTATCAGCTTGGGAAGAGAGCACCTCTCCAAATGATGCTTCTTTATCGTTTTGTACAGTGTGCTCTGCTTTATCTAAGCAGGAGTAAAAGCCATAAAATGCCTACCTAGTCTCCTCTTCTTTTAACACCCTCCTCCACGTTGACAGTCATACTGCTTCCACATATCCTGCCCTCTAATTTAGCCATCCAAAAGAACAGCCAGTGAAATGACCCACCATGTCCCCATGGGTGTAACTTATATTTTATAAATTAAGGATGGACAGCTCATCTTTGTAGCTATTGCATTTAATCTGCCTCTCACGGAGTGACCCTTCTCAACAGTCTATGGGATGGAGTGTTTCTATAACCCCATTCTGTGTTACAATGTTCCTTTTTATGTTGATCCCTTACTTTGTGTTTCACTCTTTGTCTTCATTCATCATTCCTGTACTCCACCCCATGCTCCCAAAGTTGTGTCTTACAGTCATTTCAGAATTTAGCACAAGGGAATCTAGTAAGACCCATCTCCTTCTTCCTTGTATTCTGTCTGGCCAATTGACCCAAAGCGTGATCAAGCATGGTCCAAGATGACGATGGGAAGAATCTCAGTGGACTCCTTACTGGGAGGACAGTAGCACTACTCAGGGCATACCAAATCTTGGAGTGGGTTTTATGTATGTGTGTATAGAATGAGCATTCTGTAAATCACCATTATGTTCCCTCCAGACATCTGTAAGGCAAGCTTTGCACACACCACTCTTTAGTTTTTTTCCCATCGTACATTGCACTATACCTGTCCTGTACTTTGCAAGAGTCATTAGATTAAAGTACGCCCGCCACAAATTTCATTAATGTGTGTATGAATGTAATGAAATTGACTTTTTGACCCATTCTGTGCAAGCATACATTTACAAATGGTGATTTTTTGCCTTTCAGAAGGCCCGAACCATTATGCACCTACCCTCTTTTTTTAGCCTAGGGCATAAAGTGTGCCATCTTATGAAAGAATAAGCCTGCCTCATTACGTTTTGTGTTAGCTGAGGAGTAGAATGTCTGACACATTGCTTGTGTTGAAGTCTTAACTCATCTAATCTTCATAATCCATTTTTCCTGAAGAGCCCTTATGTTGTGTCTCCCCTCAAGGATGATGCACTATGTCTTTGTTCTTTTGTTTGGTACATTGAGGCCCTTTGTATTCACTCACACAAACGTCACCACTTGTTCACATAATCACAGTGTCATAAACTATTCCACAGAAAATATTCTGTGTGACAAACCATCCAGCAAATAACACAAACTTGTGAACTTTTCATAAAGTAACAACTCCTATAAATATTGACTACTTACACAGGGCATGGGCTGCACTTTCATTTGTATGAAATCCTACTTAACCCCAACAGTGTTAAACGATATGTGAACCATCCTATTTAGGGTTCAACATAGTGACCCCTTCACACTCTTTCTGGCTGCTTAGAATTACCTCTGGCCAATTCAGGGGAATCCCCATCATGTCTCAAACAGATTACAACTTGTGTCCTCCCTATCTATCAGCCATGTCACTTTATCATTTTTAATATGCAGCCAGAAGTCCTTCCCTGTAGAATGGGTCTTAGTTAAGTCATCTTTTTCTTCTTTTAAGGATAAGCTATTTTTAAATGAATGAGAAAAAATATACAAAAAAAGAACAATTTATATTTAATTTTAATAGTAATTTATATTTTATCTAACATATTTAATTTCATATTATTCCCTTTGCAGTTAACGTCTGTAAACCCTATTAAGTTCTATGGGAGGGTGTTGCAGTACCAGAGTTGGCCATGTGTAGTGCAGGACTTACTACAGAAGTGTAAGTTACTACAAACATGGAAGTTACTGCATTGTGCAGTTTGTGAGTACCACAAAGTAGTAATCTTACTAAAGGTATAAACTAACTCAAAAGTACAGTTTGTGAATCAGGCCCTCTGTGTTTGAAAAGTCCAAAATCACAACCTGTTCAGTGACGGAAAGGGGCATAGGGCAGACAGAGGTAACTGGGCCCCAACAGTGGAGGTTATGGTCTTTTGTCAGGGGTGTCATGAGGATTGTTCTACTATGGCTCTGCAAACTGAAACAAGTACAACACCTTCCAAACTTGACTCTCAGAGAAGCAAAGTCTTTTCAGGGAGGTAGTGTAGGAAGACGAACTCAGAATTGTGATTCATTAGGAACTGACCTTGCACTTGAACAGTGACCACTGAAGACAGTCAGTGTAGCAGGACTGCACAGCAACCATTGTCTTCAGCAGTTGTGGCCTACCCGGGTGTACCTGGTTCTCAAGTACAACAGTTGCATCCTCCAGAACAAGTCATCCATGAAGGTGTGTTTTTGACAGTTGAGGCTGGTGGGTCAATCAGGGCTTCCACTTTGGTGATGACATCGCTCTCTTTCAGATTTGTCCAGAGGCATCAGCAGTCTCTCTGGCTCACAGCAGATTGCTAGACGACACAGTGATGGTTGTTCTCCCAAAGTCTTGGTGCAGTTCACAGTGGGAATGGTGCAGAGAGACTGGGGGCACTCCTTCATTTTACGGGTTGCTTCTGGATTGGTTCTCTTTTATAATCAGCTTTCTCGGGGTGTTCTTCATGTTGGGAAAATGGTGGGCTTCTACTCCAAGACAGTCTCTCTTATTTCAGAACCAGGCACACTTCTTACCTCTCTCATCAGCCAGACAGATTTCCAGGCATTAGGTATGGACTCAGCTCCACCAACACGAAGTGCATGCTTCATGTGATGTCCCCTCACCTCAAAGAGAATAGCTTCTCAGTCGAGAGGAACTTGGAACTGGTTCAAAATGGAGTGGTTTGGAGACATAGGATGTAGATCCACTGTTTAAGGCTTCAGAAAGGACTCAGGGCAAGAACTGTTAATGATATACTATTGAGGGGACATTCCCAGCTCAAATTTCAACTGGTGGTAAATGCCCATGTCACCTTGTGAGCCGGGATAATAGTATATGCAAAATGGTTACAAATATGCTTTGTGCATATTATTTCCCTTTATTATGTGTACAGGTGTAAATTAGGTGCAAACAGACACCCAACTTAAAGTGTAAATTATATTTGCTCTGGAGTGTTACTGCACCGTTTGTGCCTGAGCTGAAATGCCCCACAAGTTAAGATGCAGATTTTAACGTACCACTTAGAGGCACTCCACAGCACTCTATATATGCCGCACAATAAATTACGTTAATCTAAAATTCTAAGAAAAACTATACCACACCATAACACATGCATCTGGAAAAATAACATCCATCCTACACAGTGTGACGGGAGCTATACCATTTGTCAAATACTATTATAGGTAATAGGTCAATAAGAAGTCATGTAACAGGAGAATATTCCTATCAGAAAGCAGATTTTTAAAGAATGTGCTTCATTGATCAGAACACAGGGCCCCATACTCAGGCCAGGAGTGTGGAATTTATTAAAATATCTACTTGTCCACGGGACAGGTTGCTTCTCAGATCTACTTGTCCTGTAAAAAGATCTACTTGTCCCTTTGGTGCCATGTAGTGTGGCGCCAAATTATGGCAGCAATCTCATTATGTAAGAGCTCTGATAATAGCCTCTCTGGTTATGCCAGGGCTACTACCATAGTAGGGCTTGAATACTTGCAGTTTCAATCCCTACTGTAGCAATTTCCTTATTTTTCCACCTTTCTGCAGATCTGCATACTGGGGCTGAAGGAAGCAGTAAGCAATAGTTCCAGGGCTGGAATGCCTTTGAGTCTGCAAACCTACTAACCTGCATGTTTTAAAGATCATCACCAGCTTCTCTCTAATATTTTCCCATAATAAGAAAGGTTGGACATTTACTCCTGACAATGGCAGAATTAGAACTTCTTCCAGGGTTGGGAAGAAAGTGGCTGGAGGGAAAATGAACTTGCGAATGCTCAATAGATTTTCACATGAGCAAATCTACACATGCGTATTTACCCATGCTAAAATACAGTTCACAAATATTTTATAGGGGTACGACATATACCATGGGTGCACTTTTGTGACTTTCTTTAAGAATTTAGGGCCACATGTAGGTAGGTTCAGATTTGCGACCCGCAAATTGCAAGTCGCAAATCCGAATGTAGGATGGTGTCCCTGACACAAACTGTGATTGGCAAGGGCTTCGCAAATGCACACCTCATGAATAATCATGAGGTGGGTCGCAATTTGCGACCCCCTTGCGAATGGCGGCCTCACAGGGATGGTGGCCTGCTGGAGACAGCAGACCACCATGTCTGTGACTGCTTTTCAATAAAGCAGTTTTTTTTTTTTTTCGTAATGCAGCCCGTTTTCCTTAAAGGAAAACGAGACAGTGACATTCCCTTCCCTTTTGTGAAAGTGTTAGCACCCATTTGAAATGGGTGCAAACTGCGATTGGTTTGCGCCCGCGTTCGCAAAACAATCCTACATTGCACTGCTAGTCGCAATTAGGAAGGGAACACCCCTTCCTAATTGCGAGTCGCAAACCCGTTTTGCGATTCGGTAACCAGGTTACCGAATCGCAAAACTGGGTTTGTGCATCGCAATGTGCTTTTTGCACGTCGCAAACAGCAAAAGTCGCTGTTTGCGACATGCAAAAAGCTACCTACATGTGGGTCTTGGTCCCTAATTAGGTCTGGTGTTAAAGACATTTTGTTTTTATTAAACTTCTATTTCTCTCTCTTTCGGCTGGCTTTACTGTGAGTGATCGCATTCTTCTCTTCCACAAGGAGCATATTGGCACACAAAGTAGTTTTGTTCAGTGTCAGTAACTACAGTGGCAATCAGTGACGTAACGAAACTGGAGGGTGTCCCTTTGCAAAGAACATGGAGGAGCCCCCTCTCCAGACTCACTCAGGGCAGGTGCTGTGCTGAAGGGGTCCCCTGGAGGGCGGCTGCGGGGCCTTTGTTATGCCACTGGTGGCAACGTGTGCTTTTAGAGTTCAAAAACTTTTTGGTTTTTTTTTGCCAGTGTTTGTTACAATGTTGAGGGCCTGGTAGCTCCCACAACAATAAAGTGTTACAAAAGCCATGTCACAACAAGACACGCATTGATGAAACTAAAAGACTTATAAAAATATGTCAGATCAGTTGGCTTTGTGAGTGTTTGTTTATTTTAATGCTTCCCATAATCGTGTTGAAAATGGTTACACTGATTTTCCATTAGAAATATTTTTGGGAAATACTAGCATGCATCAAAACATTTTACTAAATGACACCTCATTTGCATCTAATCAGAGAGAATTCTGGGAGCATTATACTTAGCCTCATAGCCTAAACTTTTCAAACATGTGTATACACGTTTTTTTTATTTGTACTGGAACCAACGTCAGTAGTGAAGTGTGACCTTAAAACATTTATTTACAGCACTCCCCCTAATAATGAAGGTTTTCAAATAATGAACCATAAATACAAGTTCGAACAGCATTATCTTTTGGAAACACTTTACCTCAACTGTAGAGAGTTCCACTCTCTGTAAACAGGCAGCCAAAGGGTTTGTGCTGCAGAGGGTTGGGCCTACTTGTCCCAAGGACAAAGTAAACATAAAAACTTGTTGCCCTTGACCCCAAACAAGATGTCCCGGGTGTCGGGCGATAGGAATTCCACATCCCTGAATGTCTGCAAGGCAGAAGTCGCCTTCCTATTTTAAAGAGCCAGAGAAAGTAACTTCCACCTTCTGTGATGCTAAGGAGGCCGAGTCAGCAAACCTATCACGGCCACAAGGAGCGCTGCACGCTGCCCTGCCACCTCTGCAGGAGAGGTGATCTTTGTGCTGCCGAGAAATAGATGGTGGCAGAAAGTGAGTGACACTGGGTAAAAAGAAAACACCCACTACATAATTTACCACAGAGGCCAGCAAAGTGAAGGAAGGCAAATTCATCCAAGTGGAGCAACACACACTCGAGGCCACAGAGGCTGGGGAATCATTGCCCTAATGTGCTCCCCAGCAAAGCCTGTCGACATGAGAAGACAGCCCAGGGTGGGAGCTGCTGCAGGTGAAAACAAGGATGAGAAGTCTTACCAAGAGCACTACACTGGTGAGGCTGCAGGAAAGGGCATAGTGAAACAGCAGCAGGGATGCTGCCCAGCTGCAATCCGAGGGTGCACAGCCATCTGTTTTGACTGCTTCTGTTCGACAAAGGAAGAAACCAAGTGTTCTTGACGCACAGATTGTTCAGGTCCTCTTCACTCTCAAGACCATAAAAGGCACACAGTTTCACCACAACAGCGGAGACAACTGAACAGCAGTAGTATTGCTCCTTTGTGTCCGAAAGAACACTTTCACAATACACTGGGACATGAGGCGACAATGCAGTTCAGGGCACTTGCTCCCTCCAACCTAATCTACTCACCATACCTCTCTGCTAAGATTGCAGCATGTCTCGTCGAACTGACTACAGCTGAAGTTGATAGTCCCAAGGAAGAAGCCCCAGCATTCAGAATGCTGCCTCCCAGAGAAGCCAGTTTCCCAGTACCAGAAGCATGAACTCACTTACATCAAAGCACTCAACGGTCCTTGGCGGTGAGAGAGAAGCTGCCATCCCCATGTGTTTGCTACATCGTCTGACACCTGCCATCATAGAAAGCTTTCGCTTCCCCTCTCCTTTAATAGTGTTGCTGCCCCTCGTGGTGGGCAGTGGTACTACATCAGCTGCTCTCCGAATCACAAGCAGAAGTGTAGTGGAGAAAAGGAGATATGCTGCCAACCTGTCCTCTGCATCAAAGGCTTAGAGGGGAAAGTGCGAAGATCCACAGCACTTCCATGGCTGTTTGGAGCTGCTGGCAGTGGGAACTGCCATCATAATAACAAGTAATAATCTGCAGAATTGCACACCTGCCTTCCTAGCCCTGGTGTACATAGCACTCCACACACCTGAACAAAGGCTTGGCAACATGTTACCAAACCATCAACGACTCCTCACATGCCTAGAGTGTACAGACAAGTTGGAGAGAGGTTGACAGCAAAAGAAGCTCTAAAGAAATCACTACAACCAGGAAAGTTTAAAGAGATACTCTCAAGGGGGGGGGGGGAAGTAACACATCTGACACCCAAGGTGTACATGCAAAACCGAGTGGCATAGCCTACAAAGGCACCTGGCCAAGGACGGATTGCAGCGGTCAGTCCCAGAAACCTCCGGGTACAATATGATGCCCCAGAAGGAGAAGCCCTGCACAGTGCTACAGCCACAGAACTTCCATAGAGTGCACAGCCATTGTTGGGCTGCACGCTATGGATGATGTGCCATCAAGACGCCCAGCATCAGACAGCTTCCACTGGCCCTAACACAAAATCTCTACAAGCCAGTTAAGCCCCAGGAAGAAAGAAGCCTAGAGAAAGCGTGCCCAGACTGAAAGGAGAATGGGAGTACACTGCAACTAAGACCCTGGTCCAGACACTAGGAACACATCATTTTGCACCCTCAAAGCACACGTGCCACACCCACACTAACCATGCCCGACAACTGCATGGCCAAAAGGTGTTAGCATTGTGCGATCAAGAGAAGGTTACATAAAAGCAAAACTCTGCAAACTCTACTTGAACGGAACTCCAAAAAGGTCCTGGAATAGAAAACATGCTATGCATGGCCAGGTGCTACCCAGCATTAACAAATACGAGGAGAATTGGATCAGCGACAGTCCTTGTCATCACAAAGGAAGAGCCCAACACAAAGGCTGGTGGCCACACTTCTGAGACAGTCAACCAGTCAGAGGACCATCCCGAAGAAGGTGCATGCCGCAACATCCAGAAGGAGGGGAGACTTGAGCGACGAGAAGTCTCAACAGCATAACTGGAACGAAGATGCATGCGAAGCACCAAGGAGAAAGAAGAGAATCAAGTGTAAGTGTGACCAACCGGTTCACACTGGGAAACCAGACAACCAGCCAAGCCCATAAGTAGAGAATATCAAGTGTGGCCAGGCCTGAAAAACCCCAAGCACCCAGGAACCGTGTCTCTGCCACAAGCTTCCCAGCATAACCGTCCAGTAACCGACAACTCAGAGCAACAGGCCAAAGGATCTGGATGCCTCTACAAAGAAAGGATGTTAACACATGGCTACCATTACTCCAAATTGTCAAGGACCCAAGAAGGAAGGCCTGCAAAAATCAAGGCAAGTCGTTGCCACCTATGATAAAGGTTCACCACATGGCTGGCAACCCTGTCTGGTGAACCATCAAAACCACCTATGGAGCATCGAACAACAAGAGTGGAGTCCAACACCACTGTTATACCTACAGGCAAGAAGCGCCAATCGGAAGAATCAGTCATCCAGCGACTACCTGTTCACCCCACCTGCACCCAGATCCTGGTGGCTTGAGCACATCTTGACAGTGACCCATCTACCTCTGTGGTTGCACAAGTGACTAGACAGTGGCCTCACTGATCTTGGAGCAGCCCATGACATGGCATGTGGTCTGTGCCCCAGCACAGACCACATGCAGTCCCATGTCAACCCATCCGAGAAGCCTACCAAAAGCGTAGGAGAATGACTTGACACTGCCCCACCAACAGATGCCAGGAGGAAGCGAGCCCTAGGGCAGAGATCTCAACAGGTTACAGATGCTCTTCCCAGTCACAGGACTGTTCTCAGTGTGTCAAGCAGCACCATCAATCAAGCTCCAAAATGGACTCCAACAATGCTCCTGCTGCACTTATTTTGAACTTTTGCACCAACCATGAATCATCTGATCATAAGCAGAGTAGAACAACTCTTTATCATGGACATGATTTCAGGTGCTATGCTTCCAGAAGGCATTGGACTTCTCTGAATCAGTGTTTGTGTTCTGTCTCATTGAGGTTAAATTATGAAGGTGAGCAAAGACTTCCAATTGCCCGTGCATCCACTGCTGTCTTTTGAAAGCTATAGTATCAGTGGTGTCTAGCTTATGTTGCTTCGTTTCCACGGCTTGGAATTGTTATCTCTTTGTTGGTATTTTAAGGTGAATGGAATGTCCTGCTGGACACGTAATGAAGCACCCCCCCCCCCCCCCGAAGCTGCACTAACATCCACAAATACCCCTAACAATAATGTCTCTGTCGTCGTTTCACTTAGCATGTAGGTCTAGGTCCCAGGACACAGCTTTGTCCCCAGTTTTTTTTTAAATACCATACATTGGCCTCTAGGTTGCTGTACAAGCAGCGGCTGATGTGCACCAACTCACTGTTCAACTCTCTTTAACCCTTTCTTTGTGCCCTTCTTTCCACTAACCTATCTCTCCCTGCCCGTTTTTCACACTCTTTCTCTGCCCCAGTATATTGTTGCACCTATGTTTCTTTCTGCATTCCCGTCTTTACATTTCCTCTGCCTCTCTTCCATTCGACCCACACACTGGCGGCAGCCCTGCTGTAAGTGTTTTCTCTGTGTGCGCTTCATTTCAGTGCACCATATTTACTTTGTATTCCAGCCTCTCCATGTATTCTGTCTCTTTAAATAGTGTCTCTGAGACGTCTGTTTTTCTATGGCAGGACCGGAGGCTTCGTATTATGCTTTCTATTTCTTTACTGAAAGAATACAGCAGTAAAAAAAGTTAAAATAACAAAAAAATACATGGCCCAACATTCCCAGTAGTCCAAAACCTGACCAATTCGGGGTCTACTGTTCATATAAATGTCTCTGTCAACATACTTCTTCCTCTTTCTTTGTCGCTTACAGCCAGAGTTAAGTACTCAACATTGTTAAGATCTTAATATTTTACATTCATTGTGATTGCTGCAACTTACTCATGAAATTTGTGAGAGATTCAAAGAAAGGCCTAGACAGAGCCTGGAGAGGCTGTCAAGATAAACTTTTAGACATTTTGGGGCTAATTACCAAAATCCTGAAGCTGGCGGTCCAGGCCAAAGAGGATAATAGGCCCTTAGACACTGTCCTGGGGTGGGCGCAAAGAGCTATCTGCCTCCTTGGCAATGCCAACTGCGCCATGTCAACTGAACGACGCAAGTCATTTCTGATGAGGATAGACTCGAAATTGGTTGAATTGGCCACTTCGGAACCCAGTTCTCTTGCTAATGGTCTCCTATTTGGAGACAAATTTGTTAAGGACCTCAGCAAGTAAGCCTCCACTTTCTCCACCCTGGCCAAAGCTCAGTCCTCCATGAGGAAAATGTTCAGCAGCTGCCTTTTTCCTAGGGCCGGATGCTTTAGAGGCTGAGCGTCAGGCCGTGGTTTTTACCAGGCCTCCACCTCATACTTGCAGAGAGGCAGAGGTTCAGTTCAACCCTCTTCATGATTCTACCCCTCCCGCTGGAGAGGTTGAGCCCGTGCCTGCCGAGGCGGAGCTAGAGGCAAATTCAACAGCACCAACAGTGCAGCAAAAGGTGAGCATAATTTATTTTACGGAGGTTTGTCTGAGGGCCAGGATAAGAGAGCATTTACAAGCCTGGGAACAAACACCCCTAGATCCTTGGGTCATACAAACAGTAAAGGGTTATCACTTGGAGTTTATTCCCCTCCCAAGCAGACTGTGGTTCCGTTTCCTCTACATTTTATCCAGTCAGCTAGTAGTTTTATAGATGACAGAATTGTGGCTCTTCTACAGAAACGGGCGATAGTAAGATCAAATCTACACCCATTGGGGTTTGTCAGCATGATTTTCCTTGTGCTAAAGAAAGGAGGAGGTCATCGTCTGGTTCTCAATCTGAAGGAGTTCAACTCCTACATAATTTACCGCCATTTCAAGATGGAAGGTATCCATCTTTTAAGAGATCTGTTACAAGAAGGAGACTGGATAGTTTGTCCAGATCTCACAGGTGCTTTTTTGACAGTACCAATCTTCGTTCAGCACCGCAGATTTCTGCAGTTTTGCTGGCGGAACATACGGTTCAAGTTCACAGTCCTTCCTTACGGTCTCTCCTCAGCCGCCTGGTGTTTCACCAAGCTTATTCGGCCCGTAGTTCAATTTCTTCTTCAACAGAGGCGTCCGGCTCTTTATATATCTAGACAACATCTTGATCATGGCCCAATCCAAAGAATGAGTTCTCATACATCTAATTTGGACCATACAAATCTTACAGGATTTAGGATTTCGGCTAAATTCTGAAAAATCCATCATGATCCCCTCACAATGTATAGAATTTTTAGGCTTCCAAATCGACTCTGTCCGAGCACAGCTGAAACTTCCTCTGGGGAAACAATCCCGAACAAGAGAGAGTTACGGAGAGCCCTTGCCTCTCAGATTATATCATTAAGGACTTTGGTGAGATTAGTAGGACTTCTGGCCTCTTCGATTCAGGCAATTTTTCTGGGTCCTCTTCATTACAGGGCCTTTCAACGTCTAAAGATTATCCATCTTCGCAAGGGTCTGAGCTATTCGGAACAGATTTCTCTGGCAGACGAAGCCCGAGTAGAGATCTCTTGGTGGCTGGAACAAATGGATGCTTGGAACGGAAACACGATCTTTGCCTTGGCTTCGGAAATTGACACAGAGTCGGACGCTAGTCGGTGGGGATGGGGAGCACGATGTGGAACGGTGGGGACAGGAGGCAGATGGTCTCCGGAGGAACGCTCCCTGCACATCAATTGTTTGGAGCTTCTGGCGGGAACCTTCGCAATTCGCTCCCTATTTCCCCACAAAGCCAGTTGTTGCATACTTTTGCATATGGAGAACATTTCGGCGGTGCAGTACATAAATCGACTGGGTGGGCCAGGTTCTGCATGTTGGCGGAGACTGCCAAAGACTTTGGGCATTTTTGCCTGCAACATCAGATTTCGAAAATGGCGGAATACATTCCGGGACGCGCCAGTGTAATAGCGGACTGGAATTCTCATTTTTTAAGGGAGCGCAGTGACTGTAAACTTCACCAGTCTGTCTTCTTGGCTCTGACGACTCATTGGGGCAAGTGTGCGATAGACCTCTTTGCGTCTCGACTCAATACTCACCTCCCTCACTTTTACAGTTGGAGACCGGATCCATCGGCCCTGGAGACAGATGCCTTTCTGCAGATCTGGACAGGGGGCAATCTCTTGTATGCCTTTCCCCCCTTCTTCATGAGTCAGAGGGTACTCTCTCAGGTTCGGAGGCAGGCTGCGGAGATTAGTAACTTCACTGTTGAGGGCTCATGCGTGGTTCCCAGTGGCAATGTCCCTATCTAGTGCACCTCCGGTTCTTCTACAATTATTCCCTTCATTACTGCTAGACCCAGGCCTCTTCCCTCATTCTCTGATAATTCAAAAACTATTGTCCCTCATGGCGTGGAGACTTTCAGGGGACACTGGCAAATACCAGATGTTTTGAGGGAAGCTATCTTCTTCTTCTCCCAGTCTTGGACCCCTTCCACCTATAAGAGATATTAAGTTTCCTGGAAGCGGTGGATGGGTTGGTGCGGTGAACGGAGTATTGTTCCTCTGGGGCCCACATTAGGACAATTATTAACTTTTTGTCTGATTTGTCAACTCAGGGTTTGGCTTATAGGCCCATCTATAATTTCATATCGGCGCTATCAGCAGGGCATCCTCATATTGACTGTGAGCCGGTGCATGAACACCCATTGATGTGTAAGCTCGTAAGGGGCATTAGGATGGTTAAACCTCCTCAACCTAAAAACTCTGTTTTATGGGATGTAGACCTTGTACTTAGGTTCCTACGAAATTGGCCAAGCAATGTGGACTTATCACACAAACAACTAGCGGCCAAGCTCACGATTTTCTTGTGTCTTATCTCCTGTCGGAGAGTATCGGGTGTGAAAGCCCTGGATTTAGCAGGTAAAGTACTTACTCCTACGGGGGTTTCTTTTCCCATTTCCAGACGTACAAAGACTGCTTCTAGATGAATATCCTATCCTGTTTTTCCACATCATCCTAAATTACGTGTAGTAAAATGTTTAAAGGCTTATGAAGATCGTACTAGAGAATTTCACAAGGATTCTCATGGACAATTACTCATTTCCTTGCAGAGGCCATTTTCTCCAGTATCATCAGCCACATTGGCTAGATGGGTCAGACTGTTATTGGTAGAAGCAGAGGTTGACGTCTCCTCTTTTGGAGCGCATTCTGTTCTATGACCTTTAAGTCCTTTGGAGTTGGTTCTCGTTTGGAGGACATGTTGAATGCTGCAGATTGATCTTCGGATAGAACATTTAAAGTATTTTATCATAAACCTATTGTAGATGTAGCTTCTGTGATGATGGATCAACTTTGAACTAGCATAATCCGAAGCCTCCGGTCCTGCCATAGAATACAACTTTTTCTAGCTATTGCGTCCAGAATTTTCAATTCCATTAAGGACACAGAGGCGAGGCTTATCCCACCCTTGTTAAATATGCATTTGAAGAAATGTTTTGTTGCTCATTTGGTTAATGATATTATTAATAATTGTGATGCATATCTGATAATATGTATCTAATCTGCTTTTCCCTCCCATTTTATATATTTACAATGCCAGATATTAGCCGTGCATTTTTTCTCTATTAAGGTTCCGAGAACAAGGAAGTTAGAATACCTGGAGTTTCTATAACCAGGTGAGAGGAACATGAACAGTTTGGTTTCAAGGCAATGTTCCTGATTGAATTTGAAGATTTGGTTCCTTCTCAGGTTGTTTGTTCTGTCATGTCAAAGAAAGAGGAAGAAGTATGGTGACAGGGACATTTATATGGACAGTGGACCTGGGATTGGTCAGGTTATGGACTACTGGGACTGTTGGGTCATGTCGTTTTTTTGTTTGTTATTTAAACGTTTATTGGCTGCTGTATCACAGAAAGAGAAGGCATAATCCAAGCCTCCTGTCCTTATTAGTATTGAAAATTCTTGACAGGATAGCTAGAAAACATTTTATTCAATGCCACATGCTAGGTTGATTTGCAGGGTTTCGTTTTATCACAGGATAGGAACGACGTCGTTATCTGTGATGTCCCACACCTATTTCACTACAATGAACCATTCCTGCTGTTTTCTATTCACAGTGCGCATGCTCCCGCAACCCACGCTGTGGTGCGTAAACAGAGCGCTGACATCTTTATGAAATCACACGCACGCCTGCTGGTGGTAAACAAAGCACCAGTCACTCGTGCTATTGACGCTTTTAACCCCACGTAGAGCGGTGAACTTTTAGAGTGGAATTGCAAAAATAAAGCAGAGGTTTATAGCGAAATTACGAGCAAGCAAAGCAGGCATCAGAAACATAAGAGGAACAGAACTACGAACCGTGAAACCAGGAAGAACTCCAGGACCTACGTCTGCAACGTAGGGCACTTCCTACAGAGGGAGATAAAAACGCAGCCTATGGGAGCGCGCGCACACGCCCCCTGAGTGTCACAGGATCCTTGTTCCCGCCCCAGATCTTGACAGGACTCTGCGTACCTGTCCCTTGCGGGTAGAAAACCTATGCTTTACATGTTCTTTGTTGTACTACCGTCAAAATTGAAGTAGGGTTTTTAAAAATGTGGGACTAGGCTAGTTCTCTGACTATACTATGGTGAAAGAAGCAACGAAGATCCATCAACACTTTCTGAATTTGACATCATGTGTATGAACAGTCGGGTAACGTGCTTTACCTGCTTTAGCTACACTTCACGAGTTCAGATGTCTTTCTGTACCTTCCTTCATGAGGTCGGATCAGTACGATGAGTCGAATGTTGGTCGACACTCTGTAATGCCGGGGGATAGATTTCTCTTCCTCTGGAACAAGAACAGCATGCCTCGATCTCTTTGGTCTCCCTTCACTCCTCGACTGGCACACAATCTCTTAACAAACCATTTTACGGTTCCCTCCGGCTAGTGCTGTTTCCTTCCGCTACATCGCTCCTTTTTGAGGACGTGACTCACCGAGAGCCTATTGACTGCCCATTGCATCAGAACTTTGTATGATGGAATAAATGAGATACTTGAAATGACGAAGCGATTATTCGAGGGACACGTGGAACCAAATTGAAACGCATGGTCTACGGAATGAGTTCTGTTAAAATATATGTGTGTCTTTCCGATTTACAGACCGATCAATAAGTGCATGATGTCAAAGTGAACCGCCAGAGTATGCGATTTAAGTTGTAGATGCTGAAAAGAATGATCTCCGGAAGCATGAGGCCACTGTACATTTTCTGGGTGAGCCGAGGCTAACAGGGCTGCGCTCGGAGTAGGATGGGTTGCCATGACTAAGGTGACCAGATGGATTCAGTGTACTGAGACACGACTTAGGGGGTCATTACATCCCCGGTGGTCGGTGTAATCGTGGCGGTATTACCACCGACAGGCTGGCGGTACGTACCACCACTATTATAACATTGGCAGTTTGGCTTTAGCCAAACCGCCAAGTTAACACACCGACTGCCGCTGGAGACTACAGTCTCCAGTCCAGCGACCGTTAGTAGGCCGCCCATGGAATTTTGACCCTGCCCACCCCACCGCCATGGTTTCTGTGGTTTCTGTACCGCCATGGAAGCCATGGCAGTAGGCACTATCAGTGCCATGGAATTCCTTCCCTGGCACTGCTAGGGGTCTCCCCTGCCCCCCTCCCCAGAGTCCTCGCCTACCCTCCCCCTCCCGACCCCCCCATATACACACATACGTGTACGTACATATACACCCATACACGCACGCATACGCACATTCACCCACGCAGACATACATTCATACACACAGCAACACTCACGAACATACATCCAGGCACACTCGCAAACACACAACAAAATGCACGTATACACACACACTCATGCACACACGCATGCACGCCTACAAACAGTCACACACACCCCCACCCATGCACACAACACCCCCACCCCTTCACCTGTCGGAGAACCCGACTTACCTGCTTGCAGGGGGTCCTCTGGCCAGAGACGGAACACAACGCTGCTGCCAGCAGCAGCGTCCGCCAGCAAAACACCACCAGGCCGTATCATGGGACATGATACGGTAGGCAGCGTTCTGCAGGCGTGGCGCTGCTTCTGGCAGTAGCACCACCGTACTGCTGTTCGCCGCCATGACTGTTGACGGAATTCCGCCAATGTCATAATGAGGGCTTTAGCTTTTCCATCCCTAGCCCTTGTGTCATTTGCCATTTCTAACACATTCTGTCTGTGACAAACACACAGTTGTTTTCCCCCACAATAAAACAGACCACACGCTATTTGTGGGAATAACTGTTGCAAGTTTAGTCACATTCTGTTATGTGGTACACAGGTGGGGTTAACTTAACAGTGATCAAACGTGTGCAGCATGGTTTAGGACTAACCTCTGACACCCATCCTGAACCAAACTCAATCCACAGGGCACCACAGTGATGTTGTAAAAGCAACCCGGTATTGTGTATTTCAGATTGGGGGTTGCGGCCCCATACATTATAATGGTTGCTGCACCCTTGTTACCACGGAGTAAGGTAAGGCCAACCCCCAGCTGTCAGGATTCCAACTGCCCCTTGCGGGATGGAGGGGTCGCCGTTGCAGTCTTCTCATGGTCTCCTATGGCCTGGGGCTATCATATTGTGCAGCCACCTACGTCCATCGGATGTGGTATTATTTGCTTTTTGCATTAGGATCACCCATAGACCTGCCATGATTTAGGGTTCCTACTATGATCCTAAGTCCCGCCCTCCCCATCTAGAGGGTTCAATCACTGCAACCAAATTATTTTAGGGCCCACCAAATATTCCTTGCAAACATTTCACTGCCCAAGTCTGACAAGTGCACCCCATCCTGTGCACAGTTGCCGTGGTGCAAAGCAGGCTATGCCTCACAAAGCCGACTCCAGAGTTTCTTGTGAACTTCTACATCGTAGCATTGACCGTCCCCCTAGATGCTTCCTCTGCTGAGTGTGGCCGGGCCCCCTCCATTCACCCCTGAGTATTATCTCAGACCAAATTATGTTGTAAGGAACCACTTCCGCTGCCAATCTAACCAGGGTAGCCCTCATGTCATTGAGCAGCTGATCCTTCCCCAGTGGGTAGGCTCATTTTCCCTTCGGTGTCTCACCAGTATGTCAGGCACATTCTTGCCTGCCCTCAGGGTGTGCTTTGTTAGGGTTCCGTCATCGCCCACATAATGCCAGGGGTGCTCAGGTGGCCGCTCCACTCGTTCAAGCTCGCTCATCTTGCTGCCCTGGCATGAAAAGGTGGCGTTAACCCAGACTCTTGTACCTGCACGCAAGGAAAAGTAACACTTAAATACTGGAGGTTGAGGTAAAGGGGGCCTGTGCTGCACATGCCTGTGCGATACACCCTTGTTCGCCGCAAGGGTTGGATTGGGATCATAATTCAGTCCAGGCACCCCCAAAAAATTGGCCCACTTTCCCGGATCACATCCGTTCATGAAACACCATTTGGCTAGTCTCATTGGGTCATTTTTACACAAATGTTTGATAAATTATGTATTTGAAAGATAATAGAGTCAGAAACATCGGAGAAAACTAGAACAGCTACATTATGGCCGGACAGGCGCTGTGAAATAAAATGGCCCAAAGGCCACAACTCTAGATCAGCCTATGTTTGCAACTTGGCCATTGTTTTAACCAGCATTACTTGTATTTTAATATCTTGGCCGGTCTGAAAATAAAGAAAATCTCCTAAAGCTGGTATTATCTCCTCTGATCATTATGTACTTTAAACAGTAAACCTAAGGTGAAAGCAGTTTTAAATGTTGTCTGCCTAAGGTGAAAGTAGTTTTAAATGTAGTCTAAAGATGCTTTAATGATCCATGAGTGATAAACTAAACAAAGACAGAAAAGCAATGTTAAAAAATACCTAATTAGGGACCCAATTCTTAAAGAAAATCACAACAGTGCACCCCTGGTATATGTCTTTGAATTAGTGGCTATCATGAATTCACAAGAATTTACAGAAGTAGACCAGGAAATCATACTTCTACAAAAAAATTGTGAATTGTATATTAGCACGAGCAAAATGCATATGTAGATTTGCTCGTATGAAAATCTATTGAGCGTTTACAAGTTCACTTTCCATCCAACCACCTTTTTCCCAATACTGGAAGAACTTCTACTTCTGCCATTGTCAGGAGTAAATTTCCAACCTTTCTCATTATGGGAAATGGTTAGAGAAGAGCTGGTAAAAATCCATGAAATATGCAAGTTAGTAGGTTTGCAGACTCAGAAGCAATCCAGCCCTGGAACTATTGCTTACTGCTTCCTCCAGCCCTAGTATGTTGATCTGCGGAAAGGTGTCAAAATAAGGAAATTGCTACATTAGTGATTGAAATTGTAAGTATTCAAGCCCTACTATAGTAGTACCCCTGGCATAATCAGGGAGCCTATTATCAGAGCTCTTAAATAATGAGATTGCTGCCATAATTTGCTGGCGAACTACATGGCACCAAAGGGACAAGTAGATTTTTTTACAAGACAAGTACATTTATGAAGCAACCTGTCCCATGGACAAGTAGATATTTTAATAAATTCCATATCCCTGTATAAAGAATCCTTTTTCATTTTTATGGTCCAGCCTTAGCAGACTTTTAAAGCATGAACAAACAAAGGTTATTTTTTAATTGTAGTTTTATATAGGGTAAAATCGTCCCAAGGAAGTTGGAGTTAAATGAGCACCTCTTGTATTACTGAAGATCAAAGGTGCCTGTGCAAACATAGACTCCCCCTCCATCATAGCCTGAAAGACTGTAGATGAGGCATCAATGAAAGGACCCCAGCGAAGCTGCTTCACTTACTCTCACCATCCCCCAGCCAGCTATAGCCTGAGGGCAATGGCCTGGCTTGGGAGGGGTGAGGAAAAACACAGAACTGCTGCTGCTCCGGGGGGGCTGAGGAGATGATGGCCCAATGGCCACATCACCTGCCCCCAGCCAAGCTGCTGCACTCTCAACACTATTCCTTAGTTTATTAGCATGGCAGGGGAGTGGGACATTGCTTCTGGTTGTCTGTGCTGGCCAAGGGGAAGTCTGTAGAGTCCAGAATGATACTGGCCTAGCAACGGTGCTGCAGGCTACCCCCTTAGACCCTGCCTTCCCATGATTCTGACTCCATATTACAGTGGCGTGGGGAGAAGACCGTAAGGCTCTGTGGGCCTGTTGATGCAGTTCATAACAAAAACAGCCCATAGGTGAGCCCTTCACCTAATACCTGACTGTCCACCTTCCCAATCTGACACTGTTCACCACGCTGTTGCCCCAGTCACCTCCCCATGTGGTTCTTCCCGTGGTGGGAGCACACTTACGCTCATCATTTGCCACATTTCATGTTCAAACGTTTATCCATCACTTCACACACTAAACATCTACAATGTTGTTGACAAACTTCTGTAGTTTTGAGTTTTCCTGCACCTTTACAAATTGCATCAAAGCCTTTGCTGTCAAATTTTCACGTCGCTGCTGGACCCTTGCCGCTGGTCCATGCAGCCACTTCCACCGACGGATACAATGACATACCCTGGTTTCCACAACTATGTACAATGCAAAATCATTGCCTCCTTAGTCCTTGCCCCTCCTTTTCATGTCACCCCTCTCCCCACTTGGTACTGCTCCCAGTCCTACTTGGTGTTTGGAATGAGCCCTTGGATCCTAACCACACACCTATGGTCTTACGTACAGCTTGTACTTATCAGATACCCATCTGCCAATGCATTTTATGCTGTTGCTGGGTAAGCTGTCCTTGAATGCGGTTGTGGCTGCCCCAATCCTAAAAAAGTGTGTTCAGTAGACCTCTTTCGGGTATCCCGTCATTTGGAAGGCTTTGGCAAGGTATCTGTGGAACTGAATTATGGCGACTGGTGCGCTGTTTGAATGTATGAGAAAAAAACCTGCTTAGCTCAGGTGAAGTTGCATGTATTGCTGCACTATTACAACTGGGCAGTAACTGCTCCCCTCTAGGGCATGTAGGTTAATGGTTGTGCTCCACTCAGCTTGGTCTGTATTGGAGCTCTTCACCATGATGCACAGCTGGTTGCCTCTTACTTTAGCGTCCTGGGCTGCCAGGACCTTCATAAGTGTGTCTACTTTGGAGCACGCTACTAGTTTGCTACATTTGAAGGCGCCAAAGAATGCCCGTGAGAATGCTGCTTTGGATAATGCTTCTTTTGTATCTATCGGTGCACGTGTTACCTAGCTCATCTAGCATCTTCTTTAAAGTCCCACATTCGATTGGTAGCCTGCTGTCAGTTGCCTTGAGCTCATCCCATGCCCACCCTTTTAGGGTAGCTCTTAGCAGGAAACTGTTGGTGGGGTCGGCTTGCCCCACTAGCTTGATGAAGTAGGCTATCACTGCCATATGTCTGCACACCCAGGCATGGGATTTCTCATTGTCCCTTGACCATACCACAAATTGTTGGATCTTTGCTTCCAACCAAGCCAGACCTCCACTTGCCTGACAAGCCATTGAAGACAGGAAGGTGGAGAAACATTTCCTGTATTAAGCTCTGGTGCCATGCGACAATGCTTGCTCACCTAGGGCCATTAATCTGGGGCACACCTCAGCAGTCTGCACTAGTCCTCTTGGAAGGGCGTAATCTTCTGGTCTGCCTCTGTGCATGCAACTCGGAACCGCTCTCACTGCAAACAAGAAAGTGCTTCAGCTGTGGTGTTCTCTACACCTTACACGTGTGGAAGTCGACGTTGCCATACAGGCAAGCCTTGATCAGCTGTCTAAGAAGACCCAACGGGATAGGGCATTTTGCTGTCTGGGCATTAACCACATGTACCACCGCCATGTTGTCAGACTAAAACACTAACTCTATCCTTTAGTTCCCCTGGCCAAAACCAGAGTACCAGTGGTATGGGAACGACCTCAAGGACTGCCACGTTCTTTGTGATGCCCCGCTTGTGTCTAGCGTTGGGCTACCTTGCTGCACACCATTGACTTCCTGGGAATGGCTTCAAAACCACCTTGACCCTGATGCATCTGTGAAGAACCATAGCTGTTGTTGGTTGGTAGCCTAAGGGGATCGCCAGATCAGCACCCCATTGAACTCTCTCAGGAAGGTGACGCATACGGTTAGGTCTTTTGATCCCTTGATTCAGCCGAATCAGGTGATACTTCCTGACTATCTTGGGCGAAGCCCTTGACAATCTGCGTGCACATGGCCTTCCTACAGGGATTACTTTAGCAGCAAAGTTGAGTCTGCCTAATAGGCTTTGAATGGTACCCAGTGCCTCCTTTTCCCTACTTAGAATGTTCTGTATCTCTGTGCAGAGAGTCTCTATTTTGTTTCGCAGCAAAAGACACATCCCTTTTGATGTGTCCAGTTCTTTGCCCAGGAATGTGAAGTCATGTGTGGGGCACTGGGTTTTCTCGGTGTCCAGCAGCACTCCCACCTTGCTGCAACCTTCCTTAAAAACTAAGATGGTCTCTTGGCAATCATTTGTGCCCGTCTCCCTGATAAGCAAGAAGTCGTCTAGGTAGTGCATGGCACTCCCTGGGGATCTTCTTGAAAGCCTACACCATGTAGGAGCATAACGATTCAAAATGTTAGCATGACACTGAACAGCCCATATGCATGAACTTGTCAAATTAAACTGGGTCACACCACTGCATGCCGAGCAGTTGAAAACTGTTGGGCTGGACTGGTAATTGCCTGAAGGCATATTCTATGTCTGCTTTTACCAGCTGTGTGTGTGGTCCTGCCTGGCAAACTAACTCCACTACATTGTCGAAGGATGCAAATGTCACCGTCCATGAACCTTCTGCCAGGTAATCATTAACCGATGTGCCCTTGGCATAGGCCCGGTGATGGATGAGGTGAAATTTACTCTGCTCCTTTTTGGGGACAATACCTAGTGGGGAAATAATGCAGTTCTCTAGTGGAGGGGATTCAAAAGGGCCAGCTGCTCGCTGTAGTTGCCATTCTTTCACTAATTTACTGTCCACTACCAGTTATAGATCCATGGCGGACTTTAGATTCTTGGCTGATCTTACTACCAGTTGCCTGTGCAAGGGATTACAAAACCATCTTGGAAACCGATGGACAGTAGTTCTCGTGCATCATGCCAAGTAAAATCTGGCAGTAATTCTGCTAACATGTCAGATATGATAGGTAAGGGGGCTATGGTGTCCTCAACTTTATATCTGCTTTGTACCAGCAACGGGTCCTGGACTCCTCGGTTTATCTTGCCTTGAGTACTGTCTCCCACAAGATGGCAACGGGTGGGCACCGGAGCACTTGGTGCATGTACGGCTAAACTTACATGCCGGCCCCTTGTGCAAGCCCTGCTGTTGTAGAGGTGGCAAACGGAATTGTCCTGCCTCCAGTGTGTGCTGGCTTCTGTAACAAACCCCCCCGCCCTTTGCTCCCTCGAATAGGCTGCCACCCTGTGGGAAGTCCCTCTTATAGTATATGACCTTGTTGAATCTTTGTCTGGGTGCATAAGACTTGTAGTCCCAATCCCTGTGTGTAGGTTAATCTCCGGCTCCCATGTGTTGCATCTAATGCTCTGCATCCTTGCTGTCCCACGTCATTTTGTGTGTGTGTGTGTATTCCATCTTCTGCCTGCATTCCCTATTTTATCTTAACCAACCTGTCCCTCCATTGAGCTTAGCCTCATCTTGGATGGGCCTATTGTAATTGCATAGCGCTGGGCCTTGCTCTGGGAGTTTTTCCATGATTATAGTTGATAGTAATGAGGAGGCCTCAAGCCAGATATCCAGTGTCTGTTTGGGCCTGGCTCTATGCTTAGGTTTCCTGCCCTCTCCCTTGCCTGTCGTCATGGTTGTGTCAGTGTCCCCCTTGCAGTTCATCAGTAGCGAGAAAATATTCATGAAATCCTTTTTCCAAATTCTTTTATTGAAGCTAAGGGGATTCTCCAAGCTAGTGATGTCCTGGCTGATAAAATTGGTGCTGGTGGTGCATACCTTAGGGCTGGGGTATCCGTGCATGTGTTCCGTCCCAGGCCTGTCTCACTTTTCCCTGAGCTGCTAACTTCTGTGGTGCCTGGGCTAACGCTTCGGGAGGTGTCCCCCTTTGGGGGTTGGAGGGCAGTGGTGTCTTGCCTCTCTCCCACACCGTGCTTGAGCCTTGCCCCATGTATCCCTTTTTCTCCCTGGCAAAGTACTGAAATATGCAATTGTTTATACTGTGTCCATGAGCCTTTGCATCAAGTCCATCATCTTACCCAACTGCCCCTGTATCATTGATTTCTTTGGGCCACTGGATTGCTTGGCCTTGACTCTTGCTTTGGACGACTGTGAAGCAAGTTGTCTCGCAATGGGTTGGCACATCGTGCTTGAGGTTTGAGCGGTATGACCACTGCGGTAGTTGAATTTCCTTGCTTTCCTCTGCTTGGTGGTGTTGCTTGATCCTGCTGCCTTTTTTCTATTTAGGGTCCCGGGGGCGTCCTGGCTTAAGGAAGCCACACTGGAGTCTTGGTGCTGCGGCATAGAAGATTTGTCTCCTGGTGTCGAGTTTTGGGGGCCACGAAAGGTACAACTCCTTGATACATCATGGTCTGTATGGCCCAGTTGGCAGTCCGTGCCTGCGCCAATACTGTAATTTTGGCCCAGAACGCTGCTTCAGCCGCTTCGCTTGTTTCTGCCCCTAGTTCAGGGGTATCTTTCATGAAGAATCGCGTCGGATAGAGTGATCCTCCATTCCTGCCATGGCTCTGTGTTGCAATGGGTAGTGTATCGTTTTGCTTTGGTGCCCTTGCCTGGAATAAACTGTAATATTTTTATGCTTTTGTGTGAATATTTATGATTGTATGTTTCTTTTATGTGTTTGGAACCTCGAGGGAATCATGATGACATCAAGCACTGGTTTGGCTCTGGAATACACAGGCCTGTTAGTCTGTTGCCTGGTCATCTTAGGACCTGTCTGGTGGTGGATTTTCTTCGGAGTCCTTTCAAGTAAAGAATCTTATTTGAAACCTCTTCTGCGCTTCCTGGTTTCTACTTACTTGTTTTGTTGGATGCCACACAGACAATGTAAAAGTCATGTGTATTTTGTGTGCTTATGTCTTTGCTGTGCACTACTTGTGCATTGCTGGAGTCTGGAGCTGTCCGGCTATGTGGCTGCTGGCCAAGTGCCCTGACTTGGCCCCTACCCTTACTTGCCACCACTTTCCCATTCTAAGATACTTACTACTTGGATTCCGCTTGATGCAAGCTTGCCTGTAATAACGCTTGAGCGGCTGCTGTCGCACCAGCAGAACACAAGCATTTGGAATGAGAAAGCAAATCATAAAGTGCCATTCCTAATGCAATACCTGAGTTGACACCGGGCTTTAGGGTTCTCCCTTCGTGTACCCAGTCGCACCCCTTCTGTACTAAGTTTGCTGTTAATTTGCGGCATGACGATACCGCCTTGATCTGCCCTGGTGCACCCCTTGCTCTTACCTAAAGTGTCTTGTCTCTGTGGTTTCTCCCTTTGTTTCTGTGTTTTACCTGTGTGCTAGTTGATTCTGAAACTGTGAGACAATTTGTTAATGCCGTACTTGCTTTATGACCACATCATTGTGCCACCTTGCCCCTCTGTCATGCCTTGCATGCTCTGGTAGTGGCATGGTAGGGTGGGCGGGTGGCGGTAAAGAATCCCATGGCGCTAGCCTGCAACACTGCACAGAAATATGCAGCTGACTATAACTTGAACAAACTACATGCTGCCTGACCTTAGATCCACCATGCATGAGTGGACTTCTCGTCGGCGCACACTGATCCAGCCAGATGTGAGCATGAGAGCTTCCCTTAACCTGCTTTTTTGACCCTATCACTTACCCTTCTGCTCAACCATGGTTGTTTCAAGGCTTTGTGGCCCTTGAAGGGTCTCTACCTTGTTGCTGATGTACCTTCAAAAATGAATAGAACACTTAAATGCCCATCACACATGCACCTGCCACACAGAACGTTACACCTATACCACGAGTTAACCTGGCTACTTTCTCAACTTAGAGCATTGTGCATGACCAGGCATCATGACTGAAATGGCCCCCACTCTGTTTAATGCAGCCCACTTGCATCAATTGTTGCGCAATAAAACATATACACAAACAAAACATTCACAACCCCGCGGCCGTGGTCAGCTTGCTTCTGCTCCCACGCCCAGCGCCATCCCTTAGAGCCTGCCTTTCCGGTCCAGTGCACCCACGTGAATATCATCTGTAAAAGATCAGCGCAGTATGTGCACCATTAAAACACAATGGCGATATAAAGTGGCGCATGTTAGACATCAGCTGTAGCTGTCGCATACAGAAATGCAAGGCCGTTATCAGCACTTTTTAAAATGGGGGCACGCAATATGCAAGTGCATATAGACATGTGGAATCACCTATATTATTAAACAAATCCATTCAAACTATAGGTAACCAGTTATTGGGTAACTCGGACCCTCTAGCTGAAATGAGATGAACATGAAAGGAGTATAAAATGAGAGGATAATTAAAATGGGGTATAAAGGGTATTAGGTAAACCATCCACTCCAACTGAAACAGGAAGCCAAATTATTATGGCTCCATATGAATTGCTCAAACAGGCAGGGCTCTTTCTTTAACAAAACACCCATAAGTAGCAACGTGTTGCCCCCCCCCCCCATGGGCGTAGGAAGTGTGGGGGACGCGGGGGATATGTCCCCCCCAGATTTTGGAGTGGGGGGGACACGGGGGACAAGGGTGGGGGGGACGAGGGGACAGAAGAATTTTCCCTTCTCCTGTAATTCGCAGGGCCATTAGCGCATGAAAGCGCTACCTATACTGGCCCTGCACTTGACCTGTGACCTGGCTCCAGGACACTCGCCCTCTGCCCTTTTGTTGTGCTGCAGCACACAAGGGATTCTTTCTCACCTTGCCCCTCAGCAGTCTGCACTTCTGAGAACAAAGGGAGAAGAGAGGCCCTTTGTTGATTGCTGTCTGCATCCCGTCCCTCCTGAGCTCTACCCTTCCCTTCCCTTGAAGATCGAACCCTGAAGACAGCAGCAAGATTTGAAGAAGGTAAGGAGGTTTGTGTAATTAAATAAAGTATTGCCAAGTAACTCCCTTTCTTTTTAAATACAGTGTTGTGTTGCAGAGTATCTCCCTTTCTAAAAACAGTATTGTTTAGTTACTGTGAGATATGAGCAGGGCAGGCTTTAGCGTGCTAGTGGCACCCTGTGCGCCAATGTTTGTTAGGGCTCCCCTTTCTTTTGCCTCTCTCTCACTCTCTTCCCTCCTCTGTCTCCAGCTCGCCTGCCCCAGTGCTAATTATTGTCCCCTAAATTTACATCCTGCCCCCCCCCAACATTTCGGTCCCCTGTCTCTCCCTCAGCCTTCCTGGTATTTGTGAAAGCCTGTTCTGAAGGCCAAGGGCTGTCTGTAAACCTCATTTCCTGCCAATGGCCTGTGCATGCGAAGCCAGCACTGTGCAGCTCACAGGCTTTACAGGACTTCACAGGCTGTGGTGGAACAGAGCCTGACACTGCTGGATGAACAGCGGAGAGACCAGCACACAGCATGGGTCCCAGAAAGAACCAGATGGCCTGAGAGATGCACAGGACTAGGTAAGACAGCTAGGGCAATGCAACCGGTGCTGCCTCACTGGGTGCTGACTTAGGATGGGGGTGCTGTGTTTGCAAGTATATTGTGACTTTAAAAGCACCTGCTGGATGTTCCTTGCCACCAACAGTTTTCAGGCAACAATAAAAATCTTAAGATAATTCCGGTGATTAATGGTCATTCTGGAGAGAGATTGAAGTTTTGTCTAGTGGAAGTTTTGACTCATCATACCGTACAGGGTTACTATGCCTGCTACAAAGGCCGTCTACATGCAGATCACAAAGTGTATATAATGTGAATAGGTTAGTGGGTTACTGCTTTTGTCAGATGCAGAAAAGTACCCTCTTTTTGGCATGGTTGCCTGTTGTCAGTATGTTTTGACTGTGTTCACTGGGATCCTGCTAACCAGGACCCCAGTGCTCTCTCCCATTAAATTTGGTTGCTTGGACCACACACACCCCACACTTGGCATACTGGTGCCCCTTATAAGTCCCTAGTATATGGTACCCAGGTACCCAGGGCATTGGGGGATCAGAGGTTCCCCATGGGCTGCAGCATTTATTATGTATTATGCCATCCATAGGAGCCCATGTAAACTGTGTCTGCAGGCCTGCCATTGCACCCTGCGTGAAAAAGGTACATGCACCCTTTCAGTTCAGGCCACTGCACCAGGTCACTGTATGTCACCCCTATGGTAGGCCCTCCTAGCCCAGAGGGCAGGGTGCAAGTACCTGTGTGTGAGGGCACCTCTGCAGGAGCAGAGGTGCCCCCACGAAATCCAGCTCCATTTTCCTGGACCTCGTGAGTGCGGGGACGCCATTTTACGCTTGTACTGGACATAGGTCACCACCTATGTCCAGCTACATAATGGTAACTCCGAACCTGGGCATGTTTGGTAACAAACATGTCAGAATCATACCCCAATATTATTGTCAGTATTGATTGTATGATTCCATGCACTTTGGGGGCTCCTTAGAGGATCCCCAGCATTGCTCCTACCAGCTTTATGGGGTCTTCCGGACAGCCCACGCTGCTTCCACCCCTCAGACAGATTTCTGCCCTCCTTCTGCTGCTTGAGCAGATCATGCCCAGGAAGGCAGAACAAAGGATTTTCTTTGGAAGAGGGAGGCAACACCCTCTCCGTTACAAGGCTTGGGAGAAGTAGCCTCGCCAAGCTACTATTATTCTCTGAAGGGCACATTTGGTGCCCTCCTTGCATAAACCAGTCTGTACCAGTTCAGGGACCTCAGCCCCTACTCTGGCGTGAAACTGGACAATGGAAATGGCGTAACCACTCCCCTGTCCATCACCACCCCAGGGGTGGTGCCCAGAGCTCCTCCAGGTGGCCACTTGATTCTTCCATCTTGAATCCAAGGTTGGCAGAGGCCTCTGTGAGAATCTGAGTGGCCAGGTCAGGGAGGTGACATCACAGCCCCTTCCTAGGTGGTCACCAGGCTAGGTGACCAATCCCCCTTTCTGGGCTATTTTTGGTTTCCCTCTTGGGTGAGTCCTCAGATTTGATGTGCAAGATTCCAGCAGGACTCCTCTGCAATGTTTACTTTGACTTCTGGCCACTGGAACCGCAACTGGACTTCACAGAAACCTACAATCTGCAGCTCCAATGACGACTTCGCCACGCAACATTGTTTCTCTGACTCCTTCCAGCAACTGCAACATTTGCCCAGCTGTGCTTCCTCTGAGGGCAGCAAGTCTTCGGTCTGCATGAGAAGAAAGAAGGAAAATTCCTTGGAGTGAAGGAGTCACTTACCTGCATCCGCGTTGTAAGGGATATTTCCCGGTATGAGTGGTGCTATAAAACGAATGAAATGCATCTGAGAGAGAGTGGTGATGGATAGTAGTGAGGGAATCCGTTGCAGAGGTGGTCACTGGGGGGCACCAACAAACAATGTCGCATAGGGCGCCACCAGCACTAAGGCCGGCCCTATCAGACAGCATAGCAGTTCACAGGAACGCGGCAGCACAGAGACTGCCACTTGACAGTCAGACAAGGACCTAGGAGCAATCATAGGCCTCACTGGCCTTCATAGGCAGGCGGAGACCCAGAGACTGACACAGCCTGACTAGTAAGAAAGCTCCCAACAGGCAGCACAGTGCATGGCAGGCAGCACAGGAATCGACAGGAAGCACTGCGCCCAGCAGGCAGTACAGGCCTCTTAGGACTTCACACAGGCGAACAGCATCACAGAGCCTGTCGCTGCCTAACAGGCAGCAAAGGGCCCAGCAGACAGGGAATTGCAGGCCACACAGGATTCGACTGGAAGCGACCGCCTTTCCCATCTCCCCCCATCACGGCAACCCTTCTGGGTGCAAACTTTGTGCAGTGAGCCCACCTCAAGGTTGTCCCTGTCCCCCCCAGAAATTTAGTGTCTCCTACGCCCCTGCCCCCCGATAACTAATATAAAATCACAGAAAATAGAGCAAAGTCGTCCGAACGTCTGAGGTTAGAGCACTGGTTTCATTACACATGTTCATACGCATTGTTTACAGGCTTGTGGAGATTATGCGATTTGCCAGAATCACATGATGTTGACCCATCCATTTTTTTAAATAAAATACTTTAAATAAATAAAAAACACAATTGTTTCGTCCCACAAAATCGTGGTCTTGTATACCAATTACCTGGTAACGTGCAGTGCTTGATTCAAACATCATCCGTAGCAGTCTCATAAAGGCCACAGGTACATGTATGCACAACGGAGCTAAAGCTCCAAGCTAAAGATGCAAGCACACTTACTCGCATAAAATGCTGAGTGAGGACCCGCAAGAGTTTTTAAAATGGTCAGTCTTGCCCCTGAGGTGGACTTGGAACCTGGGGAGGGCTATGAAAATGCTCACAATAGTGAGGCAATGCCCAGTAGCCATTATTACTATTATTATTAATAAATCCCTTCTTGTGGAGCACATGGCTACCCAAACACAGGCTTCCCAGCGCTGACAAAAGTCAACAGCATTCAGAGCGCTGCTTACACTTCTGTCTGCCACCACAATGCCTCATCAGCCTGGCCAGGCTTGTATGCCACGCCCCAAGTGCATCTTTTGAACCCCATTCCATACAAGCTGAATTCCAGACATTGTAGCAGATTCTTTGTGCAGCTGTGAGCGCAGTTTCCACCATTGTGGGCCATAGCCCATAAGCATATGACCAAGCGGCTAAGCCCTTTGGAGCAACCCAATGACCTAGCCAAAATGAAATGCCCAGTGAACGAGAAAAAACCCAGAGCCACCAAGGCAAGAAGTCCAGCAAGTGGTCTCTAGTGCTACGAGCTGCTGGTTTCATATCCGCGTGAGGCCTAATTACCCTCCGCAGCCTTGAACAGTGGCACTGCATAGTAGCGCCACACAAAGCGGGGAGGTGGGATCAGCTGTCTGAAAAAGTGTGTAGAAGTAATATGATCCAGGCAGGTCTGTGTAGAACAAATAATCAAGCTTTATTGACTAAAGCTACCTACGACCAGGAGACATCCATTTAGGAACGTGATCAGGGCTTACTGACTTGTCACAATAAACATCTCTCTGGAAGCAGAACTAAACGCCTTTAAAAGAATACAATAAGTAGAATGTAATGAATAAAAGACACAAGCTTGTCCCTGAGGACGAACACAAGCACATAATCCATAATCTAGAAGCTCCATGCTGGAGTCTAGAAGATGCAGGAAATGTAACATACTACCTTACCCCCCTTTCTTCTACCTAAACAAAGTTACAATTAAATATTAAAGAAATAGACATTATATATCAACATCTGTTTCTTATGCCTACATTAAAGTACAATTAAATATTAAGGAAATAGACATTACATATCAATATTAGAAAGCGTATAGTCATTGAGTTTCATTGGTAATTTTGTGACACTTCCAAAGCGAATTTTTTCAGATGATGTTTCAGTTCAGATTTACTTCCAGAAGCACAATCTTCATCAACAACGTCATAACATTGAACAGGTACATTATATTTGGTTACATTTGTAGTATTGTCAGATGAAAAATAATCATTATCGATGTTGCTCTCCAAGGGAACATCATAGACTACACTGCTGTTATGATTGAGATTATCATTACCAAACATATTATCACTTGCTCCTTTGCTTTGTGTATGGATGGTTATTTCAGCTTGAGAATTTGAGATTGGTAAAACTTGTCTTTTGTTCTACCACCCTTTTCCTAACGGAAGCACAGAATGCTTGGAGACTTTAATTATATTAACAAGAGTTGAAAAGCTAGACACTCCCTTTAAGGTCTTTGTAGGCTTTGGATGAGAACCCAATGACCTACCCAAAAAGCAGCAGTTTTAACATTCTTTTTGTTGACATAACTGAATTTTCTAGAATCTTGCTTATTTGTCCTTACCTTATCATGTATATAAGTGTATTTGTCAGTCATATCAGGATATGGAGGGGTCATTCAATTTGAAAGAATAGACACTTTGGGATCCCTACCTCTTAAAAGTATGAAAGGAGTCGCTCCAGACACATAAAGTTGCAATGCTGGGGCTTCAATTACCTGTTTTTTTTTACATCTCCAGAACTTTTTTGGAAAGGCAATGAGCAAACAAACTTGGGCCCATATTTATACTTTTTGATGCAAAACTGCGCCAACGCAGTTTTGCGTAAAAAAAATTAGCGCCGGCTAACGCCATTCTGAAGCGCCATGCGGGCGCCGTATTTATTGAATGACGTTAGCCAGCGTTAGCCGCCGGCACTGTCTGGTGTGCGTTAAAAAAAACCACGTACACCAGGCAGCGCCGGCGTAGGGGGAAAATGGCGTATGGGCGTCCACAAATGGTGCAAGTCAGGCTGAGGCAAAAAAATCGCCTCAACCCGATTTGCGCCATTTTTTTTTCACTCCCAACCCCCATTGAAATGACTCCTGTCTTAGCAAAGACAGGAGTCATGCCCCCTTGCCCAATGGTCATGCCCAGGGGACTTCTGTCCCCTGGGCATGGTCATTGGGCATAGTGGCATGTAGGGGGGCACAAATCAGGCCCCCCTATGCCACAAAAAAAATTAAAAAATAATACTTACCTGAACTTACCTTAATGTCCCTGGGGTGGGTCCCTCCATCCTTGGGTGTCCTCCTGGGGTGGGCAAGGGTGGCAGGGGGTGTCCCTGGGGGCAGGGGAGGGCACCTCGGCTCATTCTGAGCCCACAGGTCCCTTAACGCCTGCCCTGACCCAGGCATTAAAATCCGGCGCTAAAGCGGGTTTTTTAGACCCGCCCACTCCCGGGCGTGATTTTTGCCCGGGAGTATAAATCCCACGCACATGCCTCGGAGTCGATTTTTTAGACGGGAACGCCTACCTTGCATATCATTAACGCAAGGAAGGTGTTCACGCCAAAAAATGACGCTAACTCCATGAACTTTGGCGCTAGACGCGTCTAACGCCAAAGTATAAATATGGAGTTAGTTTTGCGTCGAATTTGCGTCGAAAAAAACGACGCAAATTCGGCGCTTGGAATCTTTGTTAAGTAGAGACCTAAGAGGTAGGACTACCGTAGCATATCCAGGAAAAAATCTTGTGTAATACACACAGAGTCCAAGAAAGGATCGTAGAGTATCTTTGCCTGCAGGAGATGTGTTCTGTATGGCTTCCATATTTCCAAATTTTGGATGAATGCCATCTGAAGATATTGTGGGGGTCATTCCGACCCTGGCGGTCCTTGACCGCCAGGGCCGGGGACCGCGGGAGCACCGCCAACAGGCTGGCGGTGCTCCCTTGGGCATTCTGACCGCGGCGGTACAGCCGCGGTCAGAAACGGAAAACCGGCAGTGTACCGCCGGTTTTCCTCTGCCCATGGGAATCCTCCATGGCGGTGCAGCTTGCTGCGCCGCCATGGGGATTCCGACCCCCATACCGCCATCCTGTTCCTGGCGGTTTTGGCCGCCAGGAACAGGATGGCGGTATGGGGTGTCGTGGGGCCCCCGTAACAGGACCCCACTGAGAATTTCAGTGTCTGCCAAGCAGACACTGAAATTCGCGACGGGTGCAACTGCACCCGTCGCACGCCTTCAACTCCGCCGGCTCCATTCAGAGCCGGCTTCCTCGTTTAAGGCGCTTTCCCGCTGGGCTGGCGGGCGGCCTCCTGGCGGTCGCCCGCCAGCCCAGCGGGAAAGCCAGAATGGCCGCCGCGGATTCGGCGGCTCCCGCCGGCCCTGCGGTTACCGCGGCCGGCAGGAGTCAGAATGACCCCCTGTGTGTCCTAAGTAGTTAACTTTATTTGTGAAAAGTTAAAATTGTTCGGGCCTGACTGCCATCCCTTTGTCTCTAAGAATGGTGAGGACACGCTAAAGTATTACCATGTGTTGTTCAGGGCTTTCAGTATAAATTAGGCTATCATCTTGAAATGCTCGGAATTTGTGTACATTGCCAAATAACATGTCCATCATTTTTTAAAAACACTTGTGGCAGATGCGATACCAAAGGTATTTATAAGCCCCAAATGGTGTTACAAGTGATGTGATGTCCTGAGAGTTATTTAAAGATGAACTTGGTGGTGAGCTTAGTGTAAATCAATGATCAAAAAGTATAATGAATACCAATGTTAGCCAGAATGTCTTGGTTGCAAGGTTAAGGATGACAGTCTACTACTATATTTTTATTGACAGTACGCAGGTCGACACATAAGCGTAAATGTTCATATTGTTTCCGTGCTAAAACAAAGGGAGATACCCATTCTGAAGATTCTGTTGGAGTAATAATGACCTTAGCACATAGATTGTTCAATAAAACATTCAAGCCATCCCAAACGCCTAATGATATCGGTCTTACCTTGGGAACAATAGGAATGGTTCCTTTGTTTAATTTGATTTCATGAACAAACCCTTTTTATCCCTATTCTTTTGTTGAACATAGGAAACATATTGATTAGACACGTTGTTAAATCTTCATCAATTGAAATGGTGGAAACAGGTTAGCCACCTAACACAATGGGATTTTCTGAACCTGGTTTTAGGTAGAGTCCCAACCTTGCAGGATCCATCCACCCAATCATATCACAGCCTTTAACTGCTATGTAGATTTTTGTTTCAATCACTCTTCTCAAACGTAAATAATTGATAAAATAATTAAGCACTTCTACGTCAAAGTCACCAAATGCTTTGGGGTTGATATCAGTGGGTTGTGTTTTAGTACCTTTGGGCCAATTTATGTAAAATGTTGTGTCTGCAATGATGGTTTTAGGAACTCCAGAATTGGCCATACCTCTAAAGGTAATACCACCTATCTTGGCATCATAAATGGGTCCTTTAATTTTCATGGTACTTGTTTCCAAAATATTTACTTCACAGTCAACAGACAACACAACATCATTCAATTTAATGTCACCTTCATTAACATCCACACTGCTGATTTTTTTGTAAATGTATTTTTATTGAACTTTTTCAACACATTTAAACATGTCGATGCGTACAAGATATTAGGTCACTCATAGCATTCGCATTCGTTTCCGGCGCCTCTCGATTCGTCTTACCCTTGACATTTTAAATAGAGACCACAAATTTAAGGCAGCCTTTTTATCTTCTGGCAATGAGTGCAGCCATCGAATTTCAAATTGTAAAACAAACATAAAACAATATATATCAACACAACATATATTCCATCCCGTCAAGTCTATCCAAAGTATCTAAAGTGAGTCAGTGGGTACCGCTTCTTCCTTCTGTGCATGCAAAGACCATTTTATAACCACTCTTCAGATCTCTGGGGGTCAAGTTTATATATGGAAGAGGTGTAGTGCTGGTATCCGGGGACCGCATGTAGTAAGGGGTAAGCCCTTAGAGAGAAGCCTAACCAGAGGATCCCATATCTAATCAAAACGTCTGCGCGATCCCTCCCCTTTATCCACCAGGCGTTCCATGGCGAGACTTCTCCACAGCCTGGTAAACCACAGGGACACAGGGGATGGGTCCACTTTCTTCCAATAGCACGCCAATGTTGTCTTTGCCGCCCCTAGTGTCAACCATAGAATTGCGCGCCCCCTGTGATTGGTGTTGTAGTTCCTGTGCTCGTAGGCCCAGGAGAATATGTTCTGGGGAGGTTGGTATTGGATATCGTAATATCTCTTTAAGGTGTGATAGGATCTCATTCCAATAGGGGTGGATATTTGGGAAATCCCACCATCTATGGTTAAAGTCCCCCAACATACCACATCCCCACCAGCATCTATCGGATGCCTGGACATATAGGGCCTGATTCTAACTTTGGAGGACGGTGTTAAACCGTCCCAAAAGTGGCGGATATACCACCTACCGTATTACGAGTCCATTATATCCTATGGAACTCGTAATACGGTAGGTGGTATATCTGCCACTTTTGGGACGGTTTAACACCGTCCTCCAAAGTTAGAATCAGGCCCATAGTTTCTTAAGCTTTTTGGGGTACAGGTACAAATTGTACAATATTTTATAGTGTACTTCTCTGGTGTTCATTGAGTGGTTATGCTTAGTTATGTCTTGGTATAGGTGTCGCCAGTTATCCTCCCCCACTTCGACGCCCAGCACCTGTTCCCAGAAGGTAATATGTTGGGGTGTTGTCGCTCGCTGTGCAGTAATTAATATTTTATATAGCGTTGAAACACTGGCCTTTGTCACTTCTCCCTTTTGCACAAATCTCTCCATCGGAAGTAACTCTCTTGTGGCTGCCTCCCTTATGTTTGGTTGTGTGACCCAGTGCAGCAACTGATTATAATGGTAGCGTTCAGATTGTGGGAGCTGAAAATCTCTACAACAATTATGAAATGTGTGGAGTTGGTCCCCATGATATAGTTCTTCAATTCGAAAACACCCCCCTTCCCTCCATTTATCAAATGGCCCTAGAGCTTCCCCGGGGAGAAAGCCTTGTTAAAATGGAGGGGGTATGTGGTGAAGGAAAGGATGTAATCTCATAGCCTCTAGTCACCTTATCCCACACCTTAAGGGTAGTGGCAGTGGGTGTGCTTAAATATGCATTCTGTGGGCATGTTTCCCTGCGCTTCCAAGGTATTTCCCATAGGGTCCTGCCCATCACTGCTCTATCCATGTGTAGCCATCATTTTTCAGACTCTCGGAGGGACCACTCAGCTAATATTCGCAGCTGTGCAGCTCTATAGTATTGATGAAGGTCAGGGAGTGCTAAACCACCCTCTTCCCTAGGGCGCACCAGAACTTTGTATGATACTCTAGCCCTTGCTCCCTGCCAGATGAACATCATCCGGATCTCTGCAAAAAAATCTAGCGGGACCTCCACTGGGAGGCTTTGAAAGAGGTATAGAAATTTGGGAAGCACTGTCTTTTTAATGCTATTGATGCGTCCAAGCCAGGACAACCAGAGTGGGGACCACCTCTTAAAATCTTCTCTTAGTGACTTGATCAGGGAAGGGTAATTAGGTCTGAACATATCGGACACCTTGGGGCCAAGTCGTATACCCAAATATGTAATTTCTTTCTTAGCCACAAAAATAGGGTCGAAGAGGCGATTTGGGTCATTTCCCCCGCGGGCAGCGACAGGTTGAGAAGGAAAGATCATTGCCAAATTTAATTCCTGGGAAAGGGGGACATGCTCGCACCCGTACCGCCAGGGGTTCGACGCACAATGCAAAAAGCAGCGGGGAAAGAGGGCATCCCTGCCTTGCACCTCTTGACAGCTCAAAAAATTCTGATGCCACTCCATTCACCGAAATATGGGACCTGGGGCATGAGTAGTTGCTCATGACCATTGTTATGAATTGCTCTCCGAATCCGAAGTGTCTCATGGTTGCTATTAGAAATGTCCACTCCACCCTATTGAATGCTTTTTCAGCTTCCAGTGCCAAGAGGAGCGCCGGGATCTGTTTCTTAGAAGTCTTTTCTATCAAATGGATAACCCGGCGTAAATTATAATGCGTTTGGTGCACCTTGATAAAACCTGCTTGGTCCGGGTGTATCAGCACCGGCATCACATCTTCCATCCTCTGCGACAAAATTTTAGAGTACAACTTGGCATCGAGATTGAGTAAGGCGATGGGCATATATGAGGTGCATAATTGGGGATTTTTCCCCACTTTAGGTATTAGAGTGATCAACACTTCCCCCATCAATGGGGTTACTGCTTCTTCATCTCGTATATTATTAAATAGAGCAGCAAGCTTTCCTGCTAGCTCCGCCCCAGAGGATTTATAAAAATTAGCTGTAAAACCGTCAGGCCCAGGGGCCTTGTGTAGGGGAAGGGCATCAATGGCCTCATGAACTTCCTCTGGTGAGAATGGTGCTGCTAGCATTGCATTCGTCTCTTCAGAGACCTGTGACAACTGAATGCTATGTAGATAAGATTCTTGGGTGTGGGCATGTGTTTGATCTGAGCAATATAAACGGCCATAGAACCTTCTGAATGCCTTCGCTTTTTCATCTTCAGTGAGGTGCTCTCCACGCTTGTCTTTAACTTGCTCTATGTAGTCTCAGGCCTGTTTGCTACGTAACTGTCTCGCCAGGGAGGAGCCTATTTTGTTGCCCTTGTCATATTGAGATTTCTGAAGTCTCAGCAGTGTCAATTCTGCCCTGTTGGTGTAAATAGCTTGTAGTTTACCCTTGATGCACACCACCTTCCTCTGCGCCTGCCAGGTCAGTGAGCATTTGTGGTCTCTTTCAGCTATCTTAAGTTCACTTTCCAAAAGGAGTCATTCTTTAGTTTTTAACTGGTGCATCGCAGATGCTAATGAACTGCACCTACCTCTGATGACTGCTTTAAAGGCATCCCAGATTGTATGGGGGTTCGTGTCTCCCACCTCATTATATTGGAAGTATTTCTTGATCATTAACCGTAGATCTTTACGGGATGCTGTGTCTCGGGTCAATATGTTTGGGAAGTACCAGCGCCCGGCAGAAGTATGTGCCAGGGACCAGTTCAGGCCAACTCCCACGGGGCATGGTCCGATATGACTATTGGATGGATGACCACAGAATTAAGAATCTGTCTCGCTGTTTTACTC
Organism: Pleurodeles waltl; assembly: GCF_031143425.1. Classification (NCBI taxonomy): domain Eukaryota; kingdom Metazoa; phylum Chordata; class Amphibia; order Caudata; family Salamandridae; genus Pleurodeles; species Pleurodeles waltl. The sequence continues at coordinate 250,900,676 of NC_090450.1, forward strand.
AGGAACACATAGTCTATTCACCGATCTGGAAAAAAACACTTGTCTGTGATCTTTGCGGGTGTGTCGTGTCTAGGGCAGCGTCCCAAACTAGGTTGAAGTCTCCCATTAGAATTATCTCGCCTTCTGCAAAGCCTTCTAATTCTCTCAGGAAATGCAGCAGAAATTGATTTTGACCACTGTTAGGGGCATAAATGGTTGATACCGTACACATTTTCCCTTCTAAATTGCCTTTCATCATTAGGTACCTGCCCTCTCTATCCTTCTTAGAACCTGTTTCCTTGAAATCGGCAGAGTTGCGAAACATCAGAGCCACCCCGCAGTGTTTCGTTGGAGCCGAGGCTAATGAAATCAAGTTATAGTGTTTATTCCTTAGACGCTGTCCCGCCCCCCTTTTCAAGTGTGTTTCCTGCAAGGCCACAATATCATAGCAGTGGTCGTTGAGGTATTTCCTCAGTTGCGACCGCATAGTGTGGGAGTTAAGCCCCTTCATATTCCATGAAACCAGTTCCAGCATAGCCCCCCCCAAGCGTGAGCCTCTCTCAACCCGACCTCCAGTTTCATCTAACTCCTGCCTCCTGACCTCCTCCTTCCCCTATGCAATGCACCAAACAAACACTGGGTATTCCACCTGACTCTTCCGATATCTAAGGGGATGAAAAACACTAAACAGAACACACGAACATCTCAAACAGGATATAAGCTCGTAAACCATAAAACATTGAACTCCCAAGTTTCCCTAGTTGCTTTAATCCGTGAACATGTACCAATTCCGCCCCACTCTCCCCCGGGCCCGCCTCGGCCTGTAAAGTATATCATCAGAGGGACCCTCTCTATCTTCCCAAGCTCTGCGGAAGCGGGCCATGTTTTAAAAGTTACACCCCGCTGAGGCCAGTGTCATATTTCTTGTTGCTGGTCAATCTCACAGGAGGCGAGCCCCCCATCATCCCAGTTCCATCAATGTCACTCTCTAGGATAACCTCCCAGAAATCTCTGAAGTTCCAACAAGGCCCTCACCCCGGTCTGGCAACCGGATACGATCATCTCTTGGAGGTCTTTCTTCCCCTCCTCTGTTGTTTCCATCGTTCAGTCAACGTGGCAGGGGTATCCTCCCCTCGACCAGTTCCAGTGGCAATATCTGGGTCTCCCCTCCCTCCTGCAGTCTCTAGGGCCAGCTTCGCCGCTGCGTCCTCGGCTGCTGTGAAATGACATGCTCGATTGGGGAGTTCGAACGCTACACCAAAGGAAAAGGCCCATCTATATCTTATGTTCTTTTCTCGCAGCGCTTCTGTCACTGGGCAGAACTGTTGCCGCCGCACCAGTGTAGCCGGAGCAATGTTTTGGTAGAGGGAGCATCTTGCACCTTGGAAGGAGACACAGGCCCTCATTCTGACCCTGGCGGTCGGCGGAGAGACGGCGGTCGGACCGCGAACAGACCGGCGGTATTAAAAATGGCATTCTGACCGCGGCGGTCCCCGCCGCGACCGACCGCTACTTCTCCACTCCGACCGCCGCGGCGGTCATGACCGCGGGGCTGGAGTTTGCGCACTCCGGCCCGGCGGTCGTCCCAAGACCGCCAAGGGTATTATGACCCTGCCTACCGCCGCGGTTTCTTGCGGGCGGGAACCGCCGTGCGAACCATGGCGGTAAGCACTATCGGGGCCAGGGAATTCCTTCCCTGGCACTGATAGGGGTCTCCCCCACCCCCCACTACCCACCCGAGTCCTCCCCCCACACCCTCCACCCCCCTGCCACCCCCCAGAGGTGGTACGAACCCCCTCCCCACCCCCACCCCGACATGCACATACATGTACCCCGACATGCACACACCCCCAACATGCACATATACACGCCCCCTACACACACATACACAACGGGGACACATACCCGCACACATACATGCCGACATGCGCACCTGCCGAACAGCACACATTACCCATAGACACAGCAGCACCCCCCGCCCGCATACACGCACTCACACACCCACTCTACACACTCACACGCACACCCCCATGCACGCCCACATCACACAAAACCCCCCCACCCCCTCCCCTCACGGACGATCAACTTACCTTGTGCGTTGGTCCTCCGGGAGGCGACGGGAGCCATAGGGACGTGACCGCCAACAGAAGACCGCCAACAGAAGACCGCCACACAGAAATGTGGGTCGTAATTCTGTGGGCGGTGTTCTGCTGGCGTGGCGGTGGAGGTTGACCAGTCTCCACTTTCCCGCCGACCGCCAGTGTGGCTGCTGGCGGTTTTCCGGCGGAACGCTCCCAGCGGTCAGAATGCGCACAGCGGCACACCGCCGCGGTCGGCGGTCTTCACCGCGGCGGTAACTCAGCGGTCTTGCGAAAAGACCGCCAAGGTCAGAATGAGGGCCACAGTCTTGTTGACGCGCCTTTTGTAGAATCCATTCCTTGACTTTGAATGAGCTCAGCTTCGCCAGGATGTCTCTAGGTCTCGTCCCCTCGCTTGCGGTTTTAGTACCTACGCGGTGTACCCGCTCCACCCACACTTCCAACTGATCCTCTCCCAAAAGGGTGGAGAATAGTCCAGTCACATATGCCTCCAGATTTGTCCCCTCTACTCCTTCCTCCAGGCCCCTCATCTTTATGTTATCCCTCCGTGCATGATTTTCCAAGTCTTCGCACTTCAATGTGGCGAGGTGGAGCTGCTCTTTAATGTTTGTAATTTCGGTCTCCATCGGGGAAACATTTTGCTGTAAGTCTTGCATATGTGCTTCCAGATCTATGGTACAGACCCCGACCGAGTCCACATCTGCCTGGAGAGCGGATATTTTCTGGTTGACATCCGCTTGGAATGCGTCCAATGTTGCTTTAATGTCAGATGTAAGTTCCTCCTGCAGTTCAGCTTTAAAGGTGCGGAGGGAGAACAAGAGATCTTCCTTTGTGAGCGCCATCTCTCCTACTTGTGCCTGATCTGCGCTCTCCACTCTGGCCGGTGAGAAATAACTAGAGACCCTGTTAGTTTGGATTTTCCGCTGTGACATATGCTACTTTCGGGGACCTTGTCCCAGTGTTTGAGGGTTTACTCTCCTCCCTGGGCCTTCTCTCCTTCTCCTGGGGACTCTCCTCTAGGTCCCAGCCCAAGTCTCGAAGAGAAGCTATGTGTCTCTTGTATCACCCAGGCTGGGTCCCCTGCCATAGGTGTCTCGGCTCCTCTCATTTGTGTCTATCCCATTTAGCCCATTGTCTCCCATTGTCCCGCTCGGTTGGGTGTCTTCACATCCTCTCCCTCCAAAATGGCCTCCCTCCTTCGATCTCCAGATTTCCTGCATTGGGGCCGCGTCTTCACCCCTCCGTTTGGTTCCTAGATCTCCGGGTGTGGCGAACCCATCAGCTCTCTAATTCTGCCTGCATTTGATGGAGAGTATCAGCGGGGGTGGCCTTCATCCCTCTTCCGGGCGGCAGCTCCCCTCTCCCTCTGGTTGGCCTCACCTGATTTCCACCGTGTCACCGCTACCCGCATCGGCTCTCTCCTCTCAAGCGCTCTTCTCACCCCTGAGGCAGTCCAGTTTATGGAGAGTCCTCTCTCCCCTGCCTCGCGGTGCCAGTGGGATTCTGTCCCCTCGCAGGACTATAGCCCAGCGACGTTCCCCCGTGTCTCCTCCGGGCCGTCTCTAGGCCGCACGTCCGCAGTCCGCGGCAGGTCAGGTGCTCGGCTGACGGGCTCTTCCCCCTACAATCCTCCGCTCCCGGTCGATGTTTTTGGCATTTTCTCACCTCGCGGGGATTTAGTGGCACATCCGTGTGTCGGGGACAGTTAGTGTGGGGTTTCTCAGCTCGCCATTATAAAGGGCCCGGGTGAGTTTAGACGGAACCGACGGTGCTCATGTCCGATCGGCCATGTTGGTTGGCCCCGCCCCCCACACTGCTGATTTTAGTTTCACTTCTTCTATAAGTTCTACAAACGGATTAAAAGTGACCAATTTTCCTACAAAAGTTAATTTTTTTCAGCTGTAGGATATGTTGGGCTATTACCTAGATGTCCTCTTGAGCCATACCTGTAGCAATTGGTCAACTTCTTCCAATTGTTACTTTCATGTATACCATATTTATTGTTCCTGAATCACCAACTTAACTAACAGGTAAACATCCGTCACCAATAAATTTGCTTGAAACTATTGACCTTTCAATGCTTTTGATTGGCTACGTCAACGTTTTAATCAAGGTGGGATTTCTGCATGTAAGTAAATGCTTTTGGATTTTCTTGGAGAAACAAAAACTCATTGATCTCTTCTGTGTATATATATATATATATATATATATATATATATATATATATATATATATATATGCAAAAAACAAAGGAGAACTCTGGGAAGTTCCCAATTTAGGTAGAGAGCTGCTCTAGTAAGGAGCACTCTGCAACACCAGCGACACTCTAGGTTTGCTCACCTCAAATGTCTGCTTATCTAGCAAAGTTTTTAAGCATAGGATCAGCACAGTGCTATCCTCGCCGAGCTAGACAGTGAAAAAGTCTTTTGCCATTTGTACAGCAAAATCTTTAAGCATAGGATTGACATAGTGTCATCCTCGCTGTGCTGTAAAATGACAAAAGCCATTTACCACTCCAGGCACAGTATTACAGCTTTGGACTGGTCAAATACCGTCCAAGCCAAGCTGGAATGAGTAAAGCAACCCCTGACTTATGTTTCGCTCTCATTAGAGCTCTTCAGAGGGGTATAGCTTTGTCCAGACACAAGGGAGCACCCAGTATAAGTCAAACCAAGGCCCTTTCAGGGTTAGAGTGATGCATAAATTATGCAAAAAACAAAGGAGAACTCTGGGAAGTTCCCAATTTAGGTGGAGAGCTGCTCTAGTAGGGAGCACTCTGCAACACCAGCAACACTCTAGATTTGCTCACCTCAAATGTCTGCTTATCTAGCAAAGTTTTTAAGCATAGGATCAGCACAGTGCTATCCTCGCCGAGCTAGATAGTGACAAAGTCTTTTGCCATTTTTACAGCAAACTCTTTAAGCATAGGATTGACATAGTGTCATCGTCGGCGAGCTGTAAAATGACAAAAGCTATTTACCACTCCAGGCACAGTATTACAGCTTTGGACTGGTCAAATACCGTCCAAGCCAACCTGGAATGAGTAAAGCAACCCCTGACACGTGTTTAGCTCTCATTAGAGCTCTTCAGAGGGGTATAGCTTTGTCCAGACACAAGGGAGCACCCAGTATAAGTCAAACCAAGGCCCTTCCAGGGTTAGAGTGATGCATAAATTATGCAAAAAACAAAGGAGAACTCTGGGAAGTTCCCTGGCAGGGATCTGATGAATATGAAGGTGACAACTGCAGTCGCGGCTCACTTCTATTTAAAGAGCGGGGCGGGTGCTGCACGTGGAGAATGGGGGGAGTGGGGAGGGGACATTTAATAAAAAAATAAAGAACAAAATGTACCTCCTCTGTTGCTGCTGCTCCTCTGTCCCTCTTCGCTCCAGGTAAAGGCACAGGCTCCCAGCCTGACCTGTGGCCAACCCTGATGCTGCTCAGAGCAGCTCAGGATTGTCTGGGAGCGCCCAGCCAGGGTGCTCCCAGGCAAACTGGGAGTCTGTGCAGGCTCTTTCCAGCATTGCAACTGTGTTGCCGGGCTGGAGAGAGCCTACTGCGCTTGTGTGTTTGGCTGGCTCGAGATGGCTGTCCAAACACACATGCACTCTGAGGGGAGTGCTCTGTGCCCTCCCCTCCATGGCAGTCATCCCCAATGTCCTGCCCCTTTCACCACAAAGGGATAATAAACCCAGTTTATTATCCCTTCATGGTGAAAGGTTTGCAGCTTCCGATGGAGGAGCTGCCCCTGGACAACTGATCTCAAGACAAGATCCCACAGAATGTGAATCTCCGTGAACAGCTGCATTTCTTGGTTCCTGAGATTACTACTTTTTGGTCTTACAAGAATCCCCACCAGGCCCTCATTCCTTGGGAGACTGGCAGGGGATCTGCTGAATATGAAGGTAGCAACTGGTCCTAGGTCAAGATCCCAGAGAAATTGTACATGTCTAATGTGAGTGCCCCTGAGCAACTGCCTTTCTTGGTTCCTGAGAATAATACCTTTTGGTCTTCCTAAAATTCCTGCCATCAACTGACACAAGGGCCATCTTCAGTGTGGTATGCTATAAAAGCAGCACCCTACAAGCTAATTGAGGGAGGAGGACTGATTTGTGTGTACCACGTTTTACCTACTACCCTCACCTGCTAGGGAATCCAGTACAATCTCTTGATCGTCTTGGATCCTTGCTTCATATTCTCCACAAAGCTACTTCTAAGGGTAATCTCCATGGTGCAGCTTCTGATACAAATTCTCTATGACATAACCTATTGTATATTCAATCATATTTATCTTCATTTTTGACATCTCAACAGAGATCATACAATGTAAAAATTACATACAAAATAGAAGAACTACATATGAATAAGACAATATTACAATATTGACAACACAACAACAGTGAGGTCATAAAATTCTGACAAAAAAACTTTTAAAAAATGTAAAATTATCAAAACCTATAACATCAGTTTGGGAAATCCCGTAAAAGACTGTGTTTTTTTAGCACATATAATTCTGATGATATGGAAAATAAGATGTTAAAATCTTCTTTGAGATTTTAATGCTGGACAGACAAAGATAACATGATTGAAATCTTGAACTCCATTGTTACAAAATTTACATTTGTGTTGTTTAAATATATTCAGTTTTTTCCCCACACTTCTTATCAGGACTACTTGTTAACTGTATGAATATTTGACTAACCATGTGATCCAAAAACAATTAAAGATTTGGTTACATTTTTTTCATCTGTTCATTATCTGTGATCCACTTATTTTTCGATAATCAGGAGCAGTGATGTACATCTATTTTATTACTCATTTGAGGAACAAGGATTTTCAATTAACCTTTAACTGTTTTAGGGATTATCCAGCTAAAGTTTCATAAAAAGTTCACAAAATTCTAAATCATATGAAAGATTGCAGTGGAAGGCAGTAAGTGATTCCTTCTGCTCAAACATTCACTAAATAGCAGCTCTCATAGGGAACACTGTGGAGCATGGATTAGCTGGAAACCCCAATAGAAAACTGCCACAAGTCATACAGTCTAGGCTCTTGAAAGTCCAAACGCAATTCACACAACTTGCACTGAGATTAAAGAACACAGCTGACTAGTATCTTCCCTTCAGTACAATGAAGGAAACTCCATTGTGTGTAAGGGGAACATTTCCAAGTGCATAAGCCAATGTGGAGGAGATCTTTAATTGGAGATTAAGGGCCTCATTCTGACCCTGGCGGTCCAATGCGGCACTCCGAGTGCCAGATTACGACCATGGCTGTAGTGCCGTGGTCCGACCATCAGCACCACCAGATTTTGTTTATACGATGCTCTGGCAGTGCAGGCGGTAAACCCGCCATGAAAAGGCTGGCGGAGACGGGCTGCAGAGTGCCCCAGGTGGGCCCCTGCACTGCCCATGCACTTGGGGCTTCCCTGGCCAGCATCTACATATTTGTGAAGATCTTTAGGGGGTAGATAAAAATAATTACAATGTCTGCATATACTAGAGTACAGATGTATTGATTATCTAATTTCAGTGTATCACCTGATGATATATTTAACCTTAATGCCAGATGGTAAAAGTAGAGAGAAAATATTAGTGGGTCTAATAGACAATCTTGCTTCAGGGCATTGTTAGTTTTTATTTTTTAGGAGACCCTCCAGCCCCCTCCCAGTAGAGCCTGACAGCATGTGGAAGCATGAAGTGCAATAATTAATCTCAGCAGTTCTGGTGGGTTGTGGGGGGTGGAGGGAATCTCAACAGCAATTAACTACTTACACAAAGTGTGCCTATCTATGCGGTTGAATGCAGTCGGAAAATCAAGAAATATAGAGTACACATTTTGTCCTCTGCAACTTACATATTTATCTAATACTGTTTGTACTATGGCAATATTATTCAAGGTACTCCATGTATCTTAAAAGCCTGATTTCTCTACTCAGATTATTTCTTTTTCTGGAAATTAAGAATGTAAAGGTTCTAAAATGCTTTTATGAAAAACATTTCCCAACAAAATTGATACATTTTAGGTCTCCAATATATTGGCCACAGGGCTAATCAATCAATACTTTGTTGTCTTTTAAATTGTAGCCAAATTGTTTTTTTAAAAAAAAGCTTACATTGCAGGATAAAATACTATGATCACTCAGTTGTCTGGCCTGGCTGTAGAGGTCAGAAAGGAACTGGAAAGCCTCATACAAGCAAATTACATGGACAATTGAAGAATGGCATTGAGCGCTGATATGTAATCTCTATGGTGTAGCTTCTGCTACAAATTGTCTGTGACATAACCTATTGTATATTCAATCTGTGCATTGAACACAGATATGTGTGGCTCTTACTGGAATGCTATTTTCTTACCTGCTGTTTACAACTATACATCCCAATTCTCTTAGGGCCAGAGGTATCAAGCTCCCGGTTTGCATTTCTTAAATAGCAAATTTTAAGAAATTGCTATTTTAGAAATGCAAAATGGGATGTATGAAAACTTTGAGTCGGTATTAGCAATTTCTTTAAATTTGCAATCGCAATTTGTGAGTTGCAAATACCGAATCTCAAAAAATAGCGAATCGGTATTTGTAAATCACAAATTGCAAAAACAGCAACCCGGAACAGCCTGATGACATCACAACCAGTCAGCCCATGCTGTTTCCAGAAGCCCCACCCACAGGCGCAGGCAGAGAGACCCAGCCAAGCACCAGGGAAGCAGCCTTGAGAACCATCCAGGACCAAGCAGGATCATGGCTACTGATGAGAATGTGAAGGAGAAAGCAGACAGGAAGCGCAAGCTCAAATTCAGTGAGCAGGAATTGGAGGTGCTCAACGAGGAGGTGGTCAGGAACAACGACAAACTTTTTGGGAAAAACTCACAACAGGTACTTGAAAGTGAGAAAATGAAACTGTGGTCAGACATCCAGACCAAAATATGCGCAGTGGGTGTTGTGCAGCGCTCTGTCGAGGAGATACGCAAGCGATAGTACGACTTGCGTTCACGTGCCAAAGAGAGGGTAGCCAGCAGGCTAAAGGAGGCAAGGAGCACTGGAGAAGGATCACCCACCCAGACACTGTCCACACCAATGGAAGACATGGTGGAGACCACACTGCTTCCTGAAGCTGTGTGGTGTTACTGACATTGACACCTCAGGCACACCCAGCACCAGCAAAGGTAAGGGCAGTAATGATGTGTCTCCCCATATGTGCATGTACAAATGCCCCTTAGAAAATAGCTATTGGCACTATGCAGTGTGATTAGTAATCCATGCCACATCTTACATACAACACAGCAGTGCCTTATGGGAGTGGTAGTCCAAACCCCTAAAGTGCAAATACCTCATAAATATCAAGATAGTGTTAAACCAAAGAGAGAAACAACACAAAAGACTCTCAGTGATACTATGCCAGTGTACATTTAATACTATTATGCAACTATTTGAGTACTAATCAAAAATGACATGCTGCACATTGTTGTTGCAGATGATCCGGGTCCTGACGCAGCAGAAGGTTGAAATGTGGGAGATAGCGAAACTCAGTCACAGTCCGACTCAAACACCAGTGAGTCCTTCCTACATTCCCCAACAAGACGCAGGGCAAGAGTGCTACTCCTCCCTGAGTATAACTTGAACCCTGATAAAATGCTGGGTGAAGTACCCACACCACCCTCAGAGGCTAGAAGCACTGAGAGACAGCAGTCCCTGGCCCAGCATCAGTCCACTTCCCTCAGGAGGCGTCGTGAAGGAGGCAGACAGTGCACAGAGGAGGGTGAGGGCCAATCTCTGTTTGGCGGCCTTGAAGCTTCCATGCTGAAAGGGCAGCACCTGCAATGTAAACACATGAGGTCAATGCACAGACAGTTGGTGTCAATCAATAATTACATGGGCGCAATGCACAGGCAGTTTGAGTCTCACAATGACAACATGGGATCAATGCACAAGCAGGTGGATGCACTCAATGAAAACATGGGATCAATGCACAAGCAGTTCAGGTCTCTCAATGAAAACATGGTATCAATAACCAAGCAGTTTGAGTCTCAATGAAAATGTGTGCAAGCTGCATGAGGGACAGCAAACAGCAGCAGAAAACACAAAGGAGATGACAAATCCCTTAAGGGAGCTCAGCACTGTGATGCAGCAGGAGCATATCAGCCACCGTAGGCACCATCACCAATTGATGGGCAGGTTGGATGGGTTCTGCAGATCTGTCAATTGGCTCACTACCACAACTGCCATTGAAATCATGACATGCTGTGGGCATACAAGTGGAGATGGCACTTTGCAGTCGGGACATTGCACAAGGTTTGGTGCAAATAGTCAATGCAGACAGCACGGAGTGCTACAAACAGCAAACTGGGTGGTGGGGATAGTGAGGAGTTCTCTAGCCTCAGCAGTCCTCCAGACCCTGTAATGGATCCTAGGCTTTGCAGTACCAGACACATTACTGTCTTTGAACCCGCTACAAGAGGTGCCACTGAGGCCACTGTGCACTCAAGTGGAGTGCGTGGACGTCGGAAGTAATGTTGAGGGGTACCGGGGACTTGCTTAACATGTAGCAAAGCAGTTATACTATGATGCTAATAGTGTGACACTGTTACACGCACCTGTTTGTGTATAGTGCATACCTATGTCCTAATCACACATATATTACCTGAAGTCAAGGCAATAAAGATGCTATCTAGAGCAATACATAAATAGACGTGGTATTGTCATTACTTACATCAGAAATAGTTGCACGTGATCTCAGCCCGTCTTTGTCTGCCCTCCGCTGCACTGCTTCTGCCTGCTGGGTGAAGGGGAGGCAAGGGATCATCATCCTCATCTGAGTCCAGCTCAGTGGGTTCTACAGGTATGCCCCTCGTTGTAGCAATGTTGTGCAACATGGCACAAGTAGCCACGATTTTGCATGTTGTTTCAGGGCTTTATTGTAGTGCACCACCACTCTTGTGTAGGCATCTGAAGCGGCTCATCAGCAGGCCAAAGGTCCTCTCAACAACGCTGCAGGTTGTCCTGTGAGCAGCATTATACATCCTTTTGGCTGGCGTTGCAGGACTCAGATAGGGCATCAGTATGAATGACTGCACAGCGTAGGCACTGTCTCCTGGAATGACAGGAGAGTAAAATGAGAAATTGTTATCCGTGACAGCACATATACATCAATGCGACATTGTCAACTATTACATTACCCAGTAGGTATCCTTCGCCAAACACCCCGGCAAGTATTCTTGTGTATATTCCACTGTGCCAAAAGATGTAGGAGTCATGTTTGCTACCTGGGTTTCTGGACACGAGATCCGTTATAATGTTAGAGGCATTGCTAATTGCTTTTATGTTCCTTGAATGTGTACTTTTGCGGGTCCGATAAACATACTCTGTGGCCGATGGTGGACAGATAGCCACATGTGTCCCATCGACAGCGCATATTACATGTGGGAATTGTGCAATCTAGTAGAAATTTAATTTTGTCTGTAGTAATTCATGTGGGATGTTGGGGAGTCTTATGTGCTGTTGAATTTTGCTCAGCATGGCATTGAGGAATGCATTGAAAAATCGTGAGGGAGCACTCTGTGAGAACCCTCCAGCTGCTGCTATGACCCATTTGATAGCTCTCTGAGGCTAGTAGGTGCAGGGAGCATAATACCTGCACATGGGTGGGTATGCTATTGGTCCTGTGTGTGTTGCGCTGCAGTATGGGTTGTAGATCAGCTATAGGGTCAAGTATCATGGCTGAGCTTAACCTGCACTTATCAAATATCTCCTTCTCTGTCTGGTCAAAAAGGGTAATGGGCACTCTAAAAATGCACTCCTGTCTCCTCCTCCCTCTCCTCAAAGTTGCCAGTATCCTCATCCTCCTCGCCATGACGTAGAGTGCAGCCAACGTGGAAAAGAGGCTGAGTCATTCTGGGCCTCTTTATATAGGTTGCACCTGTTTACCATCTGATTTCCCTTCGTGGTAAATTGCACGTGCAAAAGGCCATTCTGCGAATATTCGCTATTTGTTAGTGCATTGCATTGTGAGACGAAATTTGCGATTTGCAATCTGCGTATCGCAAATAGCGACATGAATTTGTGATTCGCATTCTGTGATTCGCAACTCCAGATCACAATTTGCGATTCACAGAATGCGATTCGCAACTTCATGTCACTATGTGCGATACGCAGAATGCAACCCGCAAATTCATGTCGCAGTTGCTAGGAATCGCTATTTTAGCGATTCCTTATATTAGCACTGCGAATGCCTTTCATACATCGTGAAAGACCATTTTGCATTCGCAAACTGTGAAATTTACTGGTTAACACCGTTTGCCAATGCAAAGTCCTTTGATACATCTGGGCCTTAGTATTTCAGAATAATTTTCCTCTGTTTATCAGCTTTAGCATGCTACACGAACTGTGCCTCAGGAATATTGCGTGACTCTTCCCTCTATTTTAGAATAATGTGTTTTTCCAGCTGCATTAAATAGAAATGTATGTAGATTTAATACATTCTAGGACTCTAATTTATTCGGCCAAAAGGCTTATCAATCGGTACTTCGCTGTCTTTTAAATTTCACCCATCATTGTTATCCTAGAAAAAAGGTACATTGAAGGATAGAATACTATGATTGCTCAGTTCACTGGCCTGGCTGTAAAGGTCAGAAAGGAACTGGAAAGCCTCATAAGTGTAAATTACATAGACAATTATAGAATGGCATTGGTCCCAGAAATGTGTGGATCTTATTGGAATGTAATTTTCTTATCTACCATTTACAACTATACAGCCCAATTCTCTTAGTATTCCAGAATAATTTCCCCCTGCTTGTCAGCTTTAGCTTGCTGCCAGAACTATGCATCGAGAATATTGCATGACTCTTCCCTCTATTTTATAATTATAGATTTCCAAAGTCTGGTTAGAGACTTTAGCATTCAGGCCTCTCAAGATTAAGACCTAGTTAGTTTGTTCCCTTTCAATAACTTGTGTGATAAACTCTCGTACTGACCTCAAAAGATCTGTATATACCGAGGTCCCTGTACCAGATAAACATTAAACAGTATCCCGGATCAATGGTGTGAATGCAGACTAGTTTTCAAGCATTGTACTGTAATACTAGAAAGATTAGGTACTTCAAAAGACCACTTGTAATGAAAAGACAATAATTCGCAACACCTCCACAGGCATATCCTTGCTCACAGTCTGAGCTATGCAACTAATCACATAGCAAACAAACGTTCTCAGAGATCCACATTTCATGGAAACAGATTATTGTATCTGTACTGCCCGACACTAGTTTTTTCCACAGGTCAGAAAGGAGCACAGCCTCCACAGGAAAGAGTTGCCGATTTTTGTTAAACAGGATTCTTAAAGGGAGAATGACACAAAGGGGTATTACTTACACACCTGCCAAATAGAACTAAGCCATGTAGTCATTGATTGGTACAATGCTATGTTGCAGAGGTTCTGCTCCCAGAATTAAAACCATTTTACTATTTGTGCTTAAACTTACCCCAGTTGCTTGTGCATTCTTGAGCACATCTTGATGGCTCACTCCAGATCCAACAAGGGAGCATACATGTTAAGTCTTAAACTTAAGCAATCCTTTTCCTTTTCCAGCCTATCAGATAAAGGGGAGGGAATTACATCAATACCCCTCATGTGAAAGAAATAGCAATTCTAGATTATCAGACTGGGAATAACATTTAACATGAACATAACTCTAGACCACTTTTCAATCTGATCATCACAAATAGTTACATATCCAATATCCTTTGATTCTATCACACCAATACCTCAACTTTCTATAATAATTTCACAAGGTAAGATCTGTTTAAAGGAGATGGAGAGTCATCACAGAAAGAAATAAAATGTGATGCTTTACAAGTTTTATTTAACCTTAGATTTTCGTAGGATTTATAAAAAATCTATATTTTTGCATATTATCATATATTGTTACACAAATGCACAACATGGGGCTGAGACTTCCACTGCAGCCCACAAAAACAAAACAACGTCATCAGCTACCATTACTGTAACTGAATCAAGCTTTAGCCTACTTCATCACTTTTTAACTCACTTTTTTTTAATTGGACGCTTCTGCTTGTGTTAAATATAGACTTGCAAATACTTCCTGAAACATGATTTTGCTTGTTTGAATCAGAACTGTATTTGCTGAGTTTGATTTGGCAGTCAGGTGACACCCATGCAGGTGATGGCGGTAGTGCCGTCGCCAGGCCGGCGGTAATTACAGCCAAATAATGACCATGGCGGTGATCCCTCCCACAGACAGACAATGTACCACACCAACCTCCAGCACGGTATGACTACAGAACATGGCGGTAGCCACCTACAGGCAAGAGGATGACAAGGATCCACCCACCATATTATGACATAACACACCGCCAGGATTTCTGGGGCGGTAGCAATGCTATTGAAAGCCTGGCGGAAACACATCATATAAAAGGAAACACTCACCTCCAGGGACACAGAGTAGTCCGCAGCCGCCATGGATCCCGAACTGCAAGTCTTCCCGATGCTGTACAATGCCATGGCCGTCCTGGAGCTCCAACGCCGACGAAGACGACGACGGTGAGTACAGCCGCCTAGCACAGAAAGGGGGAGGAGAGGGAGGGGAGAGTGACACACGTGCACAATACACACCCAGAACCAGATGCAGAGTAAATCAACGGTAACAGTACCCAGGAGCAAAGAAGGCTAGGACACATACCTATGTTCAAACCACTGTAATCATGTTGGATAAAAATTCAAAATGTAAAAACATACACAACTGCATAGTAACATGCAGGCCCAAAGGCCAGTTCAAAGTCTCTAGTGCCCATAGGGCATCGTCCAAGCCCCAACTTGACTCCAGACAACAATGGGACTACACTGTTTAGGGACATCATGTTGGAAATTGGCAAGCACCTCAGGGGCGGGGTGGGGTGGGTTGAGGGGGCCTCTCATTGGGAGGGGACTCCCTGCCCACTGGTTCTGGAGGGGGCTCCTTGGCCTCTGGTTCAGGATGGGACTCCTTGGCCTTAGTTTTGTGAGGGACCTTCTTGGCCTTAGTTTTGTGAGGGGCCTCCTTGGCCTTAGTTATGTGAGGAGCCTCCTTGGCCTTAGTTTTGTGAGGAGACTCCTTGTCCTGAATTTTGGGAGGGTCCTCCTTGGCCAGAGTTTTGGGCAAGGGCCTCCTTGGCCTTTGTCTTGGGAGGGGTCCCCCTGGCCTTTGTTTTGGGAGTGGTCTCCTTGGCCCTAGGTTTTGGAGGTGGATCCATAGCCTTGGTTGTCTGTTTGGAAGGGGGCGTCACTTTAGCCGTCCGTTTTGGGGTTGTAAGAGTGTCCATGGGGTGAAGGACCGGCGTCACACTCATGTGCCCCTTAGTGGCAGCTGGAGACTTTGGGGGTGGAACAGTGTCAGACTGGGTCCTTGAGGTACTGGGCTGGAGGGATGGGACCGTCCTTTTACAGGGAGGACGGGGGAGGCAGAGGTCAAGGCGGGAAAGTAAAAGCTTCTTAGGGCCAATGGGGAAGGATGTGGGAGGAGGGATGGGAGTGGAGGTAGGTGGAGTGGTTGTAGGAGGAAGAGATGTGCTGGACTTGGGTGCAGGTGCATGGACAGTGTGTGTGTGTGTGAGGTGGAAGGCTGTTGGGGGTCTGAGTGCGAGCATTTGTGTATCTTTGGAGGGATGGGTCAGACAGGGTGGGGGCGGTCAAACAGGACGTGTGGATGGATGTTGTGGTGGTGTCTGCACAAGAGGTGGGTGTGCTGCATGAGGTGGTGATGGTGGTGGAGGTGACTGCGCATGTGGTGTGTGGGGTGCATGTCTGCGGGTCTGCTGTTGTGGTGACTGTGGGCAAGGCTGTGCAGGTGACTGGTTCAGGGACTGTTGATGCAGTGCATTTAGGTGTGAGTTCAGATGAGACTGTGAGGGAGGACAAGGAGGGGGAGACAGTTGAGGCAGTGGATGATGTTGTTTGTGCATCTGTGTGTTTGCTCTGTGAGTGCTTGTGGACTGAAGTGTGCTGCCTGTGTTTGTCTGTGCAAGTCTTGTCTGATGTTTTGTATGCTTGCTTGTCTGAATGTGTGCGTGGGATGGGTTGGGGTGAGAAGACTGGGACTGGGAACTGGTAGTTGGAGGTGGGACGGAAGAAACAGGGACACTGGCTGCTGTTGTCAGTGAAGAGGTCAGAGCCTGAAACTATATCTGTAGGGCTGTCAAGCCACTGTGAATGCTCTCCAGGAAGGCATTGCATTGCTGCATCTGGGATGCCAGCCCCTGGATGGCATTCACTATGGTTGACTGCCCTGCAGAGATGGATCTCAGGATGTCAATAGCATCCTCCCTGAGGGCAGCAGGGCTGACTGGGGTAGGGCCTGATGTGCCTGGGGTGAAGAAGATGCCCACCCTCCTGGGTGAGCAGGCACGGCCAACTCAATGGGGGGCTACTGAGAGGGCGGTGCTGGCATGGGGGTGACAGTAGAACCTGTAGCTGGGGTGGTCCCAGAGGGCTCTGCCACCACCAGCGAGCGCCCATCGGAGGAGCGATCAGAGTCAGTTGTATCAGCTCCTGTCCCTGCTGTGGTGCTCCCCTCACCCTCCGTCCCACTGGTCCCCTTGGCATCGGTGGACTCTGCCTCCTGGGTCCTGTGGGCTGCAGCTCCCTCACTTGTCAATGCCCCTGCTCCTTCGCCAGTTGATGCTAATGTACACATGAACAGGATGACAAATGGAGAGAGAGGGGAGAGAAAGAAAGGGAGCACAGGGTCATTCACAGCATCAACAGCCCAGATGGCATACACATCACTGTCATACACTGAGACTGAGAATGGGCAGTATGGACCACACTGGCAAACCATTGGCTAAGTACCACAGCATGAATGATCCAAACACTGCCAGCTACACACAAACTGGGACCAACTAAGCCTTGTCTGCCATAGAAAGCCAACTACCTAACTATCAGAAACATGCAATTTACCCTATTAACCTAAACTGGATCACTCAGCAATGTCTAAACTGGCATATTGGGGCATCCACTGACTTGTACCCTGCAACCAAATCCCATGAGGTGGTTGTCACACACACTGTACTCACAACCTTGTGGCTGCTTTGATGCCCTCAAGTGCCCATCCAGCTCTGGGTCAGCCACCACCAGTATCCGGGCCATCAGGGGGATCAGGTTCTGACTCGTTGGGAGGCCGTCCCCAGCTGGGCCTCTGCGGTCTTCCAGACCCAGCTTCTCAGGTCCTCCCACCGTTTCCTGCAGTGGGTGCTCCGCCTGCAATAGACCCAGAGGTTCCACACGTCATCGGCGATGGCATGCCACAACCTATTCTTCTGATGGGCGCTGACCTGCAGAGGAAACACAAACATTGGGCACACACATGACCCATACCCCTGCATTAACACTGCCACCAGCCATACCCCCTCCAAATGACACACTGCTAGCACACACACACATCTCCATTCAGCCATGTCGCACGCAACGTACCCATGGTGTACTCACTTGTTGGTCTGGAGGCCCATAGAACTGCCCATACAGGGGTAGGACCCCATACACAAGCATCTCCAACTCTTCCGACGTGAAGGCTGGAGCCCTTTCCCCTGTTGCACGTGCCATGGCATTTTCCAGACACAGGTCACAGAGCACACGCAGTGAAGATGTCGTCCTGTGGGAAGACAGGAATCAAGTGAAGTGGTAGAAATAAAATGGCGGTCACATCCGGGGCGGTGAACACCATCACTGCTGGCGTTGATCATCATTGGTTCCTATTCTCCATAGAGGGCCATGTTAGCCAATGAGGAATTACATGGCGGTGCAGGACGTGAATGCTGGCAGAGTGAGGTCACTTCCACCTGTCCCTACATACAGGACAGGCGGTTGCCATTTTCGAATGCTAGTACACATGTACAAATTAGTAAGTGCGTCATTGCAGTCGAATGTGCTCACCTAGACAGTGTCCAACCTACAAGCATGCTCCGTGTACACTGCTGTAGTGTGTTCATGGTTCCTGTTGTCACTCCCTTCTTACTTTTGGGGCCCGTAGGTACCAACCACTGCGGAGGAATGGGAGGAGGAGGAGGCAAGCACCCGTGTACAGACCCCTTGTGGACTTGGCTACACTGGAGGACAGGCACATCATACTCACCTATCGTCTGAACATGGCCACTATCGCAGAGCTGTGTGAACAATTGGAGCCTGCTACCTGCTATC
Organism: Pleurodeles waltl; assembly: GCF_031143425.1. NCBI lineage: Eukaryota > Metazoa > Chordata > Amphibia > Caudata > Salamandridae > Pleurodeles > Pleurodeles waltl. The sequence goes on from NC_090450.1 coordinate 250,918,928, forward strand.
AGTTGCACAACAGTAATACCCCCTCATGTGCAGGTACTCTCAGTGCTCCATTTCCTGGCAACTGGCTCTTTCGAGGTGACAGTTAGCTTGGCTGCAGAAATGTCACAGCCAATGTTTTCTATCATGCTTGCAAGGGTTTTGGCAGTCTTGCTCAAACACATGTGCAGCTACATCACATTCCCCCAGGTAGATGATTTACCCATGGTAAAGGCTGGATTCTATGAAATGGGACATATACCACATGTTATTGGGGCCATTGACGGAACCCATATTGCCTTACTCCCCCCAGGACCAATGAACAAGTGTTCAGGAATAGGAAGAGTTTCCACTCACTCAATGTCCAGATGGTGTGATTTGCTGACAATTACATCTCCCACGTCATTGCCAAATATCCTGGGTCAGTGCATGATGCCTTTATCCTGAATAATAGCAGTGTCCCACAGCCTATGGCACAACTACAGATGCATACAGTGTGGCTTATAGGTGAGCCTGAGTCCCTACCCAATGAATGTCAGTGTATGCCTTCAGGGGTCACACCCCATGCCATTAAGCAGGACTAATGTGTGTCCCTCACTTCTTGCAGGTGATTCCGGCTACCCAAACCTGTCCTGTTTCCTGACTCCTGTTAGGGATCCGAGAACAGTGGCTGAGAATAGGTACAATGGTGCTTATGGGAGTACCAGGAGGACTGTTGAAGGGACCTTTGGGCTCCTGAAGGCTAGGTTCAGGTGCCTCCATCTGACAGACTGATCCGTATGCTACTCCCCTGAGAAGGTCTGCACGATTGTTGTTGTGTGCTACATGTTGTACAATTTGGCCCTCAGATGGCATGTGCCCCACCTTGAGGAGGGCGGGGGTGAAAATGCAGCTGTGGCTGCAGTGGACACTGAGGACAGTGAGGAGGAGGAAGAGGAGGAGAATGTGGACAACAGGACACATATGATACAGCAGTACTTCCAATGACACTCAGGTAAGACTGTTGAACTACAAATTTCTCCATTTCAGTGTTGTGCTGTATGGCTGTAGCATAATGCCGTTCATTACCTTTGCATCCCCCTGACTGTCACCAATGCCTTCCCTTATTGCAGATGTTGCTGTGGTTACAAAAGTGTAATGCTGTGATGTATACAGACTGGTGAAACACATTTGTAGGCTGGATCAACATATTACTGGACATTTACACAGAATCAAGCAGTTCATTACAGTTCAATAAATTGTACATTGCCTTCAGATAAAACACTAATACTCAAGTTGTGCCCAGGGATGTGTATTAATATTTGTATACAATGCAAAGTGCAATAGAGTGGGGTGATGGTTGGGAATAGTCCAGTGTAGTGGGCCAGTCTGTCTGTAGCACAGCTCCAGTGTACAAGGGGCCATAGGAAGAGGAGCAATGGCAGTTCAAAGTGGACAAGGTGACACAGTGGAACACAGGGGACATTCAGGAGGGGCTCATTTCCTGGCACTGATCTTGGCAACTGTCTCTGGTGTCTGTCTGGGTTGCAGGGACTGTTTTCAGGGTGATTCACCTTCTGCAGGGGGAGGGGTGCTGGTGGCCTGTGGGTATTATGACACGGCCTCCTGTCCACTAGCTGCAGCAGATGTGGAGGGCTGGTCAGTACACTGGCTAGTGGAAGGGGCTTCCTGATGTGCTGTGTAGTCCCTCATGATGTTGGCCATATCACCCAGCACCTCTGCAATGGAGACCATGGTGGTGTTCAGGATCTGCAATTCTTGCTTGATCATCTGGTGATGTTCCCCCTGCAGCTGCTGGGTCTCCTGCATGATGTTTATCACCTGACCCATCTTGTCCTGGGATTGTTGGTAAGCCTTCAGGACATTAGTGAGTGCCTCCTGGGCAGTCGGTTCCCTGGGCCTGTCCACCCCTTGGCGCACAGCTGTTCTCCGACCGTCCCTGGCCTGTGTCCCCTGAATGGTGTGCCCACTCCACTGACCCCAGCACCCTCATTGTCTTGCCTGTGAGGTGTGGACTGGGGTCCCTGCACAGGTGGGCACACTACTGATTGACGTGTCCTGGAGACAGAGGTCTGGGGGTGTTGGGTGGCTGCTGTGGGGTTGGATTCTGAGGGGGGAAGCTCTGCAGTGGACTGGGTGTGGGCTGGGGTAGATGACTGATCAGTGGTCGCTGATGGGCCCGGGAGTTCATCCTGATCCAGATCCAGAGCTCCAGAGTTGCTGTCATCACTGGGGGCATCTTCTGGTGGGGGACTGAGTAGCCGTGGCACCTCCTTGCCACTGAGATTGTCTGGGGCACATGTGGGGATGTAAGTGGTGTATTATGCTACATGTCTGTGACATAGGGGGTCATTCTGACCCTGGCGGTCATGGACCGCCAGGGCCAATGACCGCGGAAGCACCGCCAACAGGCTGGCGGTGCTTCTGGGGCCATTCTGACCGCGGCGGTACAGCCGCGGTCAGAAAAGGGAAACCGGCGGTTTCCCGCCGGTTTCCTGCGGCCCCAGGGAATCCTCCACGGCGGCGCTGCAAGCAGCGCCGCCATGGGGATTCCGACCCCCTTCCCGCCATCCTGTTTCTGGCGGTTTTCACCGCCAGAAACAGGATGGCGGGAACGGGTGTCGTGGGGCCCCTGGGGGACTGGCATGGGCACTGCAGGGGCCCCCTAACAGGGCCCCATTAAGATTTTCAGTGTCTGCTTGGCAGACACTGAAAATCGTGACGGGTGCAACTGCACCCGTCGCACACCAGCAACCCCGCCGGCTCCATTCGGAGCCGGCTTCCTCGTTGCTGGGGCTTTCCCACTGGGCTGGCGGGCTGCCTTTTGGCGGTCGCCCGCCAGCCCAGTGGGAAAGTCAGAATGACCGCCGCGGTCTTTTGACCGCGGTACGGTCTTCTGGCGGTTCCCGCCAGGCAGGCGGCTTCCGCCGCCCGCGGGGGTCAGAATGACCCCCATAATCTGCTTCACTAGCTTCCCCTATATTATTGCTGTTGCTCTGCCACCTTTGTTTGTGTATTATGATGAATTGTGGGATTGTTAGTTCTCCATGCTCTGCATGCATTAGTGGCGGGTGTTCATGCAGGGCTGGAAGGGATGTGCATGCAGTGGGTATGACATGCAGGGCTTGACATGTAGGTTTGTTAATTGGGGTGGTGCACTGTGTGGGATGGAGTGGGATGTTGGGAGCCAGGGTGAGGGGTCAAGATGGCATGCAGGCATGGAGGGGTGATAGGTAGTAAATGTTGACTCACCAGTGTCCAGTCCTCCGGCTACTCCAGTGAGTCCCTCAGGATGCAGGATTGCCAAGACTTCTCCTCCCATGCTGTCAGCTGTGGAGGAGGAGGTGGGGGTCCACCACCAGTCCTCTGGATAGGGTGCTGGTGCCTTGCTGCAATGGAATGCACCTTTTCCCGTAGGTCGTTCCACCTCTTCCTTATGTCGTCCCTTGTGTGTGGATGTAGTCCCACAGCGTTCACCCTGTGAACGATCGTCTGCCATAGCTCCATCTTCCTGGCAATGGATATCTGCTGGACCTGTGCTCCAAACAGCTGTGGCTCTACCCTGACTATTTCCTCAACCATGACCCTTAACTCCTCATCGGTGAAACGGGGATGCCTTTGTGGGGAGATGGGTGTTTTGTGGTGTGTGTAGGTTGTTGAGAGGGTGATGTGTTATGTGGTGAGGTGTGTGGTGTGTGGTGCGTGTCGGATGAATTGGTAGTTGTGATATGTGTGTGCAGTTCCCTTTTGGAGTTGCATTGCAAAGTGTAGCCGCCTTGTGGTAGCAAAGGATTGTGGGTGATGTGGGTGTGTGTTTTATAGCGCTATTGGTGGGTGTGTGGGGTGTGTGTATTTGTGTCAGGTGTGGGTTTTTTGTTCTGGCCAATGTTGTCTTGTTTTGGATTTGTCTGCCGCAGCGGTGTTCACTGCCAGTGGTTTACTGCCGTTGAATGTCCGCTGTGGTGATTCGTGGGTCACTATTTGGAGGGCGTTGTATCGGTGGCGTAACAATATGGGTGGTAGTTCCGACAGTTTATCACGTACAGTGGGTCTGTCACTTTTGTGTGTATGTGTCATATTCTGGTGGACGGATGTTCGCCTTCGCGGCAGTATGTTTGCGGCAGTCCCCGCAGCAGTATTCAGAATTAATCGCCAATGTCATAATGAGGGCCTAAGTGTTTTTAGGGAGGAAACTTTACTACCCAGCGGCCATCATGTTGAGCTATTTACAAAAAGTGTGTAGCGCTAATGTCCTGCTGCCATTTTCACTTGCTGCCAGACAGCATAGTTAAGCATGGCCATGGAGCAGGCTTATCGGCTACCACTACAATAACTAAATCGACCTTCAGCCTATTTCCTCGCTTTTTAACCCACAGTTTGAATCAGTACTGGATTTGTTCAATTTGACTGGGAAACAAAACCATTTTGTGGTGAAACTTTAATACCTGGGGGCCATTTTGTTGAACCATTTACACACAGTGGGTAGTGCTCAGGTGTCCTGTAGGCCTTTTCACTTGCTCCTGGACAGCATATTTAAGCATGATCATGGTGAGGGCTGATCTAATACCGCTACGGTATTTGACATTCAGCCTATTTTCTAATTTTTAACTTGCCTGTTTTTAATTGGACCCTTCTCATTGAGTAAAATATAGGATTCCAAATTCTTCCTGAAATATAATTGTGCTTGTTTGAATCAGTACTGTATTTGTTGAATTTGGCTGGGAAATTAAGGGGTAGATTATGACTTCGACAGACAGAAAATGCCATCCACCAAAGTCTCGACAGGCAAGTTGCCGCCAGTGCGGCCGCCTCCCCGTGGGCGCCTTTATGAGTTTCCCATTGGGTCAGCGGGTGGAAACAGAGTTTCTGCCTACTGGCCCAGTGGGAAACAGCCTACAGCATTGTCTCTGGCTCATAATAGAGCAGACGGCAATGCTCTAGTGTGTAGTGTTCACCAGCACCCGTCGCGATGTTCACTGTCTGTAAAGCAGGCTGTGAACATCACAACAGGGCTGTCCAGGGGGGCCCCTGAACTGCCCATGCCAAAGGCATGGGCAGTGCAGGGGCCCTTCCTGGGGCCCCCTGCACCAAGTCTCTGCCTGCCGTTTCATGGCGGTGCTACCACAATGAAACCACTGGCAGAGAGGGGAGCCGTAATCCCCAGGGCAGCGCTGTCCTGGCGTATTAGGATTGCTAGCACTGCCAGTCCATCCTGTGGTGGAAAGGTGACGGTGCTGGCCGACCGACCAGGGCACTGCTGCTGCGGTCGTGATGTGGCTGTTGGACCACCATATTGGCGTTGGTTCGACCACCACCTTAACAAGGCCGCCAGGATCGTAATGAGGACCCAAGTGTTTTTAGGGGGAAAACTTTACTGCCCGGCTGCCAAACGGCTGGGCCATTTAGACATAGAGGGTAGTGTCTAGTGTTTGCAGCCCTTTCAACTTGCTCCTGGCCAGCGTATATCAGCACAGCAGTGGCATGGGCTGATTGGCTACCACTCTAGTAACTGAATCAACCTTCAGCCTATTTCCTCACATTTTAACTCACCATTTTTTAAATGACTCCTTCTCATTGTGTTAAATATAGGATTGCACATACCTCCTGAAATATACCTGTGCTTGTTTGAAACATTGCTGTATTTGTTGAGTTTGACTTGGAAACTAAAGGCCTCATTACGACTTTGGTGGTCTTTGTGGAAGACCGCCACGGTGGCGGCCGCCACAAACCACCATGTTGGCCATCAGACTGCTGTATTAAGAGCCACACAATGAAGACCGCCACTAAACAGCAACAAATCTGAAATCGCCAGGAAACAGGTGGGTGGGCAAGAAGCGGTTCTACCACCAGCGCCTCCATTCTGACAACTTACCACCCACCAGATTACGACCCACAAATCAGCACAGCGGTACTACCATGGCGCAAAACTATTGGCAGTGCGAACCATTGTGCACTAAAAACCACCTCAGACAGAATACAACACCACATTGGCCACACAACAGACAAACCTACCCACTGCACTACATAAATAACACCCCCCCACACAACCCACAATCCTTTGCTACCAAAAGGACAATTGCATACACTGAGAGCAGACAAAAATCGACAGACACCACCTTTACACTTTAGGCACACATACACATCTCACTCAGCATACACCATACAACTGCACTAAGAACTCATTAGGCAATCATCCATGCACAAGAGAGGGCATCAGGGAGAGGTGGAAGACCTATGGGGAAGGTGCGTTCCATGACATGACACTACCAGATTGCCCTGCAGAAGACTGGCGGTGGGCCCCACCCTTCTCCCCTAGAGTTCACATCGTGCGAGGAGAAGGTCTTGGACATCCTGCACCCAGAGGGCCTAACTGGAATACCCGGAGGACTGGACTCTGGTAAGTAGCTACCACTCCCCTGGCACACATTGGTCCTGCCCAGCATGCTTCCACACCTCCCAAACGCTCCCCAATTCACGCATTCTCCCACTACACCTCCCACCTAATCACCTAATGGCCCTCTCCTGCATGCCACACCACCAGTGCCACACAGTCTCTGGCAGGTTCATGGATAGCAGTGCCAATAATAATCACTACGACTTCCACAATGCACTAGAACATCTACATCAAAACCTGCTATGTCCACTCCACAGCACATCTCTTGCATGTATGACTATTGCACTAGCTATTCCAACTGGATGCTTTGACTGACTACAACTACATGGCAATGACAGCAATGTAATGGCACTACACAATGGCAAACAAGGCCAAACACAGCCACAGCACTGTCACCAATCCTAATGGCCACTTATCCATGTCTACAACCCAGAAATGGACTGATCATGGGCCAGAACGTAAGAATGTAAACCCCATGCACCAAATACACAGACAGGACAAGTTACCATGCATACACACATACCCTCCTCCCACTTGGACACCATGCTGCAATGTACAGGCATCCCCACTCACAGCTAGCAAGCCTGATATACAATGAGGAAACAGGGCACACCTGTCATGTGGACCATCACACAGGACCTAAACCCAAACACCCACTCACCAAAAGTTACCTAGCCTGAGTGACACCAATCCACAATGGAGCATGGTACACATGTCACAATCCACTATCCACAAACAATGTGTGCAGTGCTGCATCTGTCATTGCCATTGCTGGGAATCATGTCAAGCCACTAATCATCAAAAAAAAAAAAAACAATCACACACCCACCATTTAACTCTCTCCCACTCCATCCCCTGCCACTGCGACCAAGGAGAGGATGCCAGAGACAGCCAGCCATCCACAGGATGAAGGCCCCAGTGAGGACAACGGTGTTGGATGACTGGACATTGACGGCTTACGTGGCCCATCTGGGACACCTGGTCAGTCCACCACTCCCTGCCTCACCCTGCCCTCATCAACCCCCCCCCCCACCCTGTGGCATCAACAGCACAGGCAACCCTTTGTCCCTAAACCTGTGTCCCAAGGACAGTTCAATCAGTAGTGTGCCCCACAGTACAGGGACCTGAGTTGACCCCTCACACCCAAGACAATGAAGGTCCTGGTGACACTGGGAGTGGGGACGCCGTGTCAGAGGTACAGGCACATGGGGCGGGCGTGGGAGGGAACCTGTGGGCCAGAGGACATGGCACCCAAGGGAGTCAACTGACCAGCAGACCATCTCCCAAGTCCTAGGAGCATACCAACAGTCCCAGGACAGGATGGGCCAGATCATTACCATGTTGGGGGAAAACCAAAGGCTGCAGAGTGAATACCACCAGGAGGTCATGCAGCAGTGCAGGCCCGCAGTGCCACCATGGCCTCCATTGCAGAAATGCTCAGGGACCTCAACACCACCCTGCGTGCGCCCACCACCCACCAGCAGGCCCCTTCCACTAGCCACATCACATCGGAGCCTTCCGCATTTGCCGCAGCTAGTGGGATGGTGGCCCTGCCAGGGGAACCACAGGCCTTTGGCACCCCTCCCTCTGTAGCTGATTCCCCCCCCACACAAATGTTGACATCCATCCAGACATCCGACTGGAGTAGATGCCAAGATCAAACCACTGCCAGGAAGTGAAACTTTCCAGATTTCTCTCCCTTGTGTGCCACTGTAACACCCTGTTGACTGTTTAATTACATTACTCCTTTTTCCCATGGAACTTGGACACTGGACCTGTGCTACCTACAGCTGTGCCACCTACTCTGATGATTACAACTACCATGACCCCACTCATCACCTGTTTGTAACTGTATGCACCATAGATTGTTTGTTTACATTTCCCCTGTATGCCCAATAAACACTATTGATCACAGCAACACCATATGTCTCTTTATTTGAACATGTACAAATGTTTTCTCAGCAAAATGTGATGTGGGTATGCCCCCTAACCAACAGGCAGGGTAATGGACAGCAGAGGAAGGCATCCTCTGCAGGAGACACAGTACAACAAAAATGTCCCAGGGCAAATGTCAGATAGTCACTAGTCCAGACACACACTACAGTAAATTCACTCATCTGACCTGCAAAAGAGACCATAACACAGAGTTACGTCCGGATCGAAGGCATGGTGCCACACAAAGCACATATGCAGTACATAGTTGTCCAGCCCAGTATAGATTGCCACCGAACCAGGGAAAACAGATGACGATTCTACATCCCCAGTTACAGGAAATACATGAAAATTCACTGTAACTGTCATCTGTTAAACACTATTCTGTATACACTAACCAATGGCTAATGAGCATCAATGCCTCAAGCAACACGTAGCAGAGGTGTTGATTTACGTAACACAGTCAGTGGGTGGAATAACATGAGGCCTGAGAATGGAGGACACATAGCTCAACACAGGTCTATCCATAGGAGATGTGAATACGGCAACCTGCAGTGAGTACACATGTAAGAAAAGATACATGTAAATTCTGCACCTTACATTAAGCTCTCACCTCCACCAACACACACATAGGGATAGAAACACATTACAACACCACTGATGAAACTAATCAGAAGAACCATTGTCACAAACCAATGTGGATACACATCACTAGCAAATACACAGTCAGAATACCTGTATGTCACTGGAAGTACTGGTTGATGAGTTCAGTCCTACAGTCAGCTGCACCATCCTCATCTGCCTCCTCATCACTTTCCATGTCTGCATCCCCAGCTACTGGTCCAGCTGCCTCATCATCATCAGCTAGCAATGGTATCTGACATTTCAGGACAAGATTGTGGAGTGTACAGCAGGCAACTATGATCTGGCATACCTTTTGGGGAGTGTAGAGGAGGGCACCTCCAGAGACATCCAGGCACCTGAACCTGGTTTTCAGAAGGCCAAATGTCCTTTCAATTACATGACTCGTCCTGCCATGGGCCTCATTGAAACGGAGTTTCCCTTCCATGGCAGGGTACCTCACTGGTGTTAACAGCCAGGAAAGGTGAGGATAGCCAGAGTCCCATGTATGCATAAAGATAGGACCTGTTACAATAAAGGTACAGCCACAGGGAAGATTGTGTTGACATGTGCCATAACAGAGACACACATCCAAATGTATACATACCAATGAGCCAAGTCCTCTCTCTGTGTAGTCATTCCATCATGTGTGGGAAATTGCTGTTCCTCAGATTGTAGGAGTCATGCACAGATCTTGGAAACTTGGCTGTCACCTGTGTGATGTACCAGTCTGCCAGACATACCACCTAAACATTGATCGAGTGATACTTCTTCCTGTTCCTGTACACCTGTTCATTGACACTGGGAGGGACCAAGAATATATGGGTGCCATCTATGGCCTCTATCACATATAGATAGGTCCCACATCATAGAACTCTGCATTCACATAGGCCAGATCTCCACATTGGGGGAACCTGATGTAGCTGTCCAGGTGTTTCAATAAAGCACACAGCACATCCTTCAACACAAGACTGAACATGGGCTGTGACATCTCTGGTGTCAAGACCACTGTATTCTGAAAGGGCCCAATGAAAAGAAACTGTAGCACTGACAAGACATGTACTGGTAGAGGATGGCATAGGGATTGCGTAATGCAGGCAAGAGATTAGGCTCCAACTGAGAACATAGATCCATGATGGTCTGACGATTCAGACAATAGGTCTGGATGATATGCCTGTCCTCCATGGTTGCAAGGTCAACTAGTGGTCAGTACACTGGTGCATGCCTCAGTCTCCTCTGGCAGGGTATCTAGGATAGAGAGTAGAAAATGTATTAAGTGATAAGTCGATCACACATATAAGCAGAACACGTCATCATTGCGCACACCTAACACTGTAGACATGCGTTGCACTGCTGACACATACCATTATAGGCAAGCTGAAGCATCAGTGACATGCATGTCACTTGTATTGGCTAAACTTGGATGGTACAACATAGGCCTCCTCCGCACTTTTGACATAAATGTGTATGACACATTTATTTAGGGACTGCAAGGCAAGATATGTGTACAAAATGGCATCCGCCTGGCCTGCTGCACAGGACAGTTGGAAGTGACCTCATTCCTCTGGCGTATGTCTTCATGGCAGTAGGCGGTCCAACTGTTGTGCAACTTCTTATTGGATAACATTGCTGCCTATGGGGGACTGGGGCAAATGGCAATCACTGCCGGCAGTGATGGTCCTGTACGCGGCGGTAGTGAGGACCATTTTTTTTGCCGCCTTGCTCACTTGACTCCTGACACTCTTGCAAGCAAGACCTTCATGAGCTGAGCTGCTGTGTCCTGTCTCTGGGAGCCTTCATGCCACGTCCTGCAGGTGATAGGGCCCCAGCCTTCTTCCCAGAAGAGCTGATGAAGCACGTGGATGGGGTTCTACCCCTGTATGGAGAGCTGTATGGGGCACAAAAGGAACAGGTGAGCCCAGTGCCATTGACATGTGTGATAAGGGTGTGTTTGATGGTGTAAGGGGTAAGTGTACTGGGGAGGGAGTACATGCATGCAGGGGGCATGGAGTTGAGGAATGTGAACCGAGAGGAAGGGAATGTGTGGGCACTTGGGGAGTCAGATGTGTATGGTCCACTGCTGTTGGTATGGGGCATGTGTACCTGACTTTCTCCTTCTGTCTGTGTCATCCATGCAGGTGAACACTCATCACAAGAAAGGGATCTGGAGTACCATCGGCAAGCAAGTCGGACCCTGGGGGTCCACAGACGGCATAGCACCTGGGACGCAGGGCCTGGAAGACCGCAGAGGCCCAGCTGGGGATGTCCTCCCAACGAGGGAGGGGTGCCAGTCGGACCCTGACCCCCCTAATGGCCTGCAGTTTGGCAGCGGCCTACCCTTCTGTGGATGGCCAATTGACAGCAGTACAGCAGCCACAAGGGGGTGAGTACTGACTGACTCCTGGCACTTGGCTGGGCTTATTAGCGATAATGTGCCTCACTGCAGGCAAACTGACATTGTTGTAATGGCATCCTGTGTATCGTCAATTGGAAATGGATATCATGCACCCTGGCTGAGTAAAGATAGTAGATGTGTTGGCATGATTTACTGTCAGTGGATGTACATCTCCCATTACTAGACCTCTCCATGTCTGGAATGTGGAGATGGTCAAATGATATAGCCACATGTGTGAGACCATCCTGCCTATGCAATGGATGTGAGTATTAGTATCACCCTAAGCATTGAGTATGACCAGCTCCATCCATCTGCATTTCTGAGTTTGAGGTGTCAGTCCACTCCCATCTGTGTAGCATACCTGTATATGCTACTGTCTGACTCAAATGTTATCACAGGGACTGAATACATCATGTACAATTGATGAGATCTGGCTTCAGACATTGTGCATTCCTAGGTGCAATACTTATGGGGATGTCACTGTAAAACCAATGGAATGGTACTAGAGGTGGTAAGCGCCTTGAAAGGTCTTGTGTAAGTTACCATAGTATGTATATGGGTTGTATGACAATGGCCTAGCAATTGATATGGTACATTGCAGAGTTATTGCCTACATCATGTCCTAATGGTAAGCTGGGGGCACATCTGATGGGCTGGGACTTTTCTTCTTGCCTTGGGTAAGCTGAAGTGGTGGATTAGGAGAGGTTGGTCTATTGCATGTGACATGGCATGTAGATGTGAATCTAATATTGCATTTAGTATCCCCTGGTTGGCTTATGTAGTAGTGGGATGTGTTAAGTGGTGTACAGGTAGTGGTGTTGGTCCATGTGTGTCTAATGCATCATGACATTTACCGTCTGAGATGTGTGTTGTCTGGCCTCTGTGGCAGGTATTGTAATTTCTGGTATGATGTTTGAGGGTGGAGTTGTCATGTTGCGCAGTCTGACAGGTGTGACTGCGGTTATATGTCGGAACCACGGGTGTTTCAAGCACCCGTGGCTCAACAACGAGGTCGGAACAATGACCTCATTCTAACCACTAATGCCTTTACCACAAATACGTTTACAACGATTTTACTGTTGTAAACGCATTCCTGGTAGAGGCATCAGCGATCAGCATGCACGGTTCCAGCATGCTTCCCACCTAGCCCCCCACCCCCAAAAGTTACCACGACCCCCCCATCCCCACAACTACCCCAACCCCCACCCCCAAAATTACCAGAACCCCAACCCCCTCCCCTAAAACCTAAACCCCCCAACCCACCCCTTAAACCTAAACCCTGACCCCCCAAACCCTAATCACACCTAGCCCCACCCCGAAAACTAAAAATACCCTGAGCCCCCACCCCGCCCCTAAAACCTAAACATCTCAACCCCCCGACCCACCCCTTAAACCTAAACCCTGCCCCCCTAAACCCTAATCACCCAGAGCCCCTGAACCTCCCACCCCCCCAAAAAAACAGCCCCAGACCAACTTACCTCCTCCTTCACTGCGTCGACTCCGACTCCCTTCTTCTGTACCTTAACCACACATGTACGTTGTTCAGACATGCGTGGTTAAGGTACCAAAACCAGGAAGTAGTGGAAAACGAAAGCGTTGTTTCACTTTCATTTTTCACGACTTCGTGGTTTCGGAGTCGTTGTTCCTGGTGTTTCACGTGACTGCATGTGTGGTTACATTGTAAGTGGATAATGATGTAATATGTGTGTTCTTGAAGTACATCTGTTGTGACACTGCACTCAGTGGTTGAGTATGGTTGTGTCATACGTGATATATGGGACTTTATAGATGCACTTAGCAGTATGATCAGTTGTAATTTATATGTGTTTGGTGTCTGCTGATCTGGCTCTATGATTGCGTCAGACTCTTCAAATGGCCATACCACAGACTCTTATTTTACACATCAGATGTCAACTGTTTGGGGTCTGACTTGTAAAGGCCAAATCAGTGTTGATTTCCATATTGGCAACACTGTACAGAGTATTTGGTCAGGCATGTAATGTGACAGGCAGATGCTGTGTGATCTGTGAGTGGCGTTGTCTTCAATGTTATGGATATGTTACAAAGGGCATGTTCTCATCATGTGTTGTTACTGTAGTGGCCAGAAGTGTTTTGTTCAGTTAGATGGACATCCAAAGGGTGATAGGGGCATGGAGAGGTATGATGATTATTCAGACATACACATTATACTGCATCCAGGGCATGCTGCGCCAACAGAAATGGCTTTGGTAGCCATCACGTAGATGACTCCAGTTGTGCTGTCTAACTTATATACTGATGTAGGTGTGAGGGTTGCAATACAGGGATGAGTAGTAGGGACATGTGACATGAAATAGGTAATGTATATTGGCACCTGTGATGGCCTAGCCAGGACAAGTATTGTCACAGATGTGCTTGTTAAACAGTGTGTATGAGAGCTATATGTTAACCCATTTTCGCCCTATCTCTCTCTGTCTGTCTCTCCTTCCCCCTCTCTCTATGTGTGTGCATCAGCATCGCCAGGCAAAGGAGAAGGGCAACGGGCTAGTGGAGAAGCAACCCAAGAAGCTGGAAACAGCGAGAGCGAGGAACCCAGTGGGACGGCGGGTGAGGGGAGTGCCACGGAGGAGACCGGATCTACCACCTCTTCTTTTGAATCCTCCTCCATGGACACTCCCCGGTGGTGGTGGACTCATCGAGGACCACCCCAGCATCATCTTACTAGCACCGCCCTCCCTGTTGCTCACCACCCAGTTGCCCACATGCACTCACCCAGTAGGGAGGGCATCTCCTTCACTGCAGACACCTCTGCCCCTGCTCCGGTCAGCCCTGCTACCCTAAGTGAGGAGGTTATTGACCACCTGAGGTCCATCTCTGTGGGTCAGTCCACCATTGTGAATGCCATCCAGGGTCTGGCAGCTAAAGTCCAACAGAGCAACGCCTTCCTGGAGGGTATTCAGGGTGCCCTGGCTGGCTTCCAGAAATCCTTTCAGGCTCTGGCCTCCTCACTGATGACAGCCAGTCTCCTTTTGTCTACCGTCCCCTGCTCCATCTACCTCTTCCCAATCCCAAACCCCTCTCCCCAAACCCATCCAAAGCACACATATACACAGGCATCCAACCACCTCAACAGACAAGAGTACCACTGACAAGTAAAATCACCACAGGACCCACCACCGGCATGCACCCAAACAACACCCACCTGCAGACACAACAACATCCACTACCTACACAGACTCCCCCACCACCCTACACTGACACTACACCTGACACACCTGCAGCCACCACACCATCATTCACGGATCCAGCCACAACACCTGTCTTACCCACAGTCACCACAATATCAGAGCCACAGACATCCACCCAGGTCACCACATCTGCACCCACCACAACCATTGACACCCCCACATGCAGCACATCTACCATACCTGCAGACACCACCCCAAAAGACTGTCACCCATCCAGCATGGCATCTCCCTGCATCTCCTGCCAAGACACCTAAATGCCGCACTCACCCACCCAACAGACACCCAGCACCGACAAGCATTCCATGCACGCACTTGCACCCAAGACATTCAAACTGACACATCTTACAACCACTCCCTCTCCCTCCACTCCCAAACACTTTTGCTATGACAGCCCCTGTATGTCAAAAAAGCATTTCCTTGCGGGGTTTTCCTTGTTCCCTTCTCCTATCCCACCCTGTGATACCCCCCTAGCGTTCTTCCTCCCTCCCCAAGTCCAGCCCTTCCACCTCTAGGTCCTCCCCTGCCCCCCTACTAGTGCCCATGAACCTCCCCCTGCCAAGAAGTCTACCCCTCCCAAGCCCAGGCCCAAGGACCTCCCTCCCAAACCCAAGCACAAACCCCTCCTCCAGCCCCTCCCCTTAATCCCTGAGGTGCCTGCCTGCCCCCTTGATGCCCCTACTATGTGGAGGTCATTTTGCAGTCAGGAGTCAAGTTGGTGCACTCTAAGGTGCCATGTGTGCCTTTGGTGTTTTGGACTGGCCATTTGCCTTTTATTTGTACCTAGTTTTCTTTTTATGTGTTCTAATTTATTAATACATACGGACCAACATATTGTTGGATTCAATGTTTACATACTTGCCCTGCCTTTCTTTCTACATGGCAGTTTGGTGTTTGTGGGTTTTGGTTTGTGTGTTTGTGTTAGTTGTGCCAGCTGTTGTGCCTGGGCTCCATGTGTGGGTGTTGCTTTGCCATTTGTCCCACTGTCATTACTGTGTAATGTGTGTAAGATATTATATTGTGTGTTACATGCATGTATGTAGCAAAATTGTTTTATTGCTTGTGTAGAGATGTATAATGGAGGTTTTGTGTGCCCTTGTGTGGTTGCTGTGTATGCCTCTGTGTATGCGGTGATGGCTATGTCATATACATTGTGTGTGGTTGTAACCGGACGTCTCCCGACGCCGGTTTGCATGAAAGCGAGGAAACTGACAAGGGATCCCCGGGGGGCACCCGAGGAGCTCGGGACTACATGACGTCAAACGTCATGTACGTCGGAGGGAAATTTAAATGGACGGACGCCGCCGCAGCAAGGAGAGACGCGGAGGATCGGGACGCCGCCGCAGCAAAGAGAGACGCGGAGGATCGGGACGCCGCCGCAGCAAAGGGAGACGCGAAGGACTGGGACACGCTGAGAACAGGGGGAGAGCAAGACGAACGGCAAAACGCACACCACAACGGAGCGAGTCCCCGTGAAGCAGACGAGCACCGTGAAGGAAGAGCGATGAGCAGGGAGCCTCCCGCCCCTGGGTCAGTGAAGTCGGGAGACCGTCAGGCAGCCGGCCGCGTCCCTGGAGGGGCGTGGCCTACAGAGGTACGGTCGTACCCCAAGTGGGACTGGGGCTTCGGGTGGTTGCTGGGACTACGGAGGGCCAAGGGGAGGGGGCTGACGTCCTATCAGGGGGGTGAGACAGTGTAAAAAGGGGAAACCAGTGTACCTTCTAACCGCACGAAACCCAACCCTAAATAATTACCACCACAAGAAGGGGAGCTCCACGAAGGCACTTGGGGCAAGGAGGAGGACGTGATAAAAAGTATCCCTCACCTACCTGCACTCCTACCTATTCCCCCACCCCCCTACTAAACCCAAATAATCCTACCTACTTCTTAAAACCCCACTTACCTGTTTTTCTTTTCTTTTCTTGTCTTCCTTATTTTTGGATACCTGGGCCGCTGTCACACGAGAGGAGCAGAACCCTCTTAAAGCCGGACCAGACCCCACCAGGACCCTTGTCTGAACCCTGGAAGAGAAAATAAATAAACAAGGGATTTATTATTTGCATTTAGAGACTATACCAAGTCTGGTATTCTGAGAAGAAGATAAGTTTACCTTATAAACGTAACAGAAATAAATTAGTTAACCCCTTGAAAATGCGTCAGTCGTCTTAATCCAATATCCCTTCCACTCGGGATAAAGAACCCGTTACAGTGGTGTTAGCGTGTTTTGACGTATGCTTCATTGTATGGCGGTGTGATTGTGTTTATTGGTTGTGTGGCGTTGTTACGTGTTGTTAGTATCTGTTGTCATTTGGAGGTGCCTATGACATTGCTTGGTGAAGCGTCTGTGTAGATGTGGTTGTGGTGTCGCTGAGGGCATCAGTGCTGTTGTGGATGGTTGTGTTAGACAGTGCTGGTGCTGTGTCTGCGGGTTGGTCTCTGTATAGCATGTGTGTATTGGCCATGGTGTGTGTAGTACGGGTGTGCGTGTGTGTAGTATGGTTGTGTGTGTCATTATGTCAATGTGTGGGTATGTGCGTACGGGTGTGTGGTTATGTGTGTGTGATGCCGTCGCAAGCCATTCTGGGTGTGAATGTTGTGTGTGGGTGTGTAGTGTGGAATTTCTCTCCAGTGTGAGGTAGGTGTGTGTACTCACTGTTGTTATCTTTGTTGCTGGTTCCAGAGTCGTTGGCGAGCAGGAGCAGTGGGAGGACTTTCAGTTCAGGTTCCATGGCGGCTCCAGTCAGGTATGTGTTCCAGAAGGTAAGTATCTCTTTTCATACAGTTGGTTTCCGCCAGGCTTTTCGTTGTGGTGCGACCACGGTGGAAACCTTGGTAGTGTGCATCCTCGTGATATGTCTGGCTTGAACATGGTCCCCACCGGCCCAAAGGTGCCCTCCCACCGTTTGTAGTGGCTTGTTCGCACTGGCGGTACTGGCGGTTCTTTGACTGTGTTCTGTTGGGATGACCGCCATGGTCATAATTTGGCAGTCTTCACCACCGGCCCATTGCCGATATGACTGCTGCCGCCAACATGGTGGTCCTGTGACCTCCAAACTCGTACTGATCCCCTAAGTGTTTTTGGAGGGAAAACTTTACAGTCGTCTTGTTGGGCCATTTATACAGAGCGGGTAGAGCAGTAGTGTTCTGCAGCCCTTTACACTTGCTCCTGGGCGTCATATTTAAGAGTTTGGCGCACTGCTGCGGTGCCAATTGCACGCCAAAGGCAAGCCGATCTGCGACCGGCCGTGCCCGAATGGGACCAGGGGCCAGGAATGCGGGTCCTCCCCCTCCAGGTAGGCTAACCTAACCTGCCTCCCAGGTACTCACCCTCTATCCCTCTACCTCGGGAGCTTGTCTCTTCTCTTTAGACCCAGATTTAGTGAGAGGAAAATGATCACACTGCGACTTTATGATTACCTATTCGCTTTCAAATCCTAAAGCCCCGAATGATCGCCAACAACTGCATCTTACAGCTACTGTTGTGCTAGGGCCTAGCCTTGCTTTTTTTAGATTCTTCAATATAAACTGTTGCTTTTTAGTTAAACATCAAGATGACATCTTTGATTTTTTTATCTGACACAGTCCTAACGCTATTTACCTAACATAAAACATGAGTAAATGAGGCGTCAGTGCCAGACATAGTTACAGCACTGCACTCAGACTACAATATTCTTAGATTTTATCACCTAGACAAGAAAGGAGGTGATGTTATTATTTCTAAAGCATAATTTGTCTGTAAAATAGACAAACTGATAATCCTTGACTGTGAGGCCCTTCTCTTTTCTTTGGCCCCATGTAAAAACTGCACTGTATCTGGAGCCCTAATTTATCATCCCTTTAGATGTGGGGATAATTGGAGCTTTTGTATCAATAACACCCTCTCCCAGTTCATCCTTAAATATGTCAACTTCACATTCTTGGCCATTTTAGCATACAGTTTGATAATCCATCCCACTAAATTACCTTGTTCCTGGCAGAGGACTATTTGATCTTCGATACCCAGGTCATCAATAACTCTCCCACCCATGAAGGTGGTCATGTGCTGGATTCTCTATTTACCAATCAAAAGAGCCTGCAGGTAGACCAGCCAACTACTTTACCTTGGTCTGATCAATTTGCTGTTTGTTTTTCTCTCTCTGTCTCCTTGGAGCCCTGTACCTGGGAGAATCAGTCTGTTTCCACAGACAGGAGCTGGGCAAAATGCAACGTTCCTGCTCTAAATTCCATTTTAGAATCCAACCTCCCTACGCTGAGCAATTCAGTGGAATCAGACTCTCCCATCATTGATACTTAGCTCAGGTCTTTGCTTGGCAAATTAATTCCCTCACAAGCAAGAAGCACCATAGATTTCTCCCCCAGCTCCATGGTGTAAGGATTCCCTGCACAAAAACAAAAAGATACGTAAGAGCTTGGAAAGAGCCTGGCACAAGTCCTATAGTAAAGTGGACAAACTGAAGTATAAGTCTGCCTTAAAGGACTATAAAAACAATTGTTGTATCGCCAGAGCCTCCTTATATTCGGGCAAAATAATCTTGGCTCACAACTTCCCTGAAACTCTTTGTTTCTAAATCCTGGAAAAATTATGTGGTCACTCCACTGCTGAAAAAATAAATCCTGATCCTATTTAGGATCTAATTACAGACCAATATCTCTCCTGCCTACCTTGGACAAAGTGTTAGAAAAACACGTTAATAAACAACTCATGTCATGCATTGATCTAAATAGCATACCCCATCCCTCACAATCAGGCTTTAGAGCTGGCCATAGCGCCAAATCAGCCCTTCTCAGTGTTACAAATTATCTGAGACAATAGCTAGACAGTGGTGTCACTGCTGCTTATCCTTTTGGATCTCAGTGCTGCATTTCGCACAGTAACCCACACCACTCTTCTCCTAGGATTAAGGGAAATGGATATGCACAGTGGTTGAGATCTTTTCTGCAAGATTGCACTTTCCAGGTACATGCTCATCAACATCGTTCAAAACCTTTCCCTTTAGTATCTTGGTTGCCTGAAGGCTCCACCCTTCGTCTGACCCTTTTAGATCCCTACATAAGGCATTTGGCAGAGACTGTGGAAACATGTGGCCTTACAGTCTTTTCATCCGCAGATGATACCAAGATCATTGTATCCTTATCTTCGAAGGAGAATTGCAATGCTGAAGCTTTGAACATCTTCCTTTCCCCAGTTTCATCTTGGATGAATATGAATTCCCTAGAGCATAAAGGTGATAAGATGTATGTTCTGCTGGTGGGTAACCTCTCCTACCTTTTGGGACCTCATCTATGGCCTGTAACCATGGCAATATTCCTACTACCGTACCTGTGGTCAAGAACATAGGGGTCTGGCTTGATGACAGGCTATCCATGAGCCTTCAGACCACCAAGGTTGCTGTCACCTGCTTTGATATTCTTAATTTCTTCAGAAAATTATTGGTTATCTCCCTGTCTCAGCCTAGAGAACTGTAGTCCATGCTTGGTTATTTATGGACTTGGCTATGGTAATAGCCTCTAACTGGGCGCTTCAATATCTTTGCCTAAGCAGCCCCAAATATGCAAAATGAAGCCGCACATCTTCTGCTTCATCACTCTAAATTTACTTCCACAGCAAACCTGTTACATGCCCAACACTGACTACCAATTGAATGTCATATACAATTCAAAACTTTGTGCTACATTCACAAATGCCTGTTCAAATTTGGGCCTACTTATCTAAGATCCCTGGTGTCTTCTTATTCATTTAAGCGCTCTCTGCACTCAAACAATCTTGAGTTGGCAGTAATTCTCACAGTAAGGAAGTCTCGTCAGGAAGGTCGAACGTTCTCCTACCTGGGTCCTAAGCACTGGAACCCCAACTTTGAGAGCTTGTTGCTTGCTCTCACTCTCCCGTAAACAGCTAAAAACTTGGTTGTTCTAAATCTTATGACATAAAAGATTGTCACATGTTTATTGTGAAGAGTTTAGTACTGGGAAACCTTTCTTAGGCTGCAACGCACTCTATAAATCAATACTAATACTAATAATTGGTGTTAAATATGCAGTGATATAATTGAATATTGTGTTAGACACTACCATGTTCATGTTCTTGAAGTGCATGTGCTAGGGTCACTTCTAGAGCCACTCAGTTCCCCCCTTCACCCCCACCGAGTGTCCCATCCAATGAAAATCTCCCCATTAAAGGAGAGCCTTAGATAAAAGTATCTAGAGAATCGAAGACTGCAGGTGAGTTACTTCTGAAACAAATTTAAGCTGGTGTAAGTACTTCTTCACAATCCTGTGCCTCTTATACTTGTTCTTTTTTATTGTTTGAAACATTCTTTGCCTTAATGTCTTTGTTTTCCTTTTTTTCATGGGATTGAATAATGGAGTAAGAGGGAACAGGTACAGTTATGTTGTCTTTACTCTATGTATAATTGAATACCTCTACTTTTTTTTATAAAAAGGCAGCAGCAAACCCAGACCAGGGAAGGTAGAGTATGGGTGAAGAGATATCAATTCAGAAATCTGGTGCTAAAAAATTATTCAGATTGCAGGTACGAAGCAGGAGAAAGTCCAATGTCAGCCGGACAGCAGCACGTGTGCATTAGCTGCTTCCCCGCACTCGCATCAAATGTCACAACTCGCATGCGGGAAAGGTGAAATCAGAAATCTCAGGAATTCTAGGGCAGAAAATTGCCCATTGCTTAGGTTCAGTTCATTCCATCGGGTACCTAGAAAGAAAACAAAGACAATCTGCAACCACAAGGTAAGGAAATACAGCATTACCCAACATCTTCTAATAAATAGACTTACCATCAATCATTCTTGATGTCTCTGAAGTATTTATTTGACTCTTGCGATTTTGACTTGGATATTCAGGCGAAACGTATGTATGGATATATGTATGTTTGTATATATCTGGTATTTCTTAGCATGAAAATATCCAAAAGGCAGCGGTGTGCTGTGCATGGGCAAAGGCATGCCTAAACTTGGCAAATATTAGGAGGGGAAGCTGAGTTCCGGACCATTAATAAATTGTGATATAGTACTCTTTATAAAGTGAGTTTTCAGCTCTTTCCTAAATTAGAGCAGCATTGGGGCCATTCAAATGGACATAGGGATGTTATTTTAGCTCCCGGGTTCATTGATGGAAAAGGTCCTGTTGTCATATTTTTTCCTTTTTCACAATTCATAGTCTTCAGTCTGAGGGTGTCCTGCCTATGGGTGCGCAAGAGCCACCAGAGAGGGTGAGCTTGTCTACAAGATAGGCAGAGGTGCTGGTTGTTTTGGCTTTCTAAATGATGCAGCTAGTTTTGAAGATGGTGCTAACTGGCACGGGGAGTCAATCGAGTTCAATCAAGATGTTGGTGATGCGATCAAATTTCTTCAGGCCCTGGATGAGACATGCTGCAGCATGTAGGATGTCCCTAAGGCGTTCCAGTATGGAATCTGCCATAGTTTAGGGCATTACTCTTGGATCCAGATCCAGATTCAGAAATCTGTGGGCTTGAACAGCAGTTCTGAAGTCGCTTTCTGGAAGAAACAGTTCGACTTTCTTTAGAAGAGTGAGGTAGTTCAAGGCTGATTTTTGGCAGTGTGTTCCTTGCGTAAAAGGTTGGTGTCTGGAGTGAATCCATGAAATTTGGCATTCGTGAAAATTGGGGTTCGAAACTGACACGGTGAGTATCACCTGGTTTGTACTTTATTTTGTTTGTTGCTTTTTGGCTAATAATATAAATTATGTCTTGGCTGACTTGAGCTTGAGGCAGGTGTTGGATATCCGGGGTTTTGCAATCAGAGTTTGAGCATGTTGGGGTGGAAAATTCCTCTACATGGTAAGAGAGATGCACCCCTGAGTACCTAATTATACAGTTGTCTGGATCCTTAAAGCAAACTTTTTGTCATAGACACACACGATCATGCATGTGCACCATGACATAGGCCAGTCTCCTGGATGGCAGTCTTGTTGAACCGGCAGGAGCACCTATATCTCTATTGCCATAGTGGTAGAAGGCTACTGCGTTGACCAGGAGTTAAGCAGCATGAGCGCCGTGGTGCCAGGCGTGAACAGATCCTTTTTACACTGTGTACAGATTAGGGCTGAAAGCCCAGAATTAACCTTTTGATGTAAATATCATTGTGGCTGACAACCAGGTGTGAACGCTAGTCGTTCTAATGGCCTGTGTTGTGGGACAGCTTCAATGTCTTGCTTTGCTGTGACAGACAGCCTTTCAAGAGGAAAGAAGAAAAAGAAAGCATATACTTCAAAAGAAGCAGCACCTCAACATAAAACTTCAAAGACTCAGATCCTAAATTACTTTTGGCATTGGAAAAAGACTATAAGAATTGGAGTTTGATTTGAGATGCCAAACTTTGTAATATTCAAAGCAGCCAAATGGGCTGTGCGAGAATGGAAAGGTCTGCAAGACTTCCCCCTGTCACCAGGATTTGGGGCAAAGGCTTGCTAGTCTCCATGCTTGGTAAAGGGACATCAGCCATGGAAACCAAGATCACCTGCCCTAGAGTCTGGAGTACCAATGTCTGCCTACTTGTCAATAGTGTGCCTTCCCCGTGAGGAAGAGATCGTTGGAGGGAGTGCACTCCAGTGAGGAGCCCTACCGAAAGGACTCCTTGAGCGAGGTTGGGGGAAATTGCTGTGCTTTGATCGGGTCACTGCTTGTGTGCAGGAGCAATCTGGTGACATCTGTATGCCAGGAAAGGGGAGGCATGACAGAGCCATGTAGTGAGCACAGTGCGGAAAGTGCCATGTCTGCACCGCCTTGCTGCAGTGACCCTGTATGTCAAAGGGGGCCGCTGTTGAATTTATTGATGTCATTGTGTCAAGTCTCATGTCTGCCTTATTTGGCAACCCTGTATGCTAGGAGGGGCTGCTGTAGTGTTGGAAATTTCATACAGTGAGTTTGTGCCTAGGCGGGAAAGTACTGCGGCAACCCCATATGCCAGAAGGGGATGCTGGTACGAAAATTTCCAGATGTTTGGGTCTTTGCCTGGAAAGAAGATTGCGACTGTGACTGGTGGATCGAGCCCACACACCAGAGCCTTCCCAGGTCTAATCCCCCTGAGCACCATGAAGGATGGCACAGAAGACATTGCACCCTCGCTGGCCTCCGGTCGAGAGCTGGAGGATTGAATCCCATACCCGTGTGGGGAAGAGTGACTTACCTTGTCTTTTCAGATTGGGACCAACTCCGATTGCTAGGGAAAGCCAGCAATCTCAGGGGGAAACCAGAGAGATCTAGGAATGCAAAAGCCACCAAAGGTAGAGTGTCAATGATAGATATTAAAGGAAAATATGAGACGAGTGTCAGGTACTGAACTAATTGTTCCTTGGTCTTGCTCTTACATCATGTTCTTCTACCATCTTTCCAAACTAATAGATCGTTCCTGTGAGAATTTGGGTGTATTATATGGTATGACTGTGCAGCCTTACCATGGAATACACTTGCAAAAACTGTCTTGAGTCCAAAATAACCTTAAGCTCAATTCTGAGTAGCTATGGCTTTGAGCAGCAAAGTTTGAACAAGGGTTCAAACAACAAAACCTTTGTAACAGCACCAAACAACGAAATAGGAAAGCCACACAACATGAAAGAAATACAATATCAATTTATCAAAATAGATTAAGGCCCAATTGATACTGGTGGTAAAAACCTCCTACTGCCGTGGTGATGGCTGCCAAAAGACCGTCGCCGCGGCTACCAGCCATCCGCTGTAATATGACCACAACTGGATTTCCATCAGAAGGATGGTGGAACTCCGTCTGTGGCCATGCCGGCGGATTGCGGTAAGGAGGCATTGCTGCCACCAGCAGCGCAACGCCAGTAGACTGCCGCCAGCCATATTATGTCAAATAATATGGCCTGGCGGTGTTCTGCTGGTGGACACTGCTGTGGCAGCAGCGCCCCGTCCCGTCTCCTGCAGGAGGACCTCCTGAACACAGGTAAATGGGTGCTCCGACAGGGGAGGGGGGTGTTGTGTGTGTGTGTGTGGGTGTGTGTGAATGTCTGTGCATGCATGTATGAGGGTGTGTGTTTCATGTTGAATGCGTGTGTGCAGGTATGGAGGTGTGAGTGCGTGTATGTTGTGTTCTATGTATGCATGTCTGCGTGTATGTATGAAAGTGTGTGCGAATGTGTGTGTGAATAGATGTATGCATGCGTGTGTGTGTGTGTGAAGGGGGCATGAATGTAAGGGGGATTTGGAGAGGAAGGGGTGAGGGGTATCTGGAGAAGGGGGTGGGGGTGGGGAAGACCTCTATCAGTGACAGGGAAGGGATTCCCTGTCACTGATAGTGCCTACCGCAATGGTTTTCGTGGCGGTTGAAAGCCACAGAAACCATGGTGGTAGGCGGGGTCATAATCCCGCAGGCGAGACAGTGATGGCCCCGGGCTGGAGATTGATATCTCCAGCCTGGCGGCTGTTACTGCCGTGGAGGTCGCTGTGGTACATTGGCAGTTTGGCTTCAGCCAAACCGCCAATGTCATAATATGGTGGAAAGTACCGCCAGCCTGTTGGCAGTACTTTCTGCCATATGACCGCTGACCACCAGGGTCGTAATGAGGGCCTATATCTTTATGAATTTTAGAGTCCAACATGAGCAAAATTCACCAAAGGGTTCCCAAGATACTGATTTTTAAAGAAATCATAATTTTTGATCCAACCGCAAACGAGCATTAGCAGCTATACAGTTTGAAAACCTTACTCCAGCCCAGCTTGGGTGACCAAATCTGATAGAGAGAAGGTCTGTGGGCCCAGTAGGGTAGATTTGGGCAGGTACCTGGCCACCAGAGCATTTCTAGTCCAGGTCCAAACTATACAGCCCGCCCACCATGGTTGAGTCTATAATTAGGATATGTGATCCTGCCGGGACCACATATCAGTATCCTGGGTATCCTATGGGATCATATATGCTAATTATAGTCTAGCCCTAGTATCTGTTTCCAAACCTGAGGACTGACTGGCCCAGCTACTCGGATACATTTGGTCAGCTTAGTAGATAACTGGAAATCTGTGTTTTGCAGTTTTACACACCCACTTGTCATGAGAAGTTAATAAACGACTAGGCCAAAACGCATCAATCATGTATGTTTTGTGAAGCCCTCTGCAAAGAATTTGTAAACCCAATGTGAGCGTGGACTGTCATTTCCAAGTTGCTTAGATAGTGGACACATTATATTGTATTCTTTGAGAGCTGTACATTGAGAGATATCCATTAATAATGTATATATATAATCCAATGCAATACTATAGCCAGTAGCAATTTGAGCATTATTGTTGATGATGTAATAATAATGTAGAATTGAACCAGTTAGAGCCTATCTAATTTTGTGTTTCATTTTCCTGCAATGTGTGGCATCTAACAATCCCAGAGTGCACTATTCTGCCCACTCCCAAGATGTCTGCACCCTTCCTCTGCTGTTAGGAGCTTGGTAGTCCACCCTAGTGGTGGCTACCTGTGACCTAAATGCCAGTGGGAAAAATGATTTGGGTACTGGTCTCCCTCCTCTGTCCCTGTTAACCACCCCCCTACCTGAACAAAGGGCAGCCCTTCAGGAGTTTGATTGCCATTTGCTCACTAAAGGCGGCTTTACCTTTGAAACTCGCTTTTTAGGTTAACACCCTGACACCCTAAGTGGCTTTCTGCGAAGAGTGGGTAACACCTCGCCCTGCACTGGGCTGCTATTATCCCTAAGCTTGGGAGCCATTCACACTACTCCCCAGGTGGTCAGAATGCTGTCTGGTGGCCAGTGACCATGTGAGGCCACTGAACAAACTGGGTCACAGAGTTGCAACTTTCTAAAAGTTGCATTTCCTTAATAGTGACATTAAATTCGACTTGGGCATCAAGTTGGGTTTTATGCCACAATTAATTTCATACCTTGTAGTACCCAGCTATGTAGTCCTACTCAAAATGTAGACAGGCTGAGGTGTTAGCCTGTAACCCTGTTTTAGCCAAAGTGGCCTACTAACCTTTCCAAAGAAAAAATGACAATTTAGAGGCGTTGCTGCATATATAAAATACATGACCTACTTAATAATGTACATCTCCCTGCATTTAGGGCTCCATAGGCTTTCCTTATTGGAGACCACCATATATTGTTAAGCGGTGGCTTTGCCATTCATTTGAATCGGAAAGGCGAACTAGCGGTGTGACCACTACTATTCCAGTCTGCAGTGGCAGCTGGGAGCCATTTTTTACTCCTGTTGCACACAGGGTTGCACAATCGGTGATGCAGCCCTAGGTGAACACTCTGCCTTATATGACTTGGGTACCATGGGTGCCACATACTAGGGACTTATAAGAAAGTCATTCCTTGTCGATTGGTGATAGCCAATTTGACATAGAGTTTGTAACAGATTAGAACACCGTCTCTGAGGTCTGGTAGTCAAAAAAACAGCAGTTTCAGTCCAAAAATGTGGGGATGAACATGCAAAAATAGCCAGTCCCTTACGGTCCTAATATTATAAGAGTCTGGGTAGCCCCTAAAAACTAAGCTTGTTACTCTTTGAAAAAGATCAACCCATATGGCATCCTTTTAAACTTAAAAGCACCAAAGCGTGTGATAAAAATGGTAATTTCTTGTAAGCTTTCTTCTAACATCAATTGATAGGCTGAGGAGAGATAGAGAGAGACAAAATCAATTCATTAATCAAAGCAAGTGGAAACTAATCAAATCCTCCTATTTCAAGGCTCTGAGATCGATACACACTTCTCCTTGGTTTAATCTTGTGCTTATAATCTTTTAGATAGCCCACTCCTTGGTGAAACATGTCTTTAAATTAGACACAAAATACATCTTTACTTCTCCTATATCCTGAAGGTGAAGTTGGGGATTACCATTGTGATCAAGTATCTCACCAAGCATGCTCTGTGGTCACCCAATTAGGTTGCCTCCCTTGTGAGAAGCGTATACTTTTCCTACAGCACCTTTATTTCTGAACAAGCCTGAAAAAACTCATGCATCACTATTGACATATCATCATATCCTCCTGGTTTAATGTCACTCTCACAATTTCCTACCCTTTCCAAAAAACATTCTCAAAGATACCCTATGAGAGCAACAATCAGGCATCATTCAGCACTACAACATCCACCCGCACAACTTCCATGTAATGATCTTTAACGTTTCCTACTACCTGCAGCACTACCACTTATTTTGTTAACATCCTTATTCATTTTCCCTTTATCTGTGCCACCTATTGGCAATGTTTTGTAACCATGCTGTACAGCAGTGTGGATGCTGTGCAGTGTGGGTAAAACTAATGTAAAAAAGTGCTATGATGCAGCTAAGGCTAAGCCGCTTTTTTTAATAGTGCATCGGCACGGGATGCATCATGGTCCTTTTTCTTATTATTTTTTGCCATGACGCACAGCAGCCCACTGCTGAACAGCATAGCAACAAATTATTGTCAGAATCATTAGTGGCCATGCTGTACAGCATGAACAAAAAGCAATAGGAGAGCCAACATTCTCAAAGGCATGACCTATCGACTTTGCCAAAAAATCAGTTAACCTGCCCTTGTGTCAAAAATAAAAAAATGGATAACATTTAGGAAAAATCCTATCACATAAAGAATGCAATTGTACCCATGCCCATGTCTTAGCGAAAAATACATTTAGTAGCAGATACATCTGTTGACACAATAAAAGCAGATAACATCTGTAGTAAAAGTAAACATTCATTTCAAAGGAGAAAGGGATTCTTTGAAGTGTATTTAGCAGAGGAAAATATAGCTACAAATGGCAAGATGTTTAACAAGGAGGACACAGAAGAGGAAAACAAAGTAGTACCTCAATCACAGGACGAGCAATGGAAGGACAGCAATCAAGCTGAAGCAATCAGTAGATGGTCCATGCTTCAGACGAAAAAAGAGGAGGTGAAGTCAGAAAGCACTGGGCAATATGAAGGCAGCAATAAGAGTGACAATGAAGCTAACAAATGCTAAGCAATGTGCATTCTGGAAACCCTTTATTGCATACAATATCTCCCACAAGTGAAATTGCATGCAACACATGCGCTATCACAGATGAGACCCAAAATGTCTTTATTCCCACATTTGTTACATAGACTTTCAATCTGGACAATCTTTGTCATTAGATTTGTGTTATACAAGATGTGGGCATCTTGAACAGTTGGAAAGTGACTAGACATCGAAAGTGAATGACGGACTTTGATGGACTTCTGATCTGACAAAGTGCTCAGTTGGTTTGGTGGGCAGAGAATAATGGACAGACATTTGTGGATGCATTTTTCATCCTTCACAGGAATCAAATGCTCAATGAGGTTGATGGACCTTCGGACCCAGAAAAATTTGAGGTGAAACATCACTAATAGTCCAAGTAATGCCCAAATAAAATTGGACACTGTGAGCAATGTGGCCAGAGAAGGAAAACTCTAATCAGTAAGAAGGTTAAAAGATTTAATACAAACACAAGCTCAAAGTCATGTAGACAATGCACAAAACCAAATCATAAAGATACATATTCAACAAGGGTTGCCCAAGGCATCGAAATACATTCTGTCGCACTAACATTATTAAAGGTGAGCATTCAGGAATAATAATACATAACGTCAATAGGAATATCTGAGACAATGATATAACATGATGCTCAGAATTTACAATCATTAATCACTTCACATTTAGTAGAGACAATAATCTTTGGCTGGACACAGATCAACCCTACAGGGAGTGCAGAATTATTAGGCAAATGAGTATTTTGACCACATCATCCTCTTTATGCATGTTGTCTTACTCCAAGCTGTATAGGCTCGAAAGCCTACTACCAATTAAGCATATTAGGTGATGTGCATCTCTGTGATGAGAAGGGGTGTGGTCTAATGACATCAACACCCTATATCAGGTGTGCATAATTATTAGGCAACTTCCTTTCCTTTGGCAAAATGGGTTAAAAGAAGGACTTGACAGGCTCAGAAAAGTCAAAAATAGTGAGATATCTTGCAGAGGGATGCAGCACTCTTAAAATTGCAAAGCTTCTGAAGCGTGATCATCGAACAATCAAGCGTTTCATTCAAAATAGTCAACAGGATCGCAAGAAGCGTGTGGAAAAACCAAGGCACAAAATAACTGCCCATGAACTGAGAAAAGTCAAGCGTGCAGCTGCCACGATGCCACTTGCCACCAGTTTGGCCATATTTCAGAGCTGCAACATCACTGGAGTGCCCAAAAGCACAAGGTGTGCAATACTCAGAGACATGGCCAAGGTAAGAAAGGCTGAAAGACGACCACCACTGAACAAGACACACAAGCTGAAACATCAAGACTGGGCCAAGAAATATCTCAAGACTGATTTTTCTAAGGTTTTATGGACTGATGAAATGAGAGTGAGTCTTGATGGGCCAGATGGATGGGCCCGTGGCTGGATTGGTAAAGGGCAGAGAGCTCCAGTCCGACTCAGACGCCAGCAAGGTGGAGGTGGAGTACTGGTTTGGGCTGGTATCATCAAAGATGAGCTTGTGGGGCCTTTTCGGGTTGAGGATGGAGTCAAGCTCAACTCCCAGTCCTACTGCCAGTTCCTGGAAGACACCTTCTTCAAGCAGTGGTACAGGAAGAAGTCTGCATCCTTCAAGAAAAACATGATTTTCATGCAGGACAATGCTCCATCACACGCGTCCAAGTACTCCACAGCGTGGCTGGCAAGAAAGGGTATAAAAGAAGGAAATCTAATGACATGGCCTCCTTGTTCACCTGATCTGAACCCCATTGAGAACCTGTGGTCCATCATCAAATGTGAGATTTACAAGGAGGGAAAACAGTACACCTCTCTGAACAGTGTCT
The DNA here is from genome assembly GCF_031143425.1 of Pleurodeles waltl. Lineage (NCBI taxonomy): Eukaryota > Metazoa > Chordata > Amphibia > Caudata > Salamandridae > Pleurodeles > Pleurodeles waltl. Next base: position 250,949,264 of record NC_090450.1, read on the forward strand.
GGGAGGCTGTGGTTGCTGCTGCACGCAATGTTGATGGTGAACAGATCAAAACACTGACAGAATCCATGGATGGCAGGCTTTTGAGTGTCCTTGCAAAGAAATGTGGCTATATTGGTCACTGATTTGTTTTTGTTTTGTTTTTGAATGTCAGAAATGTATATTCGTGAATGTTGAGATGTTATATTGGTTTCACTGGTAATAATAAATAATTGAAATGGGTATATTTTTTTTTTTGTTAAGTTGCCTAATAATTATGCACAGTAATAGTCACCTGCACACACAGATATCCCCCTAACATAGCTAAAACTAAAAACAAACTAAAAACTACTTCCAAAAATATTCAGCTTTGATATTAATGAGTTTTTTGGGTTCATTGAGAACATGGTTGTTGTTCAATAATAAAATTAATCCTCAAAAATACAACTTGCCTAATAATTCTGCACTCCCTGTATAGCTAACCAAATTAGGGAAATACATGTGTGGAGAGGAACATATGCAGGGAAAATACAAAAAGTACAAAAAGGACAAAAATATTTTGAAAAGAAATAATTTTGGAATGCAGGTCATTACCAAGTTAGGCAAAAGATAAGTAAAAAAAAAAAGAAAACGTCAGCATATCAGAAGCTCAGACATGAGTCTTTTGAATGGGGCAAAATAAAGGGTCACTAAATCTAAAAAAGGGTATGACAGGGCTAAGGGCAAATGGCAGAGAGGAAGATACCTCTCCAAGGGATACAGCATGCAGGGAATCTTCATTAGCAAGACCTCAGGATCAGCCCCCATAAGGACAATCTCTGCAAGCCACATCAGTCTGCTCAGGACTGCTCAGGAAAATGCTGCAGTCTGACCAAAATTCAAATATCCATTGATATTTTAATTTACAAGAAATGTTCTGATTTGCCAAAGGCATCAGTTCAGATTACATTCAATAGGCATCATCCAATTATAATTAATCACCAGACTCCATGTTGCAACAGTTCCACAAGTCTGCTTGCTTGAGCTGATTGCTTTGGGAACGCTCATAGTTTGCTTTTGCCCACTTTTGCTCATCCGATTTTGTTTGCTTTCAGCTAACTTAAAGAATTCTTCCACAGTATGGATTTCATCACCATCCTCGCAAACTTTTATAAACTCTCTTGCATTCTGTGCTAATTTCGATCTTCTTGAATGACTATTTATGTTGCCTTTCCTTTTTGAGTAAGATGCATCCTTTGTGGTCTTCTGTAAGATGTTTTGATCACAGAGACCATAAATTACACGTTTTGATGATCAATAGCCTTTTTGCATAAAACAGTTTTGTGTCATTGGTATTTGAGTTTGTCCGAAGTATTGGTCTGTCACTTAAACAGTTTTGGTCATCGGTATTTCAGTTTGTTCGTGGTATTTTCTCTATTTATCAGTATTTGAATTTCAGGATGGCATTTTAAATTGTTGCACAATTGGTTATTATTTTAAAACACCTGGCAAAAATTCATAATAAAATTCACAATGTTAATACCACGGCCTGATGACAAATAAAAATACCACCGTGTCTATCTCGTCAATAATACCAATCACATTTAAATATCACCGACAGAAAATTGTTCATGCAATAAGGAGCAAGTTTTGTTATTCTTCCTTCCCTATTTTGCTACGAAGCAAATACAAATTTGACAATATTAAAAACTTACTTGCTTTTAAAATATAACCTGACAGCGTAACAGTTCTTTTGAGGGGACGAAAAAAGATTGTTGAAAAGCAAATCTGTTCACTGATCTCGAAGAGTATTCTGCCTGAGCTCGACTGTCGTCAGAGTATTTAAATGAGATGTTTGATTCACACTGACTAGGCAGCTTTTCAATTTGCATTAGCTAAGGTGAAGTAACATCAAATTTGTTAGCGCCGTTACAAGCTCAGCAAAGAGGATGCTGCATAATGTTTTGTGTGCTAGTGAGGTTTGATGCTTACAGAACACAGGGTTACAGCAAGGTCGAATGCTGACATGAAATCAAGAGCCAGAAATGCTGACTCGTAATCACAGGCGTTGCTGTCTTCAAGTCAGCAGGGCATTATTGAATTCACCTTTCAGATTAGATTGGCCACTTCTGACGTACACGTCATCACATTAAAGTTAATAGTTGTCCTCTTCGTTGCGTGCAGACTTTGACTGTAGGAAGACAGCATCCAGGAGAGAAAGCTGCCTGTAAGAGATGGTGTATATTCACACCTATGCAAAATGATACTGTTTGTTCACCTTTCCTAGTGGGTACTTATAAGGAGGCTGCTCTCTTTTGATCTGATTTTATTTTTGGGCAATTTAAAAATTGTATCATAAAATGATAAACGTACCCGAAGCAATGATAAACGTACCTGAAGCAACCGGCACTCAGTTTTGGGTCCATCACTTATTTTGTCTCATTAGACTTTGACCCAGAGCAAGTGAGTGAAAAACGCACAAGTTGAAAGAAAGAGGAACAGAAAGTCTGAAAAACAGTGACAAAGGGAGAAAAGCTAGACTAAAAAGAATCTGCAGGAGTCAGATAAAGGGGCAGGATGGTGAAATTAAGACTATGCTGACTTTCGGCACCCCAACATTCAGTAGCTCGGGCCACAGGCTTCTAAGCAAAACTCTGGGCCAGCACTTAGGCCCTCATTACAAGTATGGCAGTCATCGTACTGCCGCAGTGGAGTTGGCGGCCGCATCGCCGCAAGCCGGTGGTAAAGACCGCCATACTACAAGCCCTGGAAAGGTACCTACAGAACATAGCCAAATCACCGTTCGGCCCACCACAGCGGAAGGGCTTGCACGCCAGGCAGCAGCCAGCTCCAGCCTGGAGGTCAGCCAGCATCCCATGACCAGATTACGAGGTTGCCCACTGCCACGATTTCCAGGGCTGAACCACAGCCACCAAAAGCCTGGCAAAAACAAACAATATAAAGGGAACACCTATCTTAAGGAACACAGGCAGGTCCGTAGGCGCCATGGCACATGAATTGCAACTCCTCTACCTGGCCATGTAACTCACGGACTAGCAACAGCGACCACAACACCAACCGTAAGTACACCAGCCTCGCACACACTGGAGGGAACGATGTTAGTACATACATACAACACATGCATGACAGGGGAAGCCATGCCCAGACACACACAAACAAACATCCATACCAACACACACACACACACACACACCAATACCCACAACCACCACACATGCATGCTGAATGAAAGACAGAACTAGGTAGGTAACAAAGACACCAACGGTGTAGTGACGCATAAACACCATATATTGCAAAAATGTGCAAAAACAAATGTACATACAGGCCCAAGGGCCAGTCCAAAATCCATAGTGCCCCAAGCATACTGGGCACAAGATGACAACTCATCTTGACTCCTGACTGCAAAGTGCAGACCTCCACAGGGCAGGGGCAGCAATGGTGAATGCAGGCACCTTAGGGATGAGGAGGGTGGTGGGGATGGGGGGGTCCTTGGGCCTGGAGGGGGGTCCTTCCATCTGGTCCTGAAGGGGGCCCCTTAGGAGTGCCCTTAGATGGGGGGGGTCCCTGGGCTTACCCTTGGATGGGGGGAATTAGCAAGGGAGGGAGTTTGGGCTTGGCCTTGGAAGTGGAAGGAGTGGGCTTGGCCTGGGAAGAGGAGGGAGTTGGCTTGCGTTTGGAAGCAGGCACAGTGGACGTGACATGGGAGGAAGTGCCAAGTGATGGAGGGGCATGGGCAGTGGCAGACTGGGATGCGGAAGGCTGTGGCATAGGAAGGGTAGCAGGGCGCTTGGGGGAACAGGGACTGGGTCACTGGTGGGGAACAGGGAAAACGTTTTTTGGGAACACCTGGGAGGTCACTGTAAAGACGTTTGGGAGAGGAGGGAGTGGGTATGGTTGTGAGGTGTGTACGTGGATGTGCCAAGGTTGCAGGTGGATGTGTGGATGAAATGTGTGTGCTGGGGGAATGTTGGGTGGGTGAGTGTTTGTGTTTAGATGTACTGTGAGGAGGTGGGAAGGAGATGCAGGGAGATGGCAGGGGTGAAGTGTGAGTGTATGTTGGGGTGGCGTTTCCAGGTAGGGTGGATATGATGCATATGGGTGTGTTGATAGTGGTGGTGTCTGTGCCAGTAGTGTATGGGGTGCATGAATGTGGGTCAGAAGACGTGATGACGGTGGCAGTGAGGGCACATGTGGCAGGAACAGTGACTGATGTGATGCTGAATGCAGATGTGAGTGTTGTGTCGACTGTGAGGGGGAGGTGGTTGGGGAGTCGGTGCAGGGTGTGGATGTTGACATGTCTGCATGTGTGTTTTGAGTGTGTGCGTGGTGGTGGTGGCGTCTATGGTGCTTATGTTTGTTCTTGCATACCGTGTCTGTTGATGTGGATGCATGTGGGTCAGTTGTGTGACTTGGATGGGTGAGGGGAGAGGGAAGTGGGATTGGGAACAGGTACCTGGAGAAGGGACAGAAGAAGAAGGGACACTGGCTGCCATCAAGGAGGAGGCCAGAGGCTGAAACAATCTCTGTAGGCCAGACAAGGCACCGTGAATGCCTTCCAGGAATGCATTGTACTGTTGCATCTGGGATGCCAGTCCCTGGATGGCATTCACAATAGTTATCTGCCCCACAGAGATTGATCTCAGGAGTTCGATGGCCTCCTCATTGAGGGCAGCAGGGCTGACTGGGGCAGGGGCAGAGGTGCTTGCGGCGAAGGAGATGCCCACCCTCTGGGCATGGGCAACTGGGTGGGGAGCTACAGGGAGGGCGGTGCTGGTAATGGAGGTGGTGGACAAGGATGGTGCTGGGATGGTCCCAGATGGGCCTGCCACTGCCGGGGAGCCACCATCGGAGGAGGTCATGTAGGGTGACATCCCTGGGACAGTAGTGGACAGCACACATCACACTTCCACACCCACATGTCGTCAACTAACATAGCCCTCGGCCCCTCATGTCCATGCTCCATTCACACTGCCACCTACCAACGTCCCCATCCCCATGTGCACAACTCACATACAGGATTGGGACAATGGGCTCACCTGCTGCTCTGGTGCCCCATACAACTGTCCATACAGGGGCAGAACCCTGTCCATAAGCCGCTCCAACTCTTCCTGGGTGAAGGCTGGGGCCCTGTCTCCTGCAGGACACAGCATCTTGGCTACCAGAGTAAGTACACAGCAGCATATGCAGTGGAGTTTTTCAGTGCACGAGGTTCAGGAGTCAAGTGAGCATGAGCACATAAATGGCGGTCACGGCTGCTGCGGACATCACTGTCACCACCAGCGGCGATCACCATTGGCTTTTGCCTCCTGTTGTGACCGCCTACCACCATGACATGTTACGCTGGCGGGATGCACTCACTTCCACCTGTCCCATGCATGAAGACAGTCGGCAACCATTTTACTTTTACAATGTGTGATGTGTGTGAACTTTAGTGCGTCATACGTTTATGCTGCATGACATTTTATCACCTCTCCCCTTTTTTCCAGGTACTATGAACGGTTGAGGATGAGGAATGCACTGGTGTACAGGCCCCTATCGACCTTGCCACCCTGAAGAAGTGTCACATTATCCAGACCTATCGCCTGAACTGTATAACCATCAGGAAACTGGTGGCCCAGTGGGATCCGTATCTGTTGCCTGCCATGGTCACCCCAATGCCATCCCTCCCACAGTGCAGTTGTTGTCAGTCTTCCACTACCTTGCCTCAGACTCCTTCCAGGTCACGGTGGGCCTTGCAGCTGGGGTATCACAGCCCATGTTCAGCAACGTCCTGAGGGATGTACTGTCTGCCCTGATGAAACATATGTCCAGCTACATCCAGTTCCCCCAACGTGCAGAATTGCCCACTTTCAAAAATGCATTCTACCATGTGGTACACGTCACACATGTGATTGTGGCCATTGATGGTACCCATTTTCCTCTGGTGCCGTCAAAGAGGAATGAACAGGTGTACAGAAACCGCAAGAACTTTTATTTGGTCAGTGTGCAGGTGGTGTGTCTCGTGGACCAGTACATCTCCCAGGTGACAGCCAGGTACCCAGGTTCAGGCATGATTCCTACTTTCTGTGGAACAGCAGCGTCCCACACATGATAACACCACTCCAGAGGGACCGGGCCAGGCTCATCGGTATGTACCCCAGAATAAGTGTGCCCCTTAGCTCTCTGGACATTTGTGTCTCGGCCCTATTCCCCCACTCTGGTCTTGACATTCCTCTTCCCTCTATACACACAGGTGACTCAGGCTATCCCAACCTACTCTGGCTCATGACACCCGTGAGGCATCCAACCTCAGCTGCAGAGGGCCATTACAATGAGGCCCACCATCGTACCAGATGGGTAACTGAGAGATGCTTCGGTCTGCTGAAGGCCAGGCTCCAGTGTTTGTCGGTCTCTGCGGGTGCCCTGCTCTAAAACCCACAGCAGGTGTGCCAGATCATTGTGGCCTGCTGCATGCTGCACAATGTGGTCTTGAAGCATCACATCCCATTGCTGGATGCAGAGGAGCAGGTAGCTGTGCCAGTGGCGGATGAAGGGGACATGGGGAGTGATGAAGAGGAGGTCGATGTGGATTTAGCTGATTCCAGGGTGGAGCTGATTCAACATTACTTCGGCTGAGATGCAGGTATGTGTAAACTGTGCAGTATGTGGCCGCTACAACTGTCTACAACTGTCTGCCCTATCCCTGATGCCACCGGTTGTCTGTGACCACTGACGCTATTGGTTGCAGCTCAGATTCTGAGTGGGTGGGGGGGTTGTCACATGTGCTCATGACTTAGGTGGTCACAGTGTACAGGTCAGGCCCATAGTTAGGCTGGTGTTGTACTGATGCACTGGTGCCATCAATGTGTATGTAGTATGTTCCCTGAGCTGCCAGTGCAGGTGCTATGTTTGTGCCACACAGGGTTGTTGCATGTGTGCAACATTTATCCTGGGATTCGACATTGGGGGCAGTGCTACTTTCTTGTTGGTGGCAGTGGGTATGGGGTCAGGTCTGGTGCTGGGTGCTCTGCGGGTTTGACCACTGGGTTTGTAAGTGTTGTTATTGTGTGTAGGTACTCGCAATATAGTTGCGGAAATGACTGGCATATCTGCAATGGATTCCTGTTCCTACAGTGCATTTGTATGGAATTGGCATTTGTGACGTCTACAGAGATTGTTGTCCCTGTCTTGCTCTACTTTCAAGACAATGTTGTGGCGTTCTGTGGTCCCTGCTTGGCTTGTTGCCTCCATTGACACATATGTCCAGCCACTTCCTGCTACACGTCCATCCTCCCAAGATTTTGCTACCCCCTCTGTCACCCTCCCTTGTATGTGCAGTTGTACAGGTATTGCCAGTTTCATGTGTACTCATGACAAATAAATAGGTAGACATGAACTGTGCCCAGTAGTTGTATTTTTGGTATGTACAAGTGAAAGGGGTGATGAGTGGGGTCATTGCGGCGGAGATCCTGAGAGAGGTGAGTCCAGCTGTAGGTAGTCCGGGTGCACTGTGCTGGCTATGGGTAGAAAGAGATATTGGAGTGGACAATCAACAGGGTGTCACAGTCACAAACAAGGGAGAATGTTCAGGAGAGGATCACTTCATGGTGGTGGCCATGGTCTGGCCACCATGTCAGGCTGTATGTCGAGTTGGATATCCTCGCTTGCGTGGGGATTCCTCAGTTACAGGGGTTAGAGTGCTGGTATCCTGCGAGTCCTGTGGCAGAGCCTTCATGACACTGGCTGCCACTGATGTTGAGGGCTGTGTTGAGATGTGGCCAGCGGCAGCGGGCCCTCTGGTGGTTGGTGGACTCGCAAATGACAGTGGTCAGGTCCCTGAGCACCCCTGCTATGGAGGCCATGGTGGTGTTGTGGGCCTGCCACTGCTGCATGGCCTCATGATGGTATTGCCCCTGCAGCCGCTGGGTCTCCTGCACAGTAGTGAGGATTTGGGCCACTGTGTCCTGGGTGTGCTGGTATACACCCAGGACTTGGTTGAGGCCCTCCTGGGCAGTCAGTTGGTGTGACTGTCCTGACCCTTGGCTCACGGCTCCCCCTCCCACTACCCCTGCCCCCCTGTGTCTGTGCACCTGGCATAGTGTGCCCACTCCCCATAGCAGCAGGGCCTTCATTGGCTAGGGTGGGTGCCATTGACTCTGGCCTCTGTACTATGGGGCACACGTCTGATTGATGGGTCCCTGGAACTGAAGTTTGGGGTTCAGGGTCTGGCTGTGGTGGTGTTGCCACATGGGTAGGGTTTTTCTGTGTGTCCAGGGTGGGTGTGCCATTGGTGGATTGTCCACTGGCCCCAAATGGCCCAGATAGGTCGTCTTCATCTAGACATCCAGTGGGGCCTTCATCCTGGGGAGGGCCGGCTGAGTCTGACATTCTCAGCAGGGTGTCAGTGGCAGGGGTACCTGTGGATGGATACGGTAGATGTAAGTTGTGTGACTGTAGTTGTTATGTTCCCAGTGGCTCAACTGCCTTCCCAGTGCTGGCAATGACAGCTGCTGCACTGCAGACATTGATTTGGTTAGGATTGTGGGTGCTATGGTTCTTCACAATGTGGTTGACATCCATGCATTAGGGGTGTATGTGTAGGGGTGGTGGGAGTGGGGTGGGGTGACATGCAGAGGAGGGGCATGAGATGTTTGGGATCGGGGCAGTGGGGTCGGTTGCAGTGGATTGGGGAGTGGTGGGAAGCCATGCTGAGCATGTGTGGTTGGTGTATGGGGGTATTGCTGACTTGCCAGTGTTGAGCCCTCCAGTCAGGCCCTTGGGATGCAAGATGTCCAGGACCTTCTCCTCCCAGGATGTTAACTGAAGGGGAGGAGGTGGAGGCCCACCTCCAGTATTGTTTCTGGCTATCCTCTACCAGGACGCCATGGATTGGACCTTCCCCCTGAGGTCATCCCACCTCTTTCAGATGTCCTCCCTTGTGTGTAGGTATGTGCCAACTGCGTTGACCCTATTGACGATCCTCTGCCACAGCTCTGATTTGTTGGCAATGGATGTTTGCTGTACCTGGACTCCCAAGAGCTGTTGCTCTTCTCTGATGATCTCGTCCACCATGACCTGAAACTCATTGTTGGTGAACCATGGGTTCTTCTGGAGTGACATGTTGTGGGGTGTGTACGTGCTGTGTGTGTCAGGTGCAGTCCAGGGTGTGTGGTGATGAGGGGGTGTTTGGCTGTGTGTGCTGGTGGGCTTTGGTGTTGATTTATACAATGTGTGCTGTGTGATATTTGTTTGCTGTGTTTGGGGTATGCTTCTTCTCGAGTGTGGCTGTGGCTGCTTGGATCTGACACAAGGGATTGTTGGTGGGGGGTGTTATATGGTGACGTGGTCAGGTGTGCGTGATGTGTGTATAGTTATCAGGTGTCGGTTATTTGAACTGGCCAATGTAGTGATAGCTACTTTCCGCTGTGCCTTTTTGTTCCGCCACAGTGCGAACCGCCAATGTTTTCTGCTGTGCATGTTCTGCTGTGCTGGAGGCTGCCTCATAATATGACAGTCGGAATGGTGTCAGCGTGGCGGGCCGGCGGTTGATCAGTCACTCTTTCGTCATGGGTTGACCTTGCGGTGTTGGTTTTGTGTCTGTATTTGGGCGGTTTGTGTTTTGTGACTCGGAATACGGTGGTGGTTTTACCGCCACCACTGCTGGTATGGTGGTGGCATTTCGCATGGCGGTCATGCCCGAAAACCGGCAAACTCATAATGAGGGACTTATTCTTTTACAAATCAAGCACTGATCTGAATAAAAGATGTAAATATATTTTTTTATGTGTTCTCTCATAGTATCAACAAATGCTGCCTTGTCTGGTTATTGTTTATGTTCTTAGTTTGAATAAATATGTTAGATGCACACATTGGTTTCAGGTTAGGGTTATCTGCCCTCCTGAGTGTCTGAAGTTTGAGTGCTGAGAGCATTTGCAACAGATACACTGTTTTGGAGAGCTTGTGGAAGCCACAGTTGGAGGGCCTGGGAGCAAGCTCAGCAATTCAAGTCTGGCCAGGAGGTTCTAGGGAAGCTGATATGTCTAAGCCAGTGCAGTATGATTGACAATGCATGTAGTCGGGGGGGTAGCTTGGTCAGTAAAATTATGAGGTGGTAGGGGTTGAACTTCAGATTTCCTGACAAATATGCTGGCATATAAATTTAAAATACATGGTAGCCGGTTTTGAAAGCCCAGGACTGCTGCTGGTGCCTCTCTCACTTTTCCAAGCTCACCTAGGTTAACTGCTGCTGGCACTGTGAGACTTAAAGAGAGCGAGAGAAAGAGGCATTAAGGGTAAGGTACAGAGGCCCTCATTATGAACACGGCGGTAGAAACCGTTGTGATCATGCTGGCGGTCAAACTACTGACCGCCAGCGCTACCGGATCCCCGCCGGCCGTATAAAGAACATTCCTGTGGGCTGGTGGGCAGAACCATTGTTTCTGCCCGCCGGCCCACAGGAATGCCTGGCCGGGACATTGACGGCGGCTCCACATGGAGCCGCCGCTAATGCCTCTGTGCGGTGGGTGCAGCTGCACCTGTCGCGCAGAGGCAGTGACCTGCGCAATGGGGCATTGCACAGGGGCCCCTGCACTGCCCATGCCAAGCGCATGGGCAGTGTAGGGGCCCCCAGGGGTGGCCCGGTGCACCCCTTCCACCAGCTTTTACCTGGTGGGGAAACCCGCCTGGGAAAGGCTGGAGGCTTAGAGATCATTATCCGAGGGGCAGCACCGCTGCCCTGTTGGATAATGATTCCGACCGGCGCCAGGCTGCCTGACGGAGGCAGCCTAGCGGTGAGTGAGGGCTGCCAATGGCGGCCCTCATGGGGTTCATTATATGGCGATGTGGCCTGCCATGCCGGCTGGCGGGTTTTCCCCCACCGCCGGCATGGCGGGCCACACCACGAGGTTCATAATGATCGCCAGAGTAAGCAATCAGATAAATGGAAGAGAAAACAAGAAATGAATTCATGGAGAAGAAGACTGTGGTGCTAGTGTAAGCATTTTTGCCAGGTTGTTCTTGGTTCCCCAATCTAGTCCTGAGAAAGTGGGGAGTTAGGTGTTCACAGGAAGTTGCCTGAATGGCTGCATTGTGTGGTCTTGGCCTTATTAAGCCAAGCAATTTTAGGAGAAGGCAGAGAAGCTCTCCAGTTTAGACCACAGGCCTTTTCTCAGAGGATGGACCTGACCCTTGCAGACTAAAGAACTAGATCATCTGGTACTAGGCCAAATTTTAGCCACCATTCTGCAGATTTTCTGTGAGCATTCATGTCAGAGCCTGACCTCAACAGGTGCTAGGGACAGATACTAGAGATGAGTTGCTGGAACCCAGAAACACTGATTTGATGATTGAGGCATTATATGGGTGACATAATGCAAACCCCTGCTGTAGTGTTACCAAAAAGGGTAGTCAGTTTCAGATTCTGGCTAGGATACTAATTCACTCCTTAGGTGGTCAAACCATTCCACAGCCATTGAAAGAAATATTGTTCGTTTTGGGAAGGGAATTCTAAGTTTAGTCCATAACCTAAGTGGACAAGTGGGGGATTTAGAGTGCTTTGACCAGATACTTGCTCACGTATTTTAGGTATCACCTCCCTGTATGTTGTTTGTCCCCACCAGAGTAGGTGTAAGACAGTTCTATCTACTTACCACCAGAAAGGGTATTGGTGCCACAGCCAATGGTGAGAGAATATAGTTATGCTACCTCACATGTTTTGTGATTGTGTGTTTTCCCAGATTGTGGATTTATTTTTACCTTGCTTTCCATAAGGCTGCGGTTTGATGATAAGATATACTTCTGATTTCCTCAGGGTAGCATTATGTAAATAAATCCCCCCAGTTTTGCATCCACCCTAGGGTATGTATTTTAATGCAACAGCTCATTAAGAGGGTTTCCTTGCTCTGCAAACTAATATGGAGGCTCAAACACTGTTCATGTATAATAATGGCTCCAGTTCACAAAACCAAGATATCACGGTGGATATGGGATGCAGACCTACTGCCAATAATGTACTTTTGCAGGTGGTTGCCGGTGAGGCCCACTGGCACTCACTTTTGGAGACTGGCACTTAATTATTTTTCAACAGACTTTGATCCAAAGCAAATGAGAAAAAGAGTTACAAGAGAGAAACAAAAACTTCGAAAGAAAAGAGTCAAGAAATAAAAATGAACCTTAAAAAAAAGCAGTTTGAGTATAGTACTCAGATGAGACGAAGTGGGAGTTGGCTGAATACAGACTGTGATGGAAAGTGATGTGTTATCAGTTCTGGGAGAGGTGAACCTTACCATGCCATTAATGTGTTCCTTGTCTATTGTCCATCCTTGTCACACAGTGTTCCTCCCTGGTGGCAGTCAATGGCATAAGGAACCAGCAGAGTTGTCTGTTAGTACCTTTACATGAACGTACAATGTTGGCAACTTTTGGCATAATGATGGCCGCTCTGAGATAATGGGGGCCTTAGCATAACTATGAACCTTCTCGACATATGTGGGTACCATTCGGTATCTTTGACCAAATCCTGGCCATGTCTTGTGTGGTGATAGTCGTAACATAATGATGGCCATCGTTGGCGTCCTTTGTGAATTCTTGGACTAGTTGTTGCAACTCCAGAACTAATGATGTCCACCCATGGCCTAATGATGTCCATTTCTCTAATGTTGTGGGCATCCTCGGTGGCATCCCCTACACAGGACAGACAGAGACTACTTCCGTATCTGAAGAGGAGAAGAGGCTTCCAGGTACTAGGTAGACAAACAGCTTATCCAACAAGTTTCAGACTTCAGTTGATGCCCCTCACTTCTGGGAGACTGAAACTCATGCAGCTTTTTGAGTACTCTGGGGCACTCTCTTTCTTAGTCAGGAAAAACTTGGAACTGAAACATAATATTAACAGCACCGGGGGGTACAAGGCATTATTACCCTTGATGTTGAAGCCTGGTACACCAACATCCCCCAAGAGGCCCCTTTACAGGTTGTGGAAGCAGCCCTGTGAGAACACCCTGACTCTCTTTCCACCCCTGTATGTTTTATCATGGACTGTGCAACACTGGCCCTTACATAAAAAAAAATTCAGATTTGAAAACCAGCTCTTTCATCAGATTCGAGGTACGTCGATGGGAAGCACTTTTGCCCCGAGCCTGGTGTGTCTATGTAGTGCTTTCCTCTTATTTAGTTTCTAAGCACTAACATAACACACCAGAAATGCACTTCTGAGGTCAAAGAAGACTTTTATTGTTGTTAATTCTTCCCCAACCCCAATTTTTATGTATGACGAATTAGTAGCTTTCAAGTCCGCGTTAATCAAACAAAATATATCAGTTTGCAATATACACAGCAGGTTATATTTATAAGATATTGAATGCAAAGCAAAACAAATACTTCACCGTGTGGGAAACTATCTACAGCTTCATCTTTCTAAGGTCTGCAAGCTGATGACCCCTGTCAGCCGCGAGAAAGAGATTCATCTACCCACACGGGATTGCTGGCAGCTGGCGCCAAGCTCCAGCACGCGGTCCGGCAGATTCGAATCTGACCCTCTGCAGCCTGTTACATTCGTTACAAAGGTGTGCCCCCTCCTCTCAGACCTGGGAAACTGAGCAAGCCTTTTGGAGACTGGCCAGGTCTCCAAGACTACTCCTGTTCCCAAGCTCAAGCGAAGAAAAAACAATACCCATGTACTCTCTCTTATCATGTCTAGTCTACTGTGAGAAAAACATCTTTGTTCTCTGGTGCAAAAACACATCTTGGAAAAATACAGCTTGGATTCTCAACTGCAATGTCTAACTCCACGTTAAAGGCAATGGGCAGCTAACCTAAATATCAAATGCAATGTCTAGTGTCATGTCAAAGCCAATAAGCATCTAAGCTGAATACAACATGCAATGTATAATATCATGTCAAAGCCCATAGGCAGCTGAGCTGAATATAAAATGCAATGTATAATATCATGTCAAAGCCAATAGGCAGCGGAGCTGAATACAAAATGTAATATATGATATCATGTCAAAGCCAATAGGCAGCGGAGCTGAATACAAAATGTAATATATGATATCATGTCAAAGCCAATAGGCAGAATATCTAATAGCATGTCAAAGTCAATAGGCAGCTAAACTGAATACATCATGTCAAAGCCAATAGGAATGCAATGTCAAAGCCAATAGGCGGCTAGACTGGATACAGCATGTCAAAGCCAATAGGCAGAATACAGAATGTAATGGCTAATGCAATGTCAAAGCCCATAGGCGGGTAAACTGAAAGTAATGGCTAATGCCATGTCAAAGCCAATAGGCGGCTCAACTGAACAAAACATACCATGTGCTACTGGTGAACATTGAGCAACTAATATGCGCAGTGGTGAAACACAAAGTCATTGGTCAAAACAAAATTTAACAAATGGCAGTACATTCCGCCCTTTGACCAATGAATTTTTGTTTCACATATCTCTTGTTTCAAACAAAAACAAAAAAAAACATCAGCACAAAAAAAAAAAAATTATCAGCAAGTCAGATTTGAATGATCAAAGCAATCCCTGTAAAGCAATAGAAGTGAATTAACACATTGATTTCATAACCTTTCACATCAGATACATCTACATAGAAAAGACTGGGCAATTTTTATACTCTGAGTGAGTCTCTAATTCAACAGTGTTAGCAATTTGACGTGGCATGAGTTCTGCTCATGTAAAGGTGCACGGTCCACCTGAAAGGTTTTCTGGAAGGTAAGCAAAAGTCAGAGTTCCATACGAGAAGGGAAAAAAAAAAAAAACACAGCTTAGTTCCAGCGGAAGAATGCAATCAAACAAGTTGAACTTGAACTGAAGGCGCAGTTTGCGCAAAATGGATCCATGGTGCTGGCACTTTACTCAGCCAGGTTCAGGTTGGGGGTTCGGTCCCTTCCCTGACCCCACACGCACACACCGGAAGGGGGACTACACAGCACACTCAGGGACAGTGGCGAAACGTGGTAGGATCTGCAAAAGAAACAAGTATGACTTTTCTTGCAAATAACATTTTTCATTTAAACTGCACCCTTCCTCTTTCTTTCCCTGTTTTATAATCAGCAGGACGTTTTTGGGGCCCTTCGTTATATTTTCTGCAGGTTCTGGAGGATCACTTGGGGCTTCAGCCCACACATCAGCACTGAGGTTTTTATCTGCTGCACCACAGCTTCCCTTTTCTTGCACTGTCAGAAGGGCTGGGGCAGACTCCTTCTTTAACAAACCTCCATTCACTGCACTTTTGCCAATTTGGGCCATTCTGTCTCCAATTTGTATGAATGAATCAGATTCTTTTCTAGGTATCAGCATAATTTCGATTTTTCCTTGGTAATCTGCAGCAATCACTCTCCCTAAAACCTGATCACTTTGCCATTCCTGTCCTGGTAACTTTCCTCTCCCCAACTGCTCTGTGACTGCTTGCATGACAGATTGCTTTTGTGCGTGCTGCACAGTTTTTATCAAAACTAGGGGAATGTGCATCTCTCTCATCTCTGCCCACCTGTAAGTGGCTTTTTCTCTCAGCTGTTCACATTTCTGGGGCACCCACTTAGCCATCCCCACTAAGGCAAAATTCTGGGTGTATACTTCTCTCTCTGAATTTTTCTCATTAACATCTGCAAGGTAATTGAACCAGTTAGGTGCTAAAACATTAGCAATGAACCAAAAATCAGCGTAAAAATGACACATCTCACGTAGCTCTTGCTTTAAAATCTGACACACATTATACAACGCTGTTCCTTCTACTGTGGCAGAAAACAACATTTCAGTCAATGAATCATTAGTAAAACAAACATGCTTTTTATCTTCAGTAGACACGAATTCAAATGGTGCACACAACTTCATTGGTAACTCTTTTACCTGTGGTACTCTAGCCCTGTCTTGCAAGTACCAGATCCATTGTATGATTCTAGCTAGGGGCACTATTTTCTTCCCTTGTTCATGATTTACATGTACATCAGTTTTTCCTTCTTGCACTGCGCAGAAACCTAAAGTCTGCATTATTTCATTTGCCAAATCACAAGCGCGCAGCTGCATATTATTTTTCACAGTGACCATATACAAAAGTGTTAGGATTTCACTCAAATGAGGGCTATTCTTTTTCCAAAAATCAAACAAGCTAATGAAAGTCGGCTCTTGCTCTAAAATCTTTCGTTTTACTTGTGCATTTTGCAACGGTAACTCGTAAATCACATTCTGGTCTCTCTCGTCCGTGTTATCAGTTAAGGAATGCATTTTGGCTGCCAAAAACCCTGGCTCACACGAAAACTCAGTGCAGCTCGGAGCTGTCTTAACCCCCTCATTACTGGAATGGGAAAAGAAAGAACCAACATTTTTATAACTTTCAGCATTATTTTGAATTATTGTATCCTGGCTAATTTGCTCACGTAAATTCCTATTTTCATGTTACAACTTCCTACATTTCTCCTGCATTTCTCTGTAAGCAGATAAAGGTATCCAGACCTTTCTGTCATCATTACTTCCAAAAGACACATTTTCTACATATGTACAACAGAAATTATTTCTCAAAACACTATCTGTAATTCCCCAAACAGAAAACAATTCACAGTTTTTCCGAGCACCATCGGGCAGTTTACCAACACATGCATTCTCAGACATGGTCTGCCGTGCTACTGTGATTCTCCAAAAAAAACAATTTCTGTAATTCTCCAAACAACAAAAACAATTACACTTTTAAAGTGTGCACTTAGAAATCTACCAACTCGTCAACACCCTCTTAATCACCTCTTAATGACCGACCCCACTCCTGGTACCAATTGTAGTGCTTTCCTCTTATTTAGTTTCTAAGCACTAACATAACACACCAGAAATGCACTTCTGAGGTCAAAGAAGACTTTTATTGTTGTTAATTCTTCCCCAACCCCAATTTTTATGTATGACGAATTAGTAGCTTTCAAGTCCGCGTTAATCAAACAAAATATATCAGTTTGCAATATACACAGCAGGTTATATTTATAAGATATTGAATGCAAAGCAAAACAAATACTTCACCGTGTGGGAAACTATCTACAGCTTCATCTTTCTAAGGTCTGCAAGCTGATGACCCCTGTCAGCCGCGAAAAAGAGATTCATCTACCCACACGGGATTGCTGGCAGCTGGCGCCAAGCTCCAGCACGAGGTCCGGCAGATTCGAATCTGACCCTCTGCAGGCTGTTACATTCGTTACAAAGGTGTGCCCCCTCCTCTCAGACCTGGGAAACTGAGCAAGCCTTTTGGAGACTGGCCAGGTCTCCAAGACTACTCCTGTTCCCAAGCTCAAGCGAAGAAAAAACAACACCCATGTACTCTCTCTTATCATGTCTAGTCTACTGTGAGAAAAACATCTTTGTTCTCTGGTGCAAAAACACAGCTTGGAAAAATACAGCTTGGATTCTCAACTGCAATGTCTAACTCCACGTTAAAGGCAATGGGCAGCTAACCTAAATATCAAATGCAATGTCTAGTGTCATGTCAAAGCCAATAAGCATCTAAGCTGAATACAACATGCAATGTATAATATCATGTCAAAGCCCATAGGCAGCTGAGCTGAATATAAAATGCAATGTATAATATCATGTCAAAGCCAATAGGCAGCGGAGCTGAATACAAAATGTAATATATGATATCATGTCAAAGCCAATAGGCAGCGGAGCTGAATACAAAATGTAATATATGATATCATGTCAAAGCCAATAGGCAGAATATCTAATAGCATGTCAAAGTCAATAGGCAGCTAAACTGAATACATCATGTCAAAGCCAATAGGAATGCAATGTCAAAGCCAATAGGCGGCTAGACTGGATACAGCATGTCAAAGCCAATAGGCAGAATACAGAATGTAATGGCTAATGCAATGTCAAAGCCCATAGGCGGGTAAACTGAAAGTAATGGCTAATGCCATGTCAAAGCCAATAGGCGGCTCAACTGAACAAAACATACCATGTGCTACTGGTGAACATTGAGCAACTAATATGCGCAGTGGTGAAACACAAAGTCATTGGTCAAAACAAAATTTAACAAATGGCAGTACAGTCTATATATGTATGACTTTGAAAAGAAACATATCTAACCTTCCATTAACCCTTTTCAAAACCACATAAGATTGTGGCGACAATATATTGATGACATCCTGATTATTTGGTAAGGCCCACTGTCTGTCACCAATGACTTTATATCTTGGATCAACACTCTTGACCCTTTTTTGAAATTCACTTCTACAGTATCATCCACCCATTTACCATTTCTAGATCTTTTGATAACTATCAACAGTGGCAAATTGTCTACTTCTATTTATCATAAATCAACTGATCGCAATAGCCTCCTGTTATATGAGAGTCATCACCCAAAATCCTTATGAGATAATCTACCAGTAGGACAATTTTTGCGGTAAAGAAGGAATTGTAACACATCCCGTGAGTTTGATCACCAGGCTGATGTTCTTCAAGTCAAACTTTGTGAACGACATTATCCTCCACGAGTTGTAGATCAAGCTCGTAAACAAGCTAGAAACAACCATTGTGGGGCTTTGTTAGAAACCATAGTTAAACCACCCCCAACCAGACTAACTTGTGTATCCACTTATACCCCGCTATCCAACTACATCAAAAAATGGATCAATTAAGATGGTCTATATTGACTAGCAGTGGTATTCAAGTCCCGAGGCCTCTGTTTGCCTTCAAACGTACTGCGAACATTAAGGACATGGTGGTTCATACCCGTCCTCGAATCCCCCAGATCACTTCCACTCAGAGAACGCTATGGGATCTCCCTCCAGTCACAGGTCATCACCCTTGTGGCCTCTGCAACGTGTGTTCGCTCACGAAACATCTGACTACATTTAATCTTGATCCGATTGGTAACTGGCAGCTTAGAAAGCACACTAACTGTAACACAAAAAACTGCATCTATATGATTACATGCCCTTGTGGGTTACAGTACATTGGTATGACAACACGACCAGTGAAGATACGCATCAACGAACATAGGAGCAACATTAGATGCAATAGGATCACAACAAAACTTTGTGCTCATTTTCTTGACGCTTCCCACACCCCAGACGATTTATGGTGGACAATTTTGGAGGCACCCAAAGTTCGATCCGACGATCCAACATTCCTATTTAGGACTGAACAAAGATGGGTCTTTAAATTAGGGACTCACGTACGGGCTTTAAATGATGAGATACCCTGGGTGCTGCAGACATGACTTTTACCCAGACACTGCTCAGCCTTTTTCTGCCTTGATTTTTGGCTTTTTACCCTTTTGGGTACTGTTTGTTTTTCCTTCTCATTTCCTATTAGTCGTTCTCTTTATCAGTTAGACATTTTATTATGCACCAGTATGATCTTTGTCAATCTGATTTTTTTATAGGTTGCATTGTTAATTCCTTTTTTCAAGTTGGGCTCCTTAGCTTGTAGTATTCATTGGTCCTTCTATTTTTATTTCCTCTTTGGACGAGCACATAGCTGTGTCCTTCCTTGCTGTCTATGCCCCCTTTGATGACGCGCAAACCGGAAGACAAAGGCTTCCGTGTTTCTGCGCGTTTATAATCGTGTCTCCGACGGGTTTCCGAGTTATTTTATGGGAACGCGAACCGGAGGGTAGGTCCTTCTCGCAGGACCACGGATATATTTGTAAGTACCCGACAGCATAGTTTTAAGGACCCTGCACCACTCGCTAGCATTTTGTGACTAATACACTTTGATTTTTTACGGCGACTGGGGAGCGTGTATGTTCTACCACTCTCGTGCGGCATCAGGCTTATTACCTTGGGCTGCACAGTTTGGTAATTTGCTTCCAGTACAAGGGTCTATATGATATCTTTTGATACCGCTTTGATTATATTTCATAAAATGTTTTTTTTCACTGTTGCAACTTTAATTTAAGGTTATTGATGTGCTCTATGCATTCGTTTTTGTACACAATGTTTAAAGTGTCCGTTGCAGTCCTGGTTTTCGCGCTTCCTTTGGAGCCATAACTCCTAATTGGGGATGGTAAGCACTTTTCTGTCTATATGGTTCCTTTGATCACCCAGTGTATTAATATGCACATTTGTTTTTTTCAATTTGGTGTTTTTGTTTTTATTGTTTCCTAGGGCGACCGTTTTGATGATATTTAACAGTTGACTAAATGTAAGTGACTGTTTTTTCCTAATGTTAATTGGAGAAACTAGTTTTGGTCCTGATGAAGCGTCAACGGATCCACTTGGACCATTAGACGCAAAACATGTTTTTTCCTAATGTTAATTTGAGAAACTAGTTTTGGTCCTGATGAAGCGTCAACGGATCCACTTGGACCATTAGACGCGAAACATGTCGACCTTTTGTTAGAGGTACCACATATTTAGGGTTCCTCTAGTAGTGTTTTGAAAGTTGTTGAGCATTGCACTCATTCCTTACTTTCCTTTCTGTTTTTAACCTTGGTCTTCATTTCTCTTATACTGATTACATTTATGATGTGAGCTTGAAATGAATAACCAATTTTAATCACCTCTTTTTGCTCTCCTGTTTTGGATTGGTGGCTTGGTTCCCTTTTCCACCAGTCATCACATTAGTAATACGGCTGATAGCTCCCATTTGGGAGCACGTCAGGCATTGCAGTGCCGGCCTGACGTGGAGCAATTCCCAGTGATGATGCCTGTCATCCAATGTGATGCATGAGGGCTTTTGCTCCTGAATCATCAGGTTCCTTAGACTGTCTTGTTTGCCTTGGAACAGTGTACTCTTTATTTGATTACACTCTCTTTCTTAGTCAGGAAAAACTTGGAACTGAAACAATGTGGGGTGGCTTGGGTGCCACTTATGTACTAATTTTCCAGCCAAGGGATTTGGATCCACTGTCTAAGTTCCTTGCAGCTGTCTAATGTGGTTTCCTTTCAAATGTGATTTTCTGACTGCAATGCAGGCACAGCCTTTGTGCAAGGCAGTGGCTCTTGGAACAAGTAGTGATGACACTGTCTCCCGGCAGAAATATTTCAAATTTGAGCTCAATGTCATATGAAGACTCTCCTCCTGGCTTTAATCAGTCTTCCTGACGTAGCAGTCAGGCACTGTCAAAAGGACAGGTCCTGCCTAAGAACGTCTGCACTTATAACAACAGATGTTGCTGACTCACCCTTTCTCCCCCACCATCTAGCAGACAGCAGAGCTCAGTAAAATATATTCAGCAATTCCATGCTAAAAGGTTCTCATAGAATTTTGAACAGTATCCTTGTCTCCATCTTCACTCAGGTCAGTGTCTGGGTCTCCACTGTCTGGAAGAAGTTGTAGTCATCCTCCATCTAAACCATGAACCATCCAAAATAGATCTCACTGGTGTAAGCAAACATATCCATATTTCTCAAAGTCTTACTGTCATGTATGCACCATATATACATACTGTACACAGACAAACACGCAGACAGTATGTCAGCACAAGGGTCTGGATGCTGCACTTTAGAGTTAATTTTAATTGAGCGGAGCAAGTAGGCCACACTATTGTCTGTTACAGTAAAAAATATTTGATTAGGGCTATTAATTCACAAAAATTGGCACATTGCCAAAGTCTTCATGTTAAGGCATTCATCCTGGTCCTTAAAAAGAGGGCCCACTTGGTGCACCCTTTCAGGTCACAGAACCATGTCTGGATCTTGGCATCAGCAAGATTCCTAGGTCTCAGCACACACTCTTGGGTAGCATGATGACTGAGCAAATAAAAATTAGAATACCAGATCCATCGGCAGTTGGTTCACTCAAGGCAAGGTACATGTCTGTAGACCTACAGGGAAAATTCCTGTCCCAACATTTTTTATTCTTTTAGCCAATTCTGTTCAAGGATTGTCTTGCATACTGGTGGTAATCCTAAGCATACTGTGTGAATCTTTGACATTATAGTGCACTCCCTTATCATTGTGATTGCCATCCTTGGTAAATTGTGGTCACTCTTCGGAATTTGGTGGCCATCCCCGGTGTGTAATGCACTGGTGTGTAAAGCAGAATCTGACTGTGTAAAGCATGCGTATGTTATTTTACTCATTATTGTGAAGTGTGCTATGTCCAATGGAGTAGATTGTGAAGTGGTCTCTTGTCACTATGACATTTTGTTGAACAAAGTAAGGCTGGCCAAGAGAAAACTAATGACATGAATATGCTAGTTGAACAAAATGACATTTTAACTCAAGTTTGAACAGCTTAAGATGTTATACCTATTCTTGGGAAAGATATTAGCCTTCCATAGTTTTTCTGTGCTGGCTGAAAATGCATATCGGCCCCGTATGGCCCAATAGCAGACCGAATTTGTGGAACACAAGGCTTGAGGCTGGACATATCTCTTAAAATGTTGTTGAAGGAAATATGGGCTTTGGGGGCAAAAGATGCTGTGCATAACACAGAACGATTTGAATTTAATTTGTTTGTTCAATGGAAGCTAAAGAAGGCTTTCTGAAATGAAGAAACATAGACTTATTACTGAAGGCAATAGAGAGATTGCGTAACAATGTACTGAAGGTGCTTCATTTTAGGAATAAGTAATTTGCAGACTTCTAGATAGGTACTGTTATCAATAGGAAGAAAGCAGATCCTCACACCCTGGACAGTGTGAACTTTGTTTGGGAACCTTAAATTTAAATATTTCAACATTTTCTTTAGTAGATGTAAATGGTAGATGATTTAACTTACTACGGTGAGACGTGGTCTCTCACTAACAGCCTCAGTTCATGATAATATCCACACTATGGCTCTTATTTCATGAAGACACAGTACATATTAACAAGAATTGTATAGCATTATTGTTAGTGCATCCTGATGCCGCAGACATGTCACTCAGGTGTGCAATGTTGGGTAGGTTTTTTTCTCCCAACCCTCACGTAATTTTCCCCATGTCATCAACTCCCCATTTTCACAGCAATGAAAAGCCATGCAAGTTATGCCTTCACAGTCAAAACAGACCTGGTGTACAAAGATGTCTTATGTTTGCAAAGTGAGCAATTTACAAAAACACTGGGTTTGCAAATGCAAAACACCTTTTAACAAATGTATCAAAGACCTTTGGTGAGTTGGAAAGGCCATTCAGACATGTGGAAGGGATTTTGCGATCCATTATATATATCTAGCAAATAGCAGAGATGTGACAGAGGCGTCACTTTCTTTCTGAGATTCACAATTGTAATTATATTTATATAGCACTTTCTACCCCTGATAAGGCATTGAAGCACTTTTCAGTGTGTAGCACACAATTATGGAACCCAAAAAGGATTAGTGGTGGATGAGTATAGGGAAATATGAGCTTATTTGAGCGGTGGACATGCAAGTCTGTTAGTTTGATTGAAAAGGATAATGGAAGGATGAAAGAGGGAAGAGTCTAGAAAGTGGTATTTCAAAGATCATAGTAGTAAAATGAGGTTTGAGATGATGAGTAAATGGAAAGATTGAGGAGGGAAGAGTCTCTAGAAATGGATTAGGGAGATTATAGTAGTAAAATGAGGTTTTGGGATGAGTCAGAGAGATACATGAGGAAAGAATTTAGAAAGGGTTGTTCGGGACATCTTCAAGTAAAATGAGGTTTGGAGTAATCCAAGGAGGAATAGAGGAGGGACAAGTCTAGAAAGAGTTATTTTGGAGATCATAGTAGTAGAATTAGATTTGGGATGAGACAGAGAGGCGAGTTATAGGATATAATGAGATAGATATAGGGTAAAATAGAGAGCAGTGTATTGGAGAGAGTGAAATGTATTTGTTTTCTTCTACAATAGTAGTAAAGTAATAAATATATACACATAAGTACATAGAGAGGGTATAAATGTATAAGGAGATATATCAAGATTTAAAGTTGTATTTTATAAACTCAGACTTTCAAGTGGTAGTGTAATTTAAGCTAATTTATTTGTATATTTTTATAATTTTTCATGTTTTCTTCAATATTTCTAAAGTGTAGCACTTGCAGATAAAATATTTATAATATTTAAATATTGTGATAAATAAATGAAACAGAGACCCATAAGCATCTATTTAAATAATGTATTTGAAAACAATGCAGTGACCTATAAATATGTTCAGCATAGAATAATATATACATTTCAGCAATAAGTAATATTTACATTTAAGCAGAACAAAAGAGTATCTATATATTTTAAAAACCATAATTATAATACAGATTTGTACAAAGAAATGCACACATCTAGAGATATACATATAATCAAATTATAAATGTTCATATACATAGGGCTATCCTATACATTAGTGTTTGGGTATGGTGGTTATGTAGGAAAGAGCCAATTGTAGAGTAGTCTTCTGAAGATAAGATAATTATTCATGGGTCTTATGTTTATGGATAATGGATTTCATTGTTTGGCTGCTTGAACAGAGAAAGAAGTACAACCTATGGTTTTTTACCTTGCATGGTGGGATTTTGAGGCGAGGTGCCAGTCTGAAGCAGAGATACAAAGCAGTTTGAATGTGGCTCTTCTGGCAACCAGCAACTAATGTAAAGCCCTTAAGGCAGGGGAGATGTGGGTTTGTGGTTTTACATGTAAGAGTGGTCTGGCAGCAGAATTCTGAATCCATAGTATTCTTTTAATAGTTGATAAAGATGATCTGTGGTAGAGGCCAATGGCATGATATAGCCTTATAGCCCGCCGTTGCGGGCTATACAGGCCATTAAAGGCCCGTTCGAGAGTCGGCTCGGGCCTTTCACAAAAGTAGCAATTAGTTAAACAAAGGCCTCAAGTAGCCCAAGTGGGTTGAAATACCCTCGGGCTCCAGGAGGCCTTTCTTCACAACAACAGTTGTGAAAGGCAAACATTAGAATGTTGATGTTCCATTGTCTCCAATGGAGTGCTCAACATTCTAATGTTGTAATCAGGTTTAGACAGTACAAGACAGATAGTAGCCTGGACCTTGTGTGGAAATCTCAGGTGGGGGAAGATGAGTCACAGAGTTTTCATAGTAATGAAGCTTGACCTTGCTAATATGTCCACTCGGGCATTCATTGATAACTTACAGACAATGGAAATGTCAAGGTTTCTTACTTCCTTATACACTTTAGAAGGTGGTCCCAGATCGTCAGGAGAGGAGCAGAGTGTATCATAATTTTTCCAATCGCCATGGTTGAGTATTTCAGTTTTGGAAGCATTCAAATAGAGATGGCTTTATGTCATCCACTGATTATCGGCTCAGAGGCAACTGAAGATTTCTGAGTTTCTACAGTAATGTCTTTGGGATTTTCCGGTTAAGGAGTATTTGTGTGTCATCTGCATTGTTATAGCATGTGAGCTAAAATTCATTCATCATTGTTGGTAATGACTTCCTGTAGATGTTGAATACATGGATGAGGTGATAAAGCATTGAATGACCCTGGCTTTTGTGAAGTACAGTTTGGATGAGAAAGTCGGGACTATAAATGACATTTGTTGTGTTTTGAAGGTAGGATGTGATCCAATCAAGGGCAGTCCCCTCTATGCCAGCTTGATAGAGTCTTTGTATTAGAATTTCATGGTCAAATATGTTGAAGGCAGCTGAGAGGTCCAAGAGAAGTAGTGTAGTAACCCTGTTCTGGGCTACTGTGTTTTTAAGGTCGCCCCAGGTAGCGATGAAGGCAGATTCTGTGCCTCTTCCTGGGTGGAATCCTTTTTGGTAGTCTGAAAGTATGGAGTTACCGTCAATGGATTGTGACATCTGAGTGAATGCTGCTGTTTCTATCAGTTTGCCCAGGAAAGGCCATTTGTAATTGGTCTATAGTTGTTGGGGTCATTTGGCTCCAGTCTTGTTTTCTTTAATAATGGATGTATATATGCATTTTTTAAGTATTTAGGAAAGATTACCATAGCTAAAGATTTGTTGATGATTCTTCTTACTGGTGTGGCAGCTGAGGTCGCTATAAGAATGTTATTGACGATTTGTGGTGGACTTTGTGATTAATGTTTGAAGAAATGCAGAGGCTGGTTTAACCTGCTCTTGGAGGGGATTGTTGGAAATGGGTTGGTGTTAGTGGTTTTCCTTTGTTTTAAATAGGAGTCCAGCATGTCTGTTATGATTGTGTATTGATTTGCCAGTTTGTCAGTGAATTCTTGAGGAATGCGATATGTTCTGTGCATTTAGGTTTACAAAATTTAGTGAGAATTTTATAAAATTCTTTATTTGCACATTTAACATTTTGAATTCTGTCTGAATAGTACCTTTCTTTGCTTTTTTTATTGTTGACTTGTATCTTCTGTTTAGTTTCTGTAAAAGACTTTTGTCTTGATTGCTGTTTGTTTTGAACCAGTAGCGTTGCAGCTTTCTAATTTGTTGTTTTATCTCTTTTAGTTCTGTATTCCTCCAAGGTGCTTATTTTCTTTCATCTTGTTTTGTTGTTATTTGTGGTATTAGGATATCAACAGCTCCCTGTAGCCACTCATAAAGTGTTTGAACAGAATTTATTGTGTCTAGATTTGTGTTGGATGTTAGTTGCGCTTCTAAGTGTTCAAAAATGAGTTTGTTCCACCATCTTTAGGTGGATGCATGTAAGGGGGTTCTAGGTGTGTTGCTGTGAGGTGTTTTATTTTGAAAAGCTATCAAATTGTGGTCTGACCACGTGCCTTGACTAATCCTTTAAAAAGAAATTATTTTTGGTTTTACAAAAATGACAACTAGTTATGTGTCCAGCGATGTGTGCGGATTTCTGGACGATCTGATGTAAGTTCAGTATGTTTAGGCCAGTAATAATAGTTTTTAGATGGGGCATATTGGGTTTGTCAAACTAAACATTTAGGTCACCAAGAATGCATAGGTTGGAGTGTAGTGTTATAAGGTTTTAAATTGTCTAGAAATGTGTCTATGAATATTGCATTGCTGGTTGGTGGTCTATAAAGAGGAAGGTTACAGGAGGAAGTTGGTTAAGGGTTGCCTCTGGTGATGAGGGCCTCACAACCTTGTATGGAAACTTTGCTTTGGTGAGATTTAATGTCTGCTGGAATATAACAGATAGTCCACTTCCTCTTTTGCCTATACATTTTTGTGTGATAATTTAATACCCTGGAGGAATGGCTTCATGCAGTACTGGGACCATATCATCTCCCGACTTTGTTATGTAGAAGAGTGAGCAGTATTTTTTTAACTTGTACCAAGTGTTTAATTCATTCTAGTATTAGCTGTATGAAGACAGCAATATTGTTGTTTTTCTTTATTGTATTCCTCATCCACCAGGCTTAGATGGCACTTTGATAGGTCCATATGTGTAGATGTAGATGGTGGTTGAGAGTGAGTTGGTGAGCTGTGTTTTTTTGTAGGGCAGCCTTGTTGTGTAGTAGACTTGGTCATGCGAAATTGTGAAGAGTGTCATGTTGTTTATTTCGTTTGTGTCTGTGTAGGTGGAAGGAGTATTGTTAGAGGTGGTGGTAGAGCATGTAGGTTATGTCTTAAGGCTTTAAATTGTGCAATGGATGAAAGGCGGGTGAAAGAGAGTTATTGTGTTGGCGTATTTGTGTAAGATGTTGGTGAAGAGAGAACATTTGGGAGTAAAGGTGGTTTAGGATGTGTATTATTTGTGTTGTCAAGAGGGCGGGAGTGGGTGTATATTTGTAATTTGTTACAGAATGTATTATGAAATTATGTATGTGTGAGATTTTGATCTGCTGGTTTGTGTGTTATGTTTTTGTGGGATAGTGAGAGAAGGTATTGATGTAGGGTTTTCTGTGATAGATATGTATGTAAAGTACTGTTGGTGAGTATAAGCTGAATGATAAAGGGGGGATGATGTGTTTTGGAAAAGAGTGTATGAGGTGTGTGAGAGGGGATGGACAACAGTTTTGAGTATTTGTGTTAAATTTAATGGCTGGAAGATGTAATATCTTTGATGGATTGGAGTGTAAGGATTGTTTGGTTGTGTATTTTTGGTACAAAAGTGGAGGGAGGTGTTGGTGGATAATATGATGGAGGGCTGAGTATAGGTTTGGTGGTGACGGAAAGGGGTCTGCTAGGACAAGTAAAGGGTAGAGCTGATGTTTTAAATGAACAGGGAGTGTGTTTATGGATGGATTAAAGTTATGTATAATGTGGCTTTGTGTTATTTTGGTGATGTGTGGATGTGTTAGTGGCATAGGTCACAGTGGTGTTTTGAGTGAGAGTGAAGGTGCTATTGTGTGATAGAAGGGGTAGAAGGGCGTATAGGTGTGGTTTGTGGGGTTTTGTAGTGGTTTTTAAGAGATTAAAATGTGGATAGGGTTTGTTGACTATAAGTGAGTAGTGTGCATTTGCTGAGAGTGTGTCATTATGTTTGTTGATGTGAATGGGTTAAGATGGTGGCTGGTGAATGGCAAAAAGGGCAGCATTTCTGGCCCTTGGCTGGAACAGGCCCAACAGGCAACTGTCTTGTCCTCTCTTCCCTTAGCCTAGGCTGAGACACTGTGATCCCTAAGGTAAAATAACCCTAGGTCAGGAGACCTTTGGCCAATTGGAGCCCTCCCAATCAGAACCTAGCCCTAAGTCCTAGGTCCTAGGCTCAATGGGAGACCTAGCCCTTTCAACCAATCACAGCCCTAGCCCTAGCAACCAATCAAAAGCAAAACCCTAAGCCCTATGTCCAATAGAAACTCCAGCCCTAGGAACCAATCAGAACCCCAGACCTATCAGCTAATAAGAACTCTAACTCTAAGCCCTGAGGCCAATAGAGGTCCTACGAACCAAACAGATTACAAATGCACAAACCAGTAAGAAACGTATCTATGGGGCATGTGACCTTAAGCACAGGCTGGTGGGCAGAGGGCAGGGAGCTGCTCCTTAATTCTGAATCTCCTTGGATACAGACAGGTCCAATCCACACTTTGCAGGTCTTGTTCTACCCTCCATGTACGACCCAAATCTAAAGGCACTAAAAATACTTCTTTGCTTGCAGCGAAATCACATTTCCTAGACAAAACTGAGTGCTACATACACTTTCCAAACATAGTTTAAACCATAAAGCAGATGAAGCAGTCTCTTGAACACACTCTGCTTAGTCTCTGAGGCGTAGTTTGCCATTTTACCTTTTAAAAACACAATGGTTTGCGGGGATTGCCTTTTACAGACCTTAGCAAAGTTCAGGGATAAAACTAGGAGAGAAATTTAAACAGTCACAGGTGGAAAGAAACAGCACTTTTAAAAGTACAAATTGCACAGAATTTAGGAGTTCAATTTAAACAGTCACAAACAGAGAATTCTACATGAAGGTAATTTGATTTAGTAGTTTCCCTCCCCTCTTTCTATGTACAGCGCTCCATCTTCTGGCCAATAACTCCAGCTTGGATGTCAATACTGTAACTTTTCTAGTTAGGGAGAGATTTTTAAAAACTTTAGACTCTTTTTGCTTAGGGATTCATGCTGAAACCTCCTATTCCTCTCCTAGTTATCTACCATTTCTAGCCTTTCACGTTATTAGTTACCATTTAGTCCTATATGCCCAATTTATTTATGCTGTTCAATACCAGTATGCCCAACAAAAGCTCATGTTCTGCACTGCCCTTGATGCTGCTGTCTACTGATGCTGAGCACTCTCGACTGACAAATCCTTTCTGTCTGCTGCCCCATGAGGAGAGGTATATAATCTGCAATGTGGTTCTTCGAATTTCCTTTAGAGCTTAGATGGTTTACACCATTGTATTTTTATAGTGAGTTACCCTAGTTAGATGATATTCCAAATTATTTTTGTCTCTTTTTTTTTATGCCCGCATGTGTTAGCCCATCCTCGCACATGCAAGTCCAACATTTGTAATAGGGGTAAGGATGGTGCACCCTAAAATATTGATTGTTACTAATTGAATTTTGATGATTTGATGATGTCACTATCATCTGCTTTGAAATCTGTTTTTGATGTGCAAATTATAGTTCTGTTAATTTGTGTTATTCTCATGGAGTGTTTAATCGGATTGATGTTTAGTTAGCTTAATCTTTTTAGACGTTTGGTCAGCCTATAGTTTTCATGTGTGTTCATATCTTAGTTTTGAGTACTATTTACATTACATTGGCTCTGTGGTTGTAATAAAGCTTTGAAACTCAGTTTGGAGTCCTGTTTCCGTGGCTAACAAGATGTCTAACAAGCTGATTAAAGTGTCTGGATTTCTTATGCTATTGATTTGTGTTGAATAAATCTGATTGCCCATTCTTCACTGAGTCCAAAGATCCCATTGACTTCTAGTGTGGGTAGGATGAGTTGTGGTGTCTCAACAGCACACGGTTTTGGAATCCAAA
Source organism: Pleurodeles waltl (assembly GCF_031143425.1). Classification (NCBI taxonomy): domain Eukaryota; kingdom Metazoa; phylum Chordata; class Amphibia; order Caudata; family Salamandridae; genus Pleurodeles; species Pleurodeles waltl. Next base: position 250,979,388 of record NC_090450.1, read on the forward strand.
TTGGGAGGAAGACCCCCACATGCTACTACACCATCAATTAATTAGGACACATGTTGTTTCGGCTCCGTGTGGATTCCTCTGCTTTATTAAGTGAGCTGATATAAGGAAACATAAAACGTGAGTTCTTACATTGAAATTCTTCTTATTCAGAAAGCCACTGGATATTTATTGATTTCTCTTTTTGTAGCTTGAATTTGCGAATCGAAATATGTGACATGCACAATAGGATACCAAAGAAGCTGGAAACTTTGCTGGCTTGATGAAATGTGAGTGCACAAAAGTGATGTTGGCATGTCAATTGATAATTAGCCCACATTTCAAAGTTCTGATAGAAAACAAATATGTGAAATCTTACAATGGTCTTCTTCTCTTCCCTGCTTTTTCAGTTTTTTTTACAATGTCCATCAGTCCTGCGCCTGGAGGAAAACCCAGAAAAAAAGGGTTCGAAACGTGTTACAACTTAACATCTAAAGAGTTGGGCTAAAGCTTTGGCATTTAAGAAACCCGTTTTCTGAAGTACACATTTGGGGTCCATAAATACTGCTTGACTATGGAATGCTTTTCCCGACCTTTAGTTATGGTTTAAGTGAAGGAGCATGGAGCAGTGGAACATTCAAGTGTTGGCTCCTCCAGTCCTTCATTTTTATTTGTTCAAATAATCAAGGACGGGGATATAAAATTCCTATCTTCAATGTACACCTGTTTGTGTTGAAATTGGAGTTTGATGACACAAATAATTGTTTGCCATTCACAATATTGGTCATACTTTATGTGCTATAAACTCTCTCTCAGACATGTGGGCTAGTTAATGTGAGTGTTAAATGTTTGGCATGTTTTGTTTCTTGTAATGTTTTTGTTTCCTGTTCTTATGCCAATGTTTAATTAGAAATGTAAAAAACTATGAAAAATGTTACAGCAACAGAAATAAAAAAGCGATCATGTTAATTCGTTTGAGTGACCAGGTTTGCGAAGGATTTGAGGTGATAATGTCAATACTGTTTTTCTGTTTTTCATTTAATGTTACTGTAGTAGCAGTGATAATACGTGTTAGAAGTTCGGAATGAATTTTATTGATCTGATGTAAATCTCAGTACAGAAAAGATAGATCATCCCTGTTCTGCAAAGAGAACAAATCACTTTCTAGAGCCCATGCTTCCCAAATCTGTCAGTTTTTCAAATTTTTTAGCCAGAATACTCACTTAGTTCAGAGTTAATTTTATTTTTTAATCATTAGGTACCATAAGTTCCATTAAAGCAAATGGATATGACATGCTGACTTGCAGTGCTTATTTTGTAAATAAAAATGTGATGGTGCCCAGAGCCCTCCTCTTAAACGTGCGGCTGCTGCAATTAAATGTGGGAACATGGAATACTGACGCGGCGTAATCCTGAAGCCATCGCGGGCCTCTTCAATCCATATAAAGCCACTCCCTATCCCATCATCTCACTCTAGCAGCTTTCTACTTTCTCCCTTTGTGATGCTTTTTCGTTTTTCTCTTCCTTTGTCTTTCTCATATGTGTCTTTTGCTCGCAGCAAATGCTTGAGGCAGAAGAATAAGCGCTGGCCATCAAAAATAAGTGCCGGTGCTCAGCACCAGAAACAACAAGCGCAAATTAAGCACTGCTGGCTTGTCACTGATTGCATTTTCACCACAGGCTGTTGGGCACAGTCGTCCTGCGGTTGACATGTCATAGTCTGAAATTATGCTTATTTTTGAATGCTACTTTATTTGATAAAAAGACCTCTGCAGCAGAACCCTCGGGTCTATATCAAAAGTATGAGTTGTTTAAAATGGCTTAATGTTTGCTGTCACTCTCTATGTTATTATAACGGTTACATATGATAAGGGCAAAGCTGGAAAGTTCAGTACCACAATTAAGGCCTAAATGTCAAAGATGTACCTACTGTTCCAACCCCTGCACTCTGAATTAATGATCCTCATCAATAAAGGCCAAGAGGAAAGATTGCAAAATTGTCTCACATTGGTTAATGTTGACAGCTTCGTTCCACCCCTTGTCAATAGTACCAGATCCCTTGGATTCCACATTGAGACCACTCCTGGCATTAGAGGTCACAGTGCAAACGAAACAAATGGTGTGGTATCAAGACTTAATGCTCTGCAAAGTGATAGTGGTTCTGCATGGAACAGAGTTTAGAATAACTGTTGAAGCACTGGTCCTTCCAAGCTTCAATGGAGGAAACACCCTTGTTGCCGGCATCCCTGCATAAAACCTCACATTAACCCCTTCTGTGCTGAGGATGGAATGGTTCCCTCATCAGCAATGGTGCTCGCGTGCTGAGGACGGAACTTTTCTGTCCTCTGCACACAAGCAGAAACTGCCTCTGGGACGGGCACCAGAGGGATTTCCTTTTTGCCAAAACAGCCTCTGGAGGTGGAGATTAACTTCCCCACCTCCCGATGCTGTTTTTGGATGTTAAGGATGCAATTTCTCCGAAAGCAAAAGTGAAATGAGCCAATCATCTCAGTTCACTTCCTCTGCATCAAGGCTTGTGGGGCTATCTCAGGCCCCAAAGCATCGATCCAGATAAGAGAGGTATCTTTGGGAAGGGGAAAATCACCCCTTTCCAATGGTACCCGTCTCAAGTGGATCCCTGCTTGGGGATTGTAGCAGGAGGGCGATCCCCAAGCAGGGATCTACCCACTAGACACCAGGGAGGGGGGAGCAGCCCCTTGGGTAACTAATTAGCATTTTTTGGGCCAGTTCAGTCTTTCTGCATCCCTGGTGGAAAGATGGGTCCAACCGCCATGAATAGGCTGGCAGAATGTGGGTGTCGGGGACCCCATGGGGGCCACTGCACTGCACATGCACTTGGCATGGGCAGTGCAGGGGTCTCTCTAGACCAGGGGTCTTCAAACTGTGGGGCGGGCCCCCCTAGGGGGGCCTCAAGTGATCCCAGGGGGCGCCAGACTGTGCCCAAAAGAAGCATTACAAAGATAACAGTGTTTTGTTTTAAGCAGAAACATGGTATTGCATTTTAAAAAAAGGTAACAGTACTTAACTGCAATGTTTTTTAATATGTCTGGACTTATTTAAACATTGCCATCTTTCTAAAATATTTGTGAAAAATTCTAAGGGGGGCCCCAATGATTTTTATTTTTCAACTAGGGGGGGGAGCACGGCATTAAAACGTTTGGAGACCACTGCTCTAGACAGTCCCGTTGTGCTTTTCACTGCCCGAATTACAGGCAGTGGAAAGCACAACAGGTGCTGCTGCACCCGCTGCACTGCCACATTGCCGCCGGCTCGATTACAAGCCGGAGTCAATGTTAAGGCCCTGTTTCCCGTAGGGCTGGCGGGCGGAAATGCTGTTTCCATGCGCCCGTCCCTGCAGTGAACTCGTAATAGGACCTTCGGTGTTCTGGCCGCACGGGTTTGGCGGGCGGCCTCCACCATCTGCCAAACTTATAATGAGGGCAAAAATCTTTCTGATCCCTTGGGGGTAGATGAGGTAATTACCCTCGATCTGCTGCCTGGGGGTGCACACAGCCAACTAGACACCAGGGGACTAAAAAAAATAGACGGATATGGGCTGCCCACCACCATAGGCATGATTATGCCCCCACCACCCCAACTGAAGAGGGTAACTAACAGTCTTTCTGCCCCCCCCCCCCCCCATGGACTAAGGCATCTAATCTTAATGGCAAGCAAGAGGACATTTGACTCTTTTGGGTTTTGATTTTACATATGAGCCAAAAGAGGTTGGCTAACTCCCAATATTGTCCCTCTTGCAATGGTGAGCTGCTACACTTTTTGGACTTGGGTATGCTGCTACTTGGAAAAACCTACAAGACCCAGACACTTCGGAAAACTAAACATTTAAGTCCATGGTGATGTGCTTTCCATGCACTCCACACCAGTATCTTACCCACATTGCCCTGCAAATCGCCAACATTGCCTGCAAATCACGCCTTTTCCCTATGTTTCCGAGATGGAAACTTTTGGGACCTGCAGGAATCCACAAAATTCCTATCGCCCAGCATTGCCCCAGCTGTCCCAATAAAAACATGAAAAAATCCTGCCCTTTTGGACTGGCTTTGGTCCCCGCTCAATTTCTACACATTTTTTAGCCTTCCCTGCTGCAGGCACTTGGCCCACCTCTACAAATGAGGTATCATTTTTTATCAGCAGACTGAGGGGAATTCTGGGTGGTAGGAGACTTGTGCCAGTGCAGTGATCCCACACAAAAAAAATATTTTTCAGCAACATTTTAGGTTTGCAGGCGATTCTCTGTAAGAAATGTTTTGGGGATCCACACAAGACACACCTCCCTGGGCTCCCACGGGTGTCTAGTTTTCAGAAATGTCTGGTTTGGTAGGTTTCCCTAGATGGCCAATGAGCCCAAGACCAAAAATGCAGGTGCCCCTCTTGCAAGTGAGATAGCATTTTTATCGGGAGAACTGAGCGAATGCTGGGTGGTAGGAAATTTGTGGCTCCCCTCAGATTCAAGAACTTTCCATCATTGAAATGTTAGGAAAATGTGTTTTTTAGACTAATTTTGAGGTTTGCAAGGGATTTTGGGTAACATAACCTGGTGAGAGCCACACAAGTCACCCCACCCTGGATTCCCCTGTGTGTCTAGTTTAAAAGAATTTACAGGTCTGATGAGTTTCCCTAGGTCCCGGCAGGGCTATGGCCCAAATTCCACAGCTAGGCACATTGCGGAAAAAGAGTCCGTTTTAGGTTTAAATATGTGATGGTTCCACATTGCGTTTTGGGCCATTTTCTGTTACGGGCACTAAGCCTACCCACACAAATGAGGTACCATTATTATCGGACGACTTGGGGGAGTGCTAGATTGAAGGAAGCTTGTGGCTTCCCTCAGATTCTGGAACATTCCATCACAGAAATATGTGATAAATGTGTTCTATTAAACATAGTTTGAGGTCTATAAGGGATTCTGGGTAACAGAACCTGGTGCCAGCCACACAGGTCACCCATCCTGGATTTCCATAGGTGTCTAATTTTACAAAATGTACAGGTTTGCTAGATTTCCCTATGTGCTGACTAAGCTAGAGCCCAAAATTAATTGCTAGGCACATTGAAAAAAGAGTTAGTTTTTAATGGAAGAATGTGCTGTGTCCACGTTGCATTTTGTGCCTTTTCCTGTCTCAGGCACTAGGCCTACCCACACAAATGAGGTACCATTATTATCGGGAAAGGTAGAGGAACACAGAATAGTAGAACAAGTGATATTACCAATTGTCTTTCTCTGAATTTGCGCCTTCCAAATGTAAGACAGTGTGTAAGAAACAAGTCATATTAAGAAATGCCCTCTAATTCACATGTTAGTATTGGTACCCTCCAAATTCAGAGATGTGCAAATAACCACTGTTTCTAAATTCAATATCTTGTGCCCAATCTGAAAATACACAGGTTTTCATGAAACCTATTTTTCACTCTTTATATTTTACCAAAGGAACTATTGTATACCCGGTACACAATGACAAACCATTGCAAGGTGCAGCCCAGTTACTGGCTGTGGTTACGTCGGGTTCTTGGTGAACCTACAAACCCTATATATCACCATAACTAGAAAGGACTGTTCTGCTTTGCTTAAACTGAGAGGGAACAGTGCCAAGGAATACAACACTCTTAGTTTGAGTAATGAATTTATTAAGGCACTTCCCAGATATCAAAAAGAAGCACACTAAAATATGAACATGAGCATTTAACTTGCAGTACAACACATGTAAATGGCAAAATACTCACAGAAGTTGAACAGTCACAAACAGAAAAAGTGCAATAAATCAATAATGAATGTATGCAGTGAATATATATATATATATATATGGGTGCACAGTCAAGCTGGATAATTAAGAATAAAAAATGCATCATCACCATGGGGGCCAAAACCATCATCATCATTCCTGCCAACATCAAGCTGGGGAACCCTGAACAGCTGAGACAGGAGAACTTCCCCAATGGGATCTTATTGGGCAGTGTGTCCACTCCCAAAATGAACTCTTTTGTGTCAGAGTTAAGTTTTCCCAACTTTATATACCTTGAATTAACTCAAGAGGAAGATTCTAGTAATCATCCCCTCTCTTCGGTTATTGGCTTCAAATGCTGGGCCTACTTAGTTTGTGTTGAAAACACGCAAAAGAACTGGCTAGGCTCCAATGCACATTCCTGAGACAAAGCTGTACCTTTCTCTGCTGAAAACATTTTCACACTGGTACACTCTTATCACCTCCGCATCATCCACAATATGTTCCCTGCTCTGTTGAGAAGAGCGAAAACACGTTCAGTGTAGAAAACAAGCTTTGTTGAAAAATACCTGTGCCACCAATGTGATGGCACCTGAAGCTAAGCACAAAAAGGGGTCAGTGGTCAAGTAGGAGTTGGTGGTCAAATAAAATAGCTTTACACTCCACCCTTTGACCAACAGTTCTCGTAGCATACTATTCTAAAAGTAACTCTTTTTGGTCTAAGCATAGTAACTAAGTTAGGTATGCATTGTATAAAGCAACATAGAATTATTATAATACAAAGTACTACAAGTAGTCCACCTAAAATGGACCTAAGTCAGACTAAATCAGGAAGCCAGCTAAATAAGCAATCCCACCACCCTTTATCTACATCTTGCTTTACTCCCTTCACCAATCCATGCAAAGCTGCAATATGGGACTGGTTGGATTTAGAATGGTCTGACAGGTTAAAGCAGCACATGCCCTCAAATTCTGAGCAGCCATGATCGTGCTTTAACAGTAAATAGTCAATGGCAGACCTGTTTTGCAATATAGCTTTTCTAGCGTCTCCGATATCTAGCAATACCTCTGCTAAAGCGATGGTGGAATGATAGATGTTTTTGACCATCAAACCTGCTAATTTGTTAATAACTTGAGTATTATTAACAGCTAATCCTGGAACTCCTACTATAGAAATGCTTAAGCTCACATATTCTGATTTAGATAATAACTGAATTTCAGAGTCACACTCTTCTCTTAATTGAACTGCTTCCATTGTGTGTTGAGTATGTAATACAGAGTGAAATGGAAACATCATAAGTCCTAACTGTGTAAAGGCACACAGTCCTTCTGTAATATTGGCAGGAATGTATGTATAAGTGGTATTTACACAAGAGAACAACCACTCAGCCGGTAATTTAACATGTTTGATGTGACTGGCGGCAGTCATGATGTGTTCACAAGACATACTGTTGGTGACATTTTTACATGGTTTATCGCTCCTTTGTTGACATAGCACTTGTTGTTCCCACAGGATCTCTTGAGGAGACTCTGTTGTTGCTTCAAGACTCATTTGAGCACACTTTCCAATTTTGTGAGTGTGACAGATTAGGTTATAGCAGACATCTCCAGCAGTAATACTGTAAGTGATCACATATGTGAGATTATTCAATTTTTCATCCATTGTCTCTAGGCAAAACCTACAGTACTTGCAGAGTGTGAAGTGTGTTAATACGTCACTTTCTTCCACTGCTCCATCTTTGTTTGTGGCATTAAAGATTTTTAGCAAAACACTGGCAGGAGTCGGTATGGTGACTAAACACTTTGAGATAACATCAACGGTACTTTTCATTTTTTTCATGCAGAAATCCGATATGTTGAGCACGGTGTGTGCCAGATGAATCCAAACGTTCTCATTTTGGTGCAATATCGGAGTCGATCTGCGATGTCGGTCAGTCACGTCCAGATTGGGGGCTTTCAGTCCCTCCCCACCCCACTCACCCTCACCCAAAGGAGTTCTAGACAGTGCAACTAGCACACAGACACCTCGTAGTATGATCTATAAAATTCTAGGCAGTGCAACTAGCACACAGACACCTCGTAGTATGATCTGTAAAAGAGACAAGTATGATCATCCTTGAAAATAACATATATCAGCTGCTACATGCTCCCACATTTCCTGTCCTGGTTTCAGACTAACTAGACATTGTCCGTGCCTTTTGCTATTATTTCCGCTGTTCAGAAGGATTATTTGGGGATTCTACCCACACATTAGCACTAGGATTTTTTTCAGTTGAACAAACCCTCCCTTCCCATGTACAGTAAAAAGGGCTGGGGCAGTCACCTTTTAAACTATTCCTCCACACACTGGAATGATAATGATCTGAGCAATTCTACCTCCAGGATGTATTATCAAATCAGTATCTCCATTGTTCAGTAGGATAACTTTCAGTTCTCCTTGGTAGTCTGCATTAATCACTACCCCCAAGACCTGAATAACTTTGAGTGCCAACCAAGATCGAGGAGCAATCAATCCGAAGTGCTCCGGGGGGGGGGGGGTATTTGTATTCCAACAGCTGTTACAAGAAGCACCATGTCTCTTAGTTTCAATCTGTACGTGTTCAAAGCATTAAATCAAGACCTGCAGATTCAGGTGTGGCTCGGTAGGGATGTAAGGATTCAGTTCTTTTCTCCCAATGCATGATAGTATTGGTTGCAATGCTGGAGTAAACATTGGCATTAATGGTATTTCTGCATTTGTCAATTGTCTATTATTAAGTATCAACAAGGCTTCATTCACATGATCTCTCCAATTTCTCAGGGTACCATCCACTGATTTTTATAATTGAGCTTTTAATGAGTCTTTCATTCTCTCAATCAATCCTGCGGCTTGTGGGTAATATGAAATGTGATAAGTCCACTCAATATTGTATTGTGAACAATAATCTTGCACCAATTTACTTTTGAAATGTGACCCTTTATCACTCTGGACTTGGAGTGGGACTCTGTACTACAAAATTATCAAGTCCAGAGTTTTCATGGTATTAAACTGAGTAGCACGGTTACATGAGAATGCAATTACATATCCAGAATAAGTATTCACCACAGTGCATGACATTGCCACTTCCGACTATTCAGTAGTGGCCCAATGTAATCGATTTGCCATATCTGCCCTGGCAAATTCCTCTCTCCCCAGCTGACCTCTGACAGTTTTCAGGACAGATCTCTGTTGTGTGTGTTGATAAATAGGACATTGTAAAATCACTGCTTTTATCTAGTCTAGTGGAATGTGCATCCCTCTAATCTCTGCCCACCTGATAGCAGCCTTCTCTCAAAGGTGTCCACATTTGTGGTGCACCCATTTAGACATCCCAACCAAGTCAGAATCCTGTGTTGCCACTTCTGCCTCTGTGATTTGGCTTTGTCGTCTGCAAAGGAATTGAACCATTGTTCTAGTGACTCGGTGGACAGTGGGCATCTACATGATACATAGTAACGGTACTTCGCTCTAGCATTTACCAAATTTCCTGCCATAATTCTTTGCCCCACACCTCCTTGGAATGTATTTGCCAGTTATGGGCATGCCATGTAGGAAGCCAGGTGGCTAACCCATTGGCTGTGGACTAAGAATCAGTCTAAATGTGACATGTATAAATGTGACCCAGGTAGCTCCTGTTGTAACGCTTGATATACAAAGTACAATTCTGCGTATTAACTACTCTTCCCCTCTCCTGTAGTGGAAAGCAGCTTTTTGGTGAAGGGGTTATATGACACTGCCTTCCACTGTCTTTTGGCCCCCCACATACTTGACTGAACCATCGGTGAACCATACATGCTTCCCATCCTCAGAGGACAAGGCTCACCCTACCTTACGGGTGACTCTTTTATTTCAGGCACCTCCTGCACTATCTCATCAACCTGCACGGGGGTCTGTGCCACCTGTTCATGCAGGGCCACTGTCCCTGCTGGTCCTACTCAGGCCCTGTCTTGTATCTACCATTTCCATTTTACAACACTTGCTTCTTGTGCATGCCCTATCCAGTGAGTTTTAGGTGTACTCTTCACCCATTGCATTATTGGAATCTCAGGTCTCAGAATTACATTATGACGTAGGGTCATTTGTTCCGTATCCACTAAAGCCCTGTAACACGCAGGTAACTGTTTCTCAAAGGGAGTATATCGCTCTTCAGCATCTGGTAGCTTTTTTGTCCATAGAACCCAGGGGCACCTTCTTTCTTCCCTGTGTATTTTTTTTTAGTCCTCATACACCTCCAAGAGTTTGTCACACCTTCAAGCCACAGGCTTTCCACTCTCCCTGACCTAAAGTATAAGAGTAGACACGCAGCCCAAGGAGGCCCATCTCGCCCACTCAGCCTACCTGGGGTCACCCTCAAGGCAGGTGCAGATGAAAACCGGGGTTTGAATCACTGGACTATAACCCGAGGGTAGTATACCTTTGACCTCTCTAATAGAGGGTGGGGATCGAAGTGGGGGGGCGGACCCACTCTAAAAGCAGAGCCCATAGCTTCTCTTTCTTCCACCTCCTCTCAGGACCACCCACCCTTAGATCCAATTTGGCTGTCTTCAAAAGAACTTCAAGCCAACTCCTGTGTATGGGAGGGGAACTCATAACCTACTTCAAGCAGATCTCCGTTCCAGCCAAAAGAACAGCATAACAGAGCAAGTTCTTCATTTCTCTTGACCAGCCCTTCCAATCATGTAATCTCCCAAAAATGATGAGGGGGAGATATATAGTTATTTCCCTTTCTAAAACCTGTGACGATGTTCCAACCACCTCAGACCAAAATTCAGCAATGGCCGGACACTCCATAAACATATGGATATCAGTCGCGTTTGGGGCACCGCATTTAGCAGAGTTCGTCACTTCCCCTTTCTTTACTTTAGTGAGTTTTGTCGGAGTGATGTAGGCTCTATGTATCACATACAAGTGGATTTTTCCTCAGAGAAGCAGCTTTTACTACCTCAAAACACATTCTCATAGATTCTTGCCATCCTAGCTGTGCCACTTCATTCATCATAGTGCCTCCCCATAATTGCTCAGGTAGTTTAAAGTCACCATCAATCAGCTCCAGAATCTTCCAGTACCACGTTAATACCTTCCTACTTGAGGAGCCATTGAGAAGATCTTCTACTAAGGGATTTTCCCCCGCCGAGTTAATCGAATGCACTGTGCCCAAGCTTCCAATTGAATATATTTGAACCTAGTCAGAGCGCCACCCATTTTATACCTTAATTCTTCCCAAGGAATTAACACTGCTTCCCTCAGAAGTTCGCCCCAATATTCTAGCCCGGCTGCCCTTAATGGTATAGCCAGTGCATCTTTCAAGCATTCTGGTGTGCCTCGGGAATCCCAGATTGGAGCCCTCTGATTATAATAGGCTATCTTGGTGATCGTTCTAACCTGGTGCCAACACATTGCAGCATCTTCAAGACTTTTAACCTTATCTTCTTGAAACATTTTGGATCACCAAACTTAAAAAGAAAGTGATTTACAGCTCCATAAATATCTGTATCATCCTGTAAAGCAAATAGCAACCTTGATTTCCTCAATAGGAAGGCCCATGCGTATAGTTGTAAATCCGGCAGTGATAGGCCCCCCTTCTCTCCCTTCCTCCGCAATTATGACCATGCAATTCTAGGACCTTTACAAACCCAAATAAATGAAGTTATCGCTTGTTGAAGCTTATTGAGATACCTGCTG